>NC_134687.1:222242288-222842288 GCF_050947455.1 Rhinoderma darwinii
TATTTTCCCACTAACTCCCTGGACAGGGGGGCATTCTGGAGGTTCTATTCTGGTGTCCTTCCCTTCATAACCCCTAAACCTGTAGGTGTAACCGGAGCTGTTGCGCACGGATTGTAGATTTTATTCCATACCTCGCCCTCTTTCTTGGCAGGTATTGGTGAAATTTAGTCTCCATTTAAAATGTACAAGGGACTAGTCTATTGCAATGCACTTTTCAGGGGTGTAAGCTTCTTGAAATTTGGTGCACAAATGATCACTGACTGGCCTGATTTTGAATAGGCGGTCATATGTGGGGTCATCACGGGGCGGGCACTGTGCATTATCATTATAATGTAAAAATTTCAGAATTATTTCAAAACGTGTCCGGGTCATTGCCATGCGGTATAATGGGGTGCTGTCTAAAATGTCCGCACTCCAGTATTGCCTAACCTCCAGCTTTTTTACTAGGCCCATATCTAGGACAAGGCCCCAAAATGTAATCTCCGCTGCCTCCTCTAAGGGTCCACCTTGCAAATGATGACGTGGGGTTTTGGGCTAACAATTGTTGGGTGTATAAATTTGTCTGGGTCACCATTAAATTAACAAAATCCTCAGAAAAAGAGCTTGGAAGTCCATTTCTGTGAGGCTTAGGGTATGTTCACACGACAACGTCCGTAACGGCTGAAATTACAGGTATGTTTTCAGGAGGAAACATCCCCGTAATTTCAGCCGTAACGGCATGTTCAGGCGCTTGAACGCCGCGTCCATTACGGACGTAATTGGCGCTGCTTTTCATTGGACTCTATGAATAACTGCTCCAAGAAGTGACAGGTCACTTCTTTGACGCGGGCGTCTATTTACGCGCCGTCATTTGACAGCGGCGCGTAAATATACGCCTCGTGTGAACAGACAAACGTCAGCCCATTGCTTTCAATGGGCAGATGTTTGTCAACGCTATTGAGGCGCATTTTTCGGACGTAATTCGGGGCAAAAATAATTACGTCCGTAATTAGTGTGTGTGAACATACCCTTACAGTCTCAAACAGAGTTCCTAAGCTACCTATGAAATCTGGAATATGAGGCTCATAATTCTCAGGGGGTGGGTTCCACATGGTATCACTCATTTGATGGGTTGCCTCAGCTGATGTCCTGGGGCGTCTTTGTGGGGGTTCCTCATCACTGGATGAGAAGGTCAAAAGGAATGGGGCAGTTTCCTCTTCTCCCTCGCTATCCGTGTCAGAGGCCAGGATGGCGTATGCCTCAGCTGAATAGACCCTTTGGGATGATTGGGACATTTTTATTAGGGGGGTATGTAGTGCTTCAACACGTGTAATACTCAATTTATTTTTTATAGAGGTGGTTGTGTGTGTTGTGATTTTTATACGTGTATATGAAATTTATAGGAAAAAAGGAAGGAAGAGGAGAAAAAAATAGGATTAAAATTTAAGAGACTGAAATTTACTGAACGTCCAATATAAAGCTGTAAAAAATTCCTGACACTAACAAATGATCCCTAACGCTGGAAAAAAACGAACAGAAATTGAGCTACAACTTTGTCGCTATGCTATGAAAAATTTAGTGAACGAACTTTAGTTGGAAAAAAACAAGAACTGAATGTCCATCACTAACTGACGCTAAGTAAAATTCTTATACTAAAACTAGAAAAAATATGTAGATAAAACTTATTCTATATATATATATATATATATATATATATATATATATATATAGTTGTGTGTGTATATATTTATTTATTTCTTTTCTTTTCTTTTCTTACAAAACGGACGTCCGTAAACATCCGCTACTCGAACGTCCTACCTATGCAGGTACTAACTATACCTAACTATATGTTTTTGTACAGCTTTATAAAAAAAAAAAAAAAACAAAGGCCCAAAAACACGTGTCAAGAAAATGACCACGGATGCTGATCAGTGATGGCGGTCACTGATCCGCACTCAGCGGTCACAGGACTTAAAAAGGGGGAGGGGTATAGGGAAAATTAAATTTAAGGATCGAACTAGTGCAGCTGTTTAGTCATCGTCAGTGCAGTTTTTTTTTTTGTTAATCACACAGCAGGATCGCAGCACAGAAGGCCTCAGAACTGGTAAGTATCCGCTCACAGGCGGTCACACCAGCTCTACTCACTGTTCATAAATGGAAAGAGGCGGGCAGAGCTGGTGGAGGGTGTTTGAAACACCCGCCATGGCTGCGATTGGTCGGTCAGACCAGTCGTAGCGATTGGGGGGAGGGGGGGGGCATCACCGCCACCTTCTACATGGTTCAGATTGGCCATCTTTACTCTCTAACGTTCTAATTTTTCACAGTAACCCCTTCCCCATATGTCGTATGGATACAGCAAAATGCGGGAAACACTGGCTTTCCATGACTTATCCATACGACAAATTTCGGGAAGGGGTTAAATATATAGAATTGTTCAGTGCCCTAGATTTCAAACTTTTAGCGGTAGTAGTGAAGGTGATCGCTAAAAATACATACTTATCAAACCTAGATCCATACAATTCATGGCTTAGTTACTGTCCTCTTGAGTGGTTCTTAATTGCTTCATATTAAATAAAATGTTGTGGATGTAACAAGATTATTTTTTAACCCCTAGGCGCACCACGAAGCAACTGCACATCCTGGTGGCCAGTATCTTGGCGCACGAGGAAGTACATGCGCGGTTCCTGGTGCACTGTCAGTGACTGTGTGCACCGGGAGGCTAGCTGTCCCTGACAGCTGACACTCCACTGTTGCCGATCAGCGGCTCATTTCGGCAATTAACCCCTTATATGCGGTGATCGATTGCAATCGTCGCATTTTAGTGGTTTCTAGCACACCGGCAGACCTCACAATGAAATCGTGAGGTTTGCAGATGGCTAGCATGGCGACTGGGGCCAAGTAATGGCCTCCGTATCTGCCATGTACGGAAGCCTATCTGGACCAGCCTCCTGATAGGCTTCCTGTCAGAGTGACAGGAAGTCACTGTGTCGTTCCCAATGCACACTGTCTGTGACCGTGTGCAGCGGGAACCGGGAGGTCAGCTGTCCACGACAGCTGACGTTCCACTGTTGCTGATCATCAGCTCATCGCCGCTGATTTAGACAACCCCTCAAATGCGGCGCTCGATTGCGATCGCCACGTTTAGGCTGTTTTGTAGCACATCGGCAGCCTCCATGCAATTGTGGGGGTTGCTGATGCTTGTGATGGCATCCGGAGGCCAGATAACGGCCTCCGGGTCTGCCATGTATGCAAGCCTACGAGGACCAGCCTCTGACAGTTAGAATACATTACACTACTAGGTAGTGTAATGTATTCTAGCAGCGATCAGAGCTACAGGTCAAAAAAAGAAAGTGTAAAAAGTAAAAAAAAATGTTTTCGTAAAAATAAGTTTTTTTTTTTTTAATTTTTTTCCTAGAAGTCTCTTATAGGAAAAAAATGAAAACGTTAAAAAACAAAACAAAACAGTACACATTATTTGGTATACCTGCGTTCATAACGACCCAAACGATAAAACTGTAATGTTGTTTTTCCCGTACGGTGAACACCGCAAAAAAAACAAACCGAAAAACAATGCCAGAATCACAATTTATTTTTTTTTTGTCCCCACCCCTTCCAAAATATAGAATAAAAAGCGACCAAAAAGTCGCATGTACCCCAAAATAGTATCAATAAAAACTACAACCTGTCCTGCAAAAAACAAGCCCTTACACCGCTTTTTTGACTATAAAATAATTAATTTTCTGTGTCCTCATATTCTGAGAGCCATAACTTTATTTTTCAAACAAGTGATTTTATTGCGCAAAAGCTGCAGAACCTAAACTATATACATATGGTATCGCCGTAATTGTGCCGACCTGCAGAATAAAGTAAAACAAATTTTTAGCGCATAATGAACGCTGTAAGAAATAAAGCATTTTAAAACTCCAAAATCGCTGTTTTCTGGTCACCTTGGCTCTAAATAAAATTTAATAAAAAGTTCTATATACACAAAATGGTAACCATAAAAACTACAGCTCGTCCTGTCAAAAATAAGCCCTCACACCGCTCAATTGACCACAAAATAAAAGTTATGGCTCTCAATGTTTGTTAAAAAAAAAAATTGTTTTGTAACATAGTTTTTCCTTTGTAAAAGTAGAAAAATATATAAAAAAAACTATGTACATTTGGTATCACAGTGATCGTATTGACTCGCAAAATAAAGTTGTTGTCGTTTTTACCACATGGTGAAAGCGGTAAAAATGAAACCCAAGAAACAATGGAGGAATCAGTTTTTTCCAATTTCACCCCGCAAAAACTTTTATTTTCGGTTTCCCAGTACATTATATGGTACTTTAAATGGTGTTATGGCGTTTGGAAGGCAGGGAGTGAAAAACTAAAATGGAAAAGCGAAAAAGGATCAGTCCTGCAAAGGTTAATTAATTTCTATTAAAAAAAAACAACATTATTACCACATGTGGGGTATAATTATACCCTGGAGAAATTGCGGTACAAATTTTGGGCGGCTTTTTCTCCTTTATCCCTTGTGAAAATGAAAAAATTTGACTTTTGGAAAAAATGTTGATTTTAATTTTAACGGCCTAATTCCGCTAAATTCTGCAAAAAAAAAAAACTGGTCTAAATGCTCACTATACCCCTAGAAAAAATCCTTGGGGGTGTAGCTTCCCAAATGGGGTCACTTTTGGAGTGTTTCCACTGTTTTGGTCCCTCCAGGGTGTTGCAAACACGACATGGAACTGAAAACCAATCCAGCAAAATCTGTGCTCCAAAATCCAAATGGCGCTCCTTCCCTTCTGAGCCCTGCTGTGGGTTCAAACAGCAGTTTATTACCACATATGAGGTATTTCCGTAATCGGAAGAAGATGCTTTACAAATGTTGGGGTGCATTTTCTTCTTTATTACTTGTAAATATTACTATTTTCATTTTCACAGACTAACTCCAATAAATATAGCAAAATACATGTGGGGTCAAAATGCTAACTATAACCCTGGATAAATTCCTTGAGGTGTGTAGTTTCCAAAATGGGGTCACTTTTGGGGCGTTTCCACTGTTTTGGTAGCACAAGACCTCTTCAAACCTGACATGGTGCCTAAAATATAATCTAAAAAAAAAGCAGACCCCAAAATCCACTAGGTTTTGTTTCTGAGGCCGGTGCTTCAGTCCATGGCCACATGTGGGATATTTCTAAGAACTGCAGAATCTGGGCAATAAATATTGAGTTGCGTTTCTCTGGTAAAACCTGTGTTACAGAAAAAAATGTATTACAAATGAATTTCGCCCAAAAAAAAAGAAATTTGTAAATGTCACCTACTTTGCTTTATTTTCTGTGAAAAGCCTAAAGGGTTAAACTTTCTGAATGCTGTTTTGAATACTTTGAGGGGTGCAGTTTTTAAAATGGGTGACTTATTGGGGTTTTCTAATATATAAGGACCTCAAAACCACTTTAGAACTGAACTGGTCCCTGTAAAAATAGCCTTTTGAAATTTTCTTGAAAATGTGAGAAATTGCTGCTAAAGTTCTAAGCCTTGTAACGTCCTAGAAAAATTAAAGCACATTCAAAAAATGATGCAAACATAAAGTAGACATATGGGAAATATTAACTTGTGACTATTTTGTGTGGTATTACTATCTGTTTTACAAGAAGATGCATTTAAATTTAGATGTACATTTTTGCAAGTTTTCTCAAGTTTGGTGTTTTTCACAAATAAATATTGAATTTATCGACCAAATTTTTCCACTATCATAAAGTACAATATGTCACGAGAAAACATTCTCAGAATCGCTTGGATAGGTGAAAGCATTCCCAAGTTATTACCACCTAAAGTGACACGTCCGATTTGAAAAAAGAGGCTGCGTCCTTAAGGGGTTCATAGTGCACATTATTTTCAGTATTGCTGTGGATTGCAAATAACAACGCTGTATACAATTTGTAGTGTGATTTATTTGTGTAATTCATTACTTCTTTGATCTGTGTGTTTCTATTGGCACTACTGGCTTTTTAAATGAAATGCATATAAGATAGTCTGACTTGATCATTTAACAGTATGCTTTCATTCTTTTAAGGCTTAATGGCTTTGTATTCCAGCTCGAACTGAAAAAGGAAGCCCTCCTGTCCACGTTAAACACAGTTAAAGAGAGAGTTAATTCTTTGTGGCATCTGCTGCAAATTGCGCAGGATGAGAGAGGAGTGTGTCAAAAGATTTCTGGTATTTCCATTTCTGAAGAACTAAGAATAGTAAGTTTTATTATTTAGTTCTAAGCTTCTAACATGTTGCAGATGTTAAAACATGATTACAGAACACTCGCCAAACCCCTTGTA
The DNA here is from genome assembly GCF_050947455.1 of Rhinoderma darwinii. NCBI lineage: Eukaryota > Metazoa > Chordata > Amphibia > Anura > Rhinodermatidae > Rhinoderma > Rhinoderma darwinii. The sequence goes on from NC_134687.1 coordinate 222,248,585, forward strand.
CACCGCATTCGAAGCACACTGCCATTCTCGTTGGGATTTGTAGTATGTCCTTTTCACTACCTTCTTGGCAACAGATGAGACGGTCAATCAGCATTTAAGGTATGTTCACACACAAAATAAAAAACGTCTCAAAATACGGAGCGGTTTTCAGACGTTTTTTAATCCGTCTCGATTTTCGAGTTTTTGGAGCTGTTTTTCTATAGTCAATGAAAAACCGCTCCAAAAACGGCTGAAGAAGTGACATGCACTTTTTTTCGCGGGCCTTTTTTTACGCTGCCGTTTTGAAAAACGGCCGCGTAAAAAAAAAACGCCCCGTTGGAACAGGAACGCAGTTTTTCCCATTCTGCTTCCCATTTTTCAGCCGTTGTTCAGGACGTTTACGGCCCAAAAAACGGCCCAAACACGCCGTGTGAACATACCCTTACTGTAGTACTAAAGACGGACAGTTTAGGATACCACCAGAAGCTTCTCTTTTTTCATGATTGACAACCCTCCCTGTATACAAACACATACAAGAAAATCTGTATCACTCTGGATGGAAGCGGGGTTTAAAGTCTAAAACTACGTATCCCTAAGTTCAGCATCTCCCCTTCTATCCTATTCTGCCCTCCGATACAGTAACATAGGGGGCATGATAGAGATGCTTAAATGATGTTTAAATAAGCACACTTTATGGAGCTGCCCATAGACATTGGATTTTTTAGATTTTTTTTCTGTCTTTGCATCTGGCTGTTAGGCCTTATTTACACTAACGTGTTAAACGTCCGTGGGACGGCCGTTGAAACAGCGGCCATCCCACGGACCTATGTAATTCAATGTGGCCGTTCACACAGCCGTTGTTTCAACGGACCGTGTGAAGGGTCTGTGGGAAAAGAAGACATGTCCGTTCTTTTCACGCATCCCTCCATAGACTCCGCTATGGGGGATGCGTGACATCGCGTCCCGCAGCGCTGAGCACGGATACACCTCGGACGTGAAAAATGGCAGTTTTTCATATCCGAGATGCGCAGCGCTCGTGTGAATCAGGCCTTAAGCGAATGTCTTAAGGGTAAGTGGGTGTTGGGGCTTCAGGGCTGGGGCTGAAAGCGGTCAATCAGCAGCTATCTTGATTTTTGTATGCTTGCTGTAAAATTGTCTGTACTGTAATGAGGCTAGTGTGTGGGTTATTGTATGCACTGGTTCTTAAAGACCACCTGTCACCTCTCCCATACTTGTATTCTCCATAAAATATCAACTCGGTAACATATTTTCTTAGAATTTTGTGTTTTGCCGTTCCTCTGTTGTTCCTCCTAGAAATTTCCGAATAAATTGACAAGTGGGTGTTACTGTTTACCTTGTCAGTGTTGTGTCCTTAGTCTCTATCAGCATTGATTGAACATTGTCAGTCTGTGTGGGGACACACCCCCAACTGGTAACACCCAATTGTCAATTTATTCATAAATTTCAGGCAGCATAACAGAACGGCATAACGTAGAGTTCTAAGAAAAGCTGCTCCAGATTTTTTTCATGGTGAAAAAAAAACTATTTACTAAAATAGACATGTCAGTAGAGAAAGTTATAGGTCCTCTATAACCCCTTCCCCCTGCTTCCATTCTGGGCCCTAATGTCCAAGCCATTTTTTTAATTTTTCCATTGTCACATTCGAAGAGCTGTAACTTTTTTATTTTGGCGTCGGCATAGCTGTATAAGGTCTTGTTTTTTGCGGGACAACTTGCAGTTTTTATTGGTACCATTTGAGAGTAGATGCGACTTTTTGATCACTTTTTATCACATTTTTTTTAAGTCAGGATTAACAGAAAACAGCAATTTTTCCATTGTTTTTTTATTTTATTTTTTACGGCGTTCACAGTGCGGGTTAAATAATGTAACAGCTTTATAGTCGGGGTAGTTACGGACGCGGCAATACCAAATATGTGTAACTTTTTTGCTTTATTGTAGTTTTTTTTTAATAGTAAAGCATTTTGTAAGGGGAAAAAGTGGGTTTTTCATTTTTTTTGGTTTCACTTTTTTTTAAAATTAACTTTATTAAACTTTTTTACTTGTCCCACTAGGGGACTTCACTATCCTCCGATCGCTATTATAATACACTGCAATACTTTTGTATTGCAGTGTATTACTGCCTGTCCGTTTAAAACGGACAGGCATCTGCTAGGTCATGCCTGCGGCATGATCTAGCAGGCATTCGCTCCAGGCAGACCTGGGGGTCTTTATTAGACCCCCGGCTGCCATAGAAGACACAGACACTCGCCGATTTTATCGCTGGGTGTCAGTGAGATGAGAGGGAGCTCCCTCCCTCTCTCCAAAACCATTCAGATGCGGTGCTCGCTATTGTGCACCGCATCTGAAGGGTTAAACGGGTGAGATCGATACTAATATCGATCTCACCCGGCAGAGCAGGGACGCCCCCAGCCCTCAGCTGCCTCTGGCAGCTGAGAGCAGGGAGATTTCACGGCTCCCTGCTCTGTTTACTTTATTCTACAGCAGCGACGTAGAATGGCGGCGCTCTAGAATAAAGCCCACTAATGACCGCCGTAAAAAGTCTTATCGGCGGTCATTAAGGGGTTAAAGAGGCTCTGTCACCAGATTATCAAACCCCTATCTCCTATTGCATGTGATCGGCGCTGCAATGAAGATAACAGTAACGTGTTTTTGTTTTTTTTAAAACGAGGATTTTTGGCCAAGTTATGAGCAATTTTATATTTATGCAAATGAGCCTTTCTAATGGACAACTGGGTGTGTTTTCTCTTATTTCCAAGTGGGCGTGTATTGTGTTTGTAACATCTGGGCGTTTTTACTTGTTTTACTAGCTGGGCGTTGTGAATAGAAGTGTATGATGCTGACATATGACGCTGACATACACTTCTATTCACAACGCCCAGCTAGTAAAACAAGTAAAAACGCCCAGATGTTACAAACACAATACACGCCCAGTTGTCTATTAGAAAGGCTCATTTGCATAAATATAAAATTGCTCATAACTTGGCCAAAAATGTTCGTTTTAAAAAAAACAAACGTTACTGTTATCTACATTGCAGAGCCGATCACATGCAATAGGAGATAGGGGTTTGATAATCTGGTGACAGAGCCTCTTTAACGTAAAGCCCTGATTTCAACCAGATATATATATTATACACACACACACACTTACTTTTTTTTTTCTCTCGTTCATGTCATTGAAGGGACACAGCGCGATGGGTATACGGACCTCCCACTAGGATGGTGGCACTAAATATAAAAAAAAAAGTGTTGGCAACTCCTATATCGGCTATATCCCTCACACAGGCACTGGGCTAATTGGTTTTAGTCTAGTAGCCGTAGGAGGCAGACACAACCCAATTAGCATGTCTGCTAAGTGTGTTTTTTTTTTTGTTTTGTTTTTTAAGGGGCTGGCTGTTTTATGTATAACCTTTTACAAATGTGTGCGAAACATGAATATAGTTAACTTTTATATATATTCATTAGATGTTCTGCGCTGTTTGTTTATTTACACTATGAAGCCAGACCCCCTGGTTAGAGAAGTATTGCTTTCTCCCCCGGCGTGACCCATCCGTCAGCAACCTCCATTAAAATATACTGCTTGGTTCCTGAAAGTCAGTGTTTGGTCATCATACTACCAAGCTTTCATCTGCACTTGCACAGGTCATGAATGTTCGGGAAATTAGTGCATGCGCTGTGTATTTCAATGGAGGTTGCTGATGAATTAGTCGCGTCACGTGACCCTCCATCTCCGGCCCAGAAAAATGGCCAGAGCGGCATGCTGTCAGGGTAGAAAGAAAGGCTTTGCTAACCAGGGAACATGGCTTTACTGTCTGAATAAACCGTGCGGAACTTTTAATGAGGGTTTGTAAGGAAGTTAATTTTTCCCACGCATTTTGCTAAGGATTTTACATAAAACAGCCAACCCCTTAATTTTTTCCTTAAAGGGAATGTGTTGCCAGCAAAACATGTTTGTTTTTTTTAGTTAAACAGTTAGTGTATAGGTGATTAACCCCTTCCCGCCGGATCACGTATATAAACGTCATTAAAATCGGTGGCTTACCGCATTTTCACGTAAATATACGTCATGGAGATGAAGCTGGCTCAGGAGCTGAGCCAGCGACATCACCACCGGGTGACAGCTGTATGTTACAGCTGGCACCCTAAGGTATCGGCCAGGACCGGAGCTAGCATCCGATCCGACCGATTAACCCCTCACATGCTGCGTTCAATAGAGATCGCAGCATGTGAGGAGTTTATAGCCACCGGCACCCCAGCAACGTGATCGCTGGGTTGCCGGTGGCTGCAAAGGCGATCGGAGGGCTAATGCTTACCTCCCGATCAGCCTGTAACCGAATTCTCCTATGCCCCGTCGTCGGCGGGGCCCAGGAGGCTTCCGGTAACATCGGCAAGATGGCGCCGGCTCAGCTTCCGGCTCAGAAGCTGAGCCGGCGTCATCAGCAGTGGGTGTCCGCTGTATGTTACAGCGGACACCCCGATCTATCGCCAGGAACCGGAGCTAGCTCCGATTCCTGGCATTAACCCCTTCGATGCAGCGATCCATTGTGATCGCTGCATCCTAGAGGTTTGTAGAAAATCGGCAGCCTTGCCATGCGATGGCAAGGCTGGCGACTGCTACCATGGCAACAGGAGCCCTAACAATGGACTCCTGTCTGCCATTACGTAAGCTGATTAGGCCCCGCCCAGAGGCGGAGCCTGATCGGCTTGCTGTCAGTGAACAACTGACAGTTCCAATACATTGCACTACATAGGTAGTGCAATGTATTAGAACATCAAACAAATAGTTGGACATTCAAGTCCCCTAGTGGGACTAAAGAAAAGTGTAAAAAAATGTGTAAAAAAAAGTAAAAATAAAAGTTGGAAAACATACAATAAAAGTTTCAAATAATAACACAAAACACAATCGCCCTTTTTCCCTTATCAAGTCATTTATTATTGAAAAAAATAATAAAGCCATACATATTTGGTATCGCAGCGACCGTAACGACCTGAACTATAAAAATATTATGTTATTTATCCAGCGCAGTGAACGCCGTAAAAAAAAACCTCAAAAACACTGCCATAATTACTGTTTTTTTGGTCACTGTCTTCCAAAAATTGAAATAAAAAGTGATCAAAAAGTCGCATGTATCCAAAAATGGTACCGATAAAATCTATACCTCGTCTCGCAAAAAAAACAAGCCCTCATACAGCTCCATCGATGAAAAAATGTAAAAGTTATGGCTCTCACAACTTGGCGACAGAAAAAATACATTCTCTTTCCAAAAGTAATTTTATTGTGCAAAAAGTTCTATAAATTTGGTATCGCCGGAATCGTACTGACCCGCAGAATAAAGGTAACATGTAGTTTATAACGTACGGTGAACGGTGTATATAAAAAAAAAAGTGGCACAAGCTGGGCATGACATTTGACACTGAATTGGCATATCTAGGGAAACATTTTAATTTGTACCTTCCGCAGCGCAATCATTTATGGAAAAGACACGTGGGGTGAAAATGCTCACTACACCTCTTAATAAATGCCTTGAGGGGTGCAGTTTCCAAAATGGGGTCACTTCTCAGGGGTTTCTTTTATTATTTCACATCAAAGCCTCTGCAATTGTGAACCAATACTTTATAAGTCGCCAAATTAGGCCTCAATTTTACATGGTACTCTTTCACTCCTGAGCCCTGTCGAATGTCCAGGCAAAAGATTAGGGCCACATGTAGGGTGATTCTAAAACAGGGAAACACCGCATAATAATTGAGAGCTGTCTTGTTATGGTGGCACAAGCCGGGCACCACATATTGGCGTATCTAAGGAAAAATTCCCATTTTCATTCTCCCACATCGTGTGCACACGAATTTCTGCAAAACACCTGTGGGGTTAACATGCTCACTACACCCCTAGGTGAATACCTTGAGGGTGTGGTTTCCAAAATGGGGTCACTTCTGGGGGGGATCCACTGTTTTGGTCCCACAGGGACTTTGCAAATGCAACATAGCGACCAGAAACCAAATGCAGCAAAATCTGTACACCAAAAGCAAATGGCGCTCCTTCCCTTCTGAGCCCTGCCGTGTGCCCAAACAGCATTTTACGACCACGTGTGGGGTATTGCCGTACTCCAGAGAAGTTGCTTTACAAGCGTTGGGGTTCTTTTTTTCCTTTATTTGTTGAGAAAATTAAAAATTTGGAGCTAAAGCTACGTCTTATTGAAGAAAAAGGATTTTTTTTATTTTCACTGCCCAGTTCTAATAAAATCTATGAAACACCTGTGGGGGCAAAATGCTCACTACACCCCTAGATGGATTCCTCAAGGGGTGTAGTTTTCTCAATGGAGTCACTTTTTTGGCGTTTTCACTGTTTTGGTACCTCAGGGGCTTTGCAAATGTGACATGGCCTCCGCAAACCATTCCTGCTAAATTTGAGCTCCAAAAGCCAAATGGCGCTCTTTCCCTTCTAAGCTCCGCCGTGTGTCCAAACATCCGTTTATAACCACATGTGGGGTATTGTTTTACTCGGGAGAAATTGCTTTACAAATGTTGTGGTGCTTTTTCTCCTTTAGTCCTTGTGGAAATTAGAATAAATTAGCTAAACCTACATAATCTTTGAAAGAATGACGATTTTTATTTTCACGGCCTACTTCCAATAATTTCTGCAAAAAACCTGCGGGGTCAAAATGCTCACTATACCCCTAGATAATTTCCTCAAGGGGTGTAGTTTCCAAAATGGGGTCACTTTTGGTGGATTTCCACTGTTTTGGCACCGAAAGAGCCCTTGAAACCTGACATGGAGCCTAAAATATTTTCTAATAAAAAGGAGGCCCAAAATCCACTGGGTGCTCCTTTGCTTCTGAGGCCGGTGCTTCAGTCCATTACCGCACTAGGGCCACATGTGGGATATTTCTAAAAACTGCAGAATCTGGGCAATAAATATTGAGTTGCGTTTCTCTGGTAAAAACTTCTGTGTTACAAAAAAAATAGAATAAAAATGAATTTCTGCAAAAAAAAAATGAAATTTGAAAATTTCACCTCTACGTTGCTTTAATTCCTGTGAAACGTTTAAAGGGTTAAGAAACTTTCTAATTGCTGTTTTGAATACTTTGAGGGGTGAAGACTTTAAAATGGGGTGACTTTTTGGCGGTTTCTAATATATAAGGCCCTAAAAGCCGCTTCACAACTGAACTGGCCCCTGTAAAAATAGCCTTTTGAAATTTTCTTGAAAATGTGAGAAATTGCTGCTAAAGTTCTAAGCCTTGTAACGTCCTAGAAAAATAAAAGGATGTTCAAAAAACGATGCCAATCTAAAGTAGACATATGGGGGATGTTAATTAGCAACAATTTTGTGTGGTATAACTGCCTGTCTTACAAGCAGATACATTTACATTTAGAAAAATGCAAATTTTTGCAATTTTTCACCAAATTTTGGTGTTTTTCACTGGTAAATATTGAATTTATCGACCACATTTTTCCACTATCATAAAGTCCAATGTGTCACGAGAAAACAATCTCAGAATCACTTTGATAGGTAAAAGCGTTCCGGAGTTATTACCACATAAAGTGAAATATGTCAGATTTGAAAAAATGGGTCTGGTCCTGAAGGCCAAAATGAGCTTGGTCCTGAAGGGGTTAATCATTGCTCTAATTTTTTTTTTTTTTTTTCACGAGTCAGGAAATATTATAAATTGGATTCAATTGGATTCTAATTTATAATATTTCCCATTGCTGGTCACTAGATGGAGCCATTCCCAAAATTGCAGCATTGCATGTGGTAAAGCAACCACATTGCTTTATGCTGCAAAATTGGGTAAAAAGCCCTCGCTCTAGTGAGCTCTCAGCATCCCCCCCTCCTTTATCCTGGCTAGTGCCGGGAGAAACGAGGGGTTTGAACGGTCTAACCTCCTACACTGTGTGTCGCCATTTTTTGAGCTAACACACAGTGTAGAAGGTTTACATACACTAGTAAAACACACTGAAACACAAACATACATAGAAATCCCTTACCTGCTCCAGTCGCCGCGGGTCCATCCGCTCCGTCTGCTGCCGCTGTTCCATGTGCACAAGTCCGGAAGCCGCGACCGGAAGTAGTAATCTTACTGTCCGGCTGCGACTTCCGGTCCACAGGAAAATGGCGCCGGACGGCGCGCATTTCAAATTGAACTGTGTGGGAGCGGCGCATGCGCCGTTCCCACACAGCGGTGTACATGTTAGTGGATGGAACGGGCCCCGTTCGCAGTCCCTATGGGACTGGAGCTGCCGTATTCCATGTCTGTATGTGTCGTTAATCGAGACATACAGAAATGGAAAAAAAAATGGCAGCCCCCATAGGGAAGAAAAAGTGTAAAAATAAGAAAAAGTAACACACAAACACACAAATTAATCCAAACGTTTTTAATAAAGCACTAACATCTTTAACATATTAAAAAAAAAATTGTGACACTGTTCCTTTAAGGCTGGGTTCACACGACCTATTTTCAGACGTAAACGAGGCGTATTATGCCTTGTTTTACGTCTGAAAATAGGGCTACAATACGTCGGCAAACATCTGCCCATTCATTTGAATGGATTTGCCGACGTACTGTGCAGACGACATGTAATTTACGCGTCGTCGTTTGACAGCTGTCAAACGACGACGCGTAACTTGACTGCCTCGGCAAAGAAGTGCAGGGCACTTCTTTGCTACGTAACTTGAGCCGTTCTTCATTGAACTCAATGAAGAGCAGCTCAAGATTTACGAGCGTCACAGACGCCTCGTATATTACGAGGAGCATTTACGGCTGAAACGACGCAGCTGTTTTCTTCTGAAAACAGGCTGTCATTTCAGCCGTAAAAGCCAGCTAGCGTGTGAACATACCCTTAAAGAGGCTCTGTCACCAGATTTTGCAACCCCTATCTGCTATTGCAGCAGATCGGCGCTGCAATGTAGATTACAGTAACGTTTTTATTTTTAAAAAACTAGCATTTTTGGCCAAGTTATGACCATTTTCGTATTTATGCAAATGAGGCTTGCAAAAGTACAACTGGGCGTGTTGAAAAGTAAAAGTACAACTGGGCGTGTATTATGTGCGTACATCGGGGCGTGTTTACTACTTTTACTAGCTGGGCGTTCTGATGAGAAGTATCATCCACTTCTCTTCAGAACGCCCAGCTTCTGGCAGTGCAGATCTGTGACGTCACTCACAGGTCCTGCATCGTGTCGGCACCAGAGGCTACAGTTGATTCTGCAGCAGCATCAGCATTTGCAGGTAAGTAGCTACATCGACTTACCTGCAAACGCCGATGCTGCTGCAGAATCATCTGTAGCCTCTGGTGCCGAAGTGTCCTCGCTCGTCTGACACGATGCAGGACCTGTGAGTGACGACACAGCGTGATCTCTGGAGAACACGGCTGTGTCTGCACTGCCAGAAGCTGGGCGTTGTGAAGAGAAGTGGATGATACTTCTATACACAACGCCCAGCTAGTAAAAGAAGTAAAAACGCCCCGATGTACGCACATAATACACGCCCAGTTGTACTTTTACTTTTCAACACGCCCAGTTGTACTTTTGCAAGCCTCATTTGCATAAATACGAAAATGGTCATAACTTGGCCAAAAATGCTCGTTTTTTAAAAATAAAAACGTTACTGTAATCTACATTGCAGCGCCTATCTGCTGCAATAGCAGATAGGGGTTGCAAAATCTGGTGACAGAGCCTCTTTAAGGTGATGCTGGAAACGGGTCAGGCTCCTGTTATCCCTCTCACTTTTCTTCATCAGGTTTGGGGTCCGTGTTGGGTCACCACGCTAGTCGCACTTGCCTGAAGGTGCTAGCAAACCAGGCAGATGACTGTGCTGAGTTTTTTTTGTTTTGTTTTTTTGTTTTTTTTCCAAGCCGATCACTATTTGTTTCTTCTAAATTTGTGGTTTTAAATTTATGATTGTACTCTGATTTTAGTGGGAAAGTGAGCTGGTGCAACTGGAGGAGCTAAAGATGGTAAACCTGAAGCAAGTGATCCTAAAAATAAGAGAAGAACTAAAGGCCTACTGGGATAAATGTTTCTATAGCCTTGAGCAGAGAAAAGGATTTGCCCCATACTTCAGTGGTAAGTTACTCAGCCGCTGTGGTTTTATTTTGGTTCTTTTCACTTTCTCCTGAAATGATGACCGCAGATAATATATGTTGTGAAAATAATTGTGGTCATTCCCATAGCTAGCGTTGCTTGTTCTCACATTCACTTGCAAAATGGCTTATCAAACCTGGCCAAATGGTTTGGCCAACAAAACTGTTTATTGCACTTCTTTTATTCGGTCTTTAGACATATATATATATATATACTTAAATGTTGACATTTTACTGTTAATACATGCATGTGTAATAGGTGGACTTGGCGGGTCATCCATATCATGACCCGCTCTTTGCGCTGGCTAAAAGATGGGTTTTGAACAAAGGTTCTCTCTATTAACTCGCTAGGTCAATCTGAAAACGTCTTCCTTTTTAAAAAATAAAACAAAAGAAACGCTACTTCTTTAACTTTCCCGGTAATGCCTCATATATGGCTGTTCTGATAATCGACCTACATTCTGGTTTCTTGTGTGTTGCAGAGGAATTTACAGAAGATCTTTTAAGTCAGCATGATGAAGAGGTTGTCCAAATGAAAGCGCTCTATGAGAAATGCAAGTTAATTCTGGATGCAGTGGCAAAGTGGGAAACCAGCTGGACACAGTTTGTAATGTTGGAGGTGACGTATATTCTATACCATTGGCCTTCTTTTCATTTTATAGACTAGTATTACACCGTTCTTTTACACGGATCCCTTTTTAATCGTCTGGTTTTTGGAAATTTCTTTCCGTTTAGATGGTCATTTGCAAATAAAGCTTAGTATGATTTTCTAGAAGAATGTCTTGTTCTCGACACAGAATACATAACATCAGAACATATTATTCCATTCAAAAATACCGATTTTAATTCTTAAAGTGAGCCCGTCACATTAAAGATGTTGTACTGTACGATCTGAATGCCGTGTAATAAATCAGAAGAAGCTAAGCAGATTTACGTTTTGGTTTTGTGGGGAAAGATTTGTGAAGAGATTGAAATAAAGAAACCTAATTAATTTTTATTTTCTTTTATGTGCATCGTTTCCTTTCAGAAAAAGGCATCTGACCCCAACAGATTCTCAAACCGTGGGGGAACATTGCTTAAGGAGGAAAAAGAACGCGCAAAACTGCAGAAGTTGTTATCGAAGGTAGTCGGCACATGCCATACAAATGTTGTTACTCATAAGCCGGTGATATGGAATAATAGTTTTTCTATTGTTTTGTGCTCTTAGCTAGAGGAAGAGCTGAAGTCCCGGATAGACTTGTGGGAGGCTGAGCAAGGTTGTCCATTTTTAATTAAAGGCAATCAATTTCTGGATTATGTTGCAAATCAGTGGGAGATGCTCAAGCAGCAAAAGGAACGTGAGAAACAAGATCGGGTACGTTTTCCACAGTCTGCCTTTTTACTTTTTTTTTTTTTTGTTTTTACCAGAGGTCTGTACTCCTTAAGTTGAGTTTCACATTACAAACATTGATCAAATGCTTCTTACAGACGCAAAAAAAAGAAGAGCCTACGCCATTTAAAACGCCAGTCAAGAGGCCAGCTGGACCATGTTCACAGGGTACTCCGAGTAGCAAAAATAGAAAGGTAAGTAGCCAAATTAATGTTTGATAGTACAACAGTCATCTAAGTGGAAACGATAACATTTTTCTAATTATTTTTTTTTTTTCATATAATGAAAATAAATGTTATTTCCACCATTCTATGAATTCAAGCTAAATGTCCCTTCACATAACTAAGTGCACCCCCTTCACTATGCCTCTTCTCTAAGATAGATAGGACTTGATTTTCTTTTCCCATGCGTTTGACATTTTCAAAAGGGGGTCTCTGAAATAAAGATATGACTTGTTTCAGCACTAGAATTGCTGACACATAAGCGTTTACATTCCGGTATGGTCACCTTCCGTACTAAAGTGCTGGTAGGACTCGTTTCTGACATACGATCAATGCTGGTGCTTGGGAGCGCTAAATAGATACAGCTCTGGGAGCAAATTTCATGTAAATTAGAAATGGCTACTATTAATCCTAGAAAACATTGTGTCCCCTTACTAGCGATGTCCCTCTCAATCTTGCTTCGTGTGTGGAGCAACACTGGTAGTAGAGGCAATTGTAGGATGAGCGTCTTGTGCACGGGTCCTACTCTAATACTTGGCATTTTTTTGTTATTGTGGTGGCCATTTTTGAAAGTGAAAGCTGGAAGCACAACCATCCGTTACGGAGTACAACAAATGTGGTGACAAATATGGCTGCACCTCCTGTTGTCACTTTGTAAAATGGCCACTGCAATACAACCCTGAACTTTGTTGTTGGTCTGGGCCAGGGTGCCAGCAGTCGCCCTTCTGATTACAAAAAACAAAACTTAAGATGTATGGCGGATGTAACTGTTAATGATCCAGGCTGGTGTGTTGTTTTTTTTTTTTTTTCTTTCATTATATATACACACACTGATGACCATCTGTATATGATCGGTGGGGGTCAGACACCCAAACCCCGCACCGATCAGCTGTTCTGGCTGCCTTTGGGCGCCAGAAGCTATGCAGAGTAGGTGCGGGAAGCAGAAGGCTCCGGACCACTGTATAGCCGCCTTGCTTGAGTTACTGCAGCTCTGCTCCTATTTGCCTGAATAGGAGCAGAGCTGCAGTGTTGCAACATGGCCACAATACAGTAGACCACCTTCTTCCAGCACGTCCCTGCATAGCTTCTGACAGCTGGTCAGTGCAGGGTCCGGGTGTCGGACCTTACTGATTATATAATGGTGACCTATCCTGTGGACAGGTAATCGGTACAAAGAACAGCCCTCAGCCTGGACAACCCCTTTAAGTGTACTAGAATGTCAAACCTATAAAAAGTCATGTTAACAGGTTTTAGTGTATAGGTGAAGACCGGATCCTGTAAATTGATGCTTGAATTACTACCATTACATCGTTTTTCTTTCCATGTAATTTTTTGCAGCTGAATGGAACAACAAATTTGACAATGTCTCGCACAAATCTAACACATTCCAGTGGAAGCCAGACAACCGGAAAAGTGGTTCTTCCCACAATTAAGGTAACAAATGTTGTGCAGTAAGTTTAATAATTAAGCAAATTCATTTGATTGACATTTAGTCAAAATATTCTGCTATGTATTAACTTTTTCCACCACTGACCAGTATTTGGTGGTTCACTGTGCGAAACCTATGCCTAACTTGGCTGAACCATGTTACAATGACTGCCTCCATTCTTATGGCAGTGGTCGCTATACTAGTCTTGATTCTGTCCGCAACATGGAAGAAGCTAGAGGATGTATTAGATTTGCGAATCTATGAATGTCTACTGTAACACTAACTCGCTAAATACTAATGGCTATGTAGCGCTCACACGGGCTGTGTGATGATGATCTAATGCCTTCGCTTCTGGCTAGTGTAAGAACCTAACATACAAGTTGAGCCAATATTGGTGATGTTGACTGCTCCCATACAAACCTTATATTGTGAAGTCTTGCTGACCAGTCCGCTGAGGTTGGGTTTTGTAGACTTTTCGCGCACCTGAGGGATGTACAACCTAAAGATCCTGAATATGTATTCCTATTTACATGAATGAAGCTATAGATCTAAATATGAAGAAAAGATTTGAAGGCAAATCTTGTGTAAAGAAACTTTCAGATCTATATTTGTTAGGTGCAGTTTCCATGTTTTCTGTTACTCAGAATTTGTTTACACTTCTTTTAAAGGGATTGTCCAATTTCAATTCCGTATTGTTTTTAAGATCTCTGATTTGTTAGGTTGTCATTTACTGAAAGTATATTTTAGCTTGAGTATTTGTTTAGAATGTGTCAGTTTACATCTACACAAGGGCTATCAACCAGTATTCCAAGACCGAAGAGAGGTTTGTGATTCTGCAATTCTCAGGAAGTATTGCCTAGACAGATGTATTATATAAAACCCATTATCCTTGTAAGCGTTTCGGGTCAGTTCACACGATGCGTAAATACTGCGGATTTTCCTCAACTGAATCCGCAGCAGAACACAGTAGCAGCAAAGTGAATGAGAAGGAACAAATCTCATCTACACTGCGTAAATAGTGAGCAGGAAAATGACATGCGGCGCAGTTTTATTCCGCAGCATATCAATTGTATTTGCGTAAACGTTGCATTTTCTTTCCCCCATTAGGTAGGTAAAAACCCACAACAAATATCAGTAGTTGCGTTTATTGCGGCAGAATCGCTGCGATTCCGCCACAAAAAAAATGGAACTAAAAAAAAACTTGTTTCTTTATCCCATGTGACCTCTGCTGAAGCCAATCACCAGTCTCCTGGGATAAAACGTCATCCAAGGAGGCTGGCCTACTAGCATTCCGGCTGAATTCTCAGCAGTTTTACGCAGTGGACATTCCAGGAGAAAAACTGCACTATTTGGTGCGGTTTTTCGCCTGGAATTCCCTGTGGCCACCGAGGCGGATATGGCACAGCGTGGTACCAAATGATCCACAGCTCGGTGGTTGGGGATCACTGGTTTAAAACATTCTTACCCAGTTTTGGCCAGCCATAATCCTTGCAGAAAGCACACTAATTCCACGTGACTGTAAGCAATGGGGTTCTGTCATTATTTGGTGTTTAGCGTAGGTGGGGACTTGGGAGTAGGGATATTTCTACAGGAAACCGTATGAAGCATCTTTGTTACAACAGCACTTCGCACATGACGGGTGATCTGCTGTTGTCATTCACAGCACTGGCTTCCGTTTCAAGAGTTTCCCTTTAAACTTTTACACAAGACTAGATTACCCCTTTACTTTGTGTATTGCCTGTTCAATGTATGGCATTGTATCTTCTGGTTACTTTATGTAAATTCTAGAAGAGTGGGAAATCAGCTATGTTGGTATTAAAGGATCATGGCCCAGCTAACTGTTTTGGTGTTCAAAAAAAAAAAAAATGTTACCTAGAGGTTGCTGTTTTGTCATTAATGTTGGTGACTAGAGTCCAATAAATTGAGTATTATGTGCTTGCTCTCAGCAATGTTTAGTCTTTGAGCAAGTGTAATGATGTAGTTTGCTTTGCAGACTCCTTTGAAAGCTAGAGATACCACTGTGAGAACTCCATTGCAGGACAGTAACAAACAAACAGTCGCGTTCTCCAACCAGCCTGGCAGCTATTCAGAGTTCAAGGTAAATGCATGTTCTATAAAGTTACTTCATGGGCACTTTCTAGTTTCTCATCACTTGTCAAATCGTAAAGCGGCCACAAGAGGGCGGTTTCACCGTACCCTATGTGATGGTCTGCTACATAGTAACTGTATAAGAATCTAGGCATGCTACAGTGTTTGGTATGGTGGAATTTTTCAATTTTTTTTTTTTTTTATATACAAAACTGATAATCGGCTGTAGCTACAACCATAGCAATCATTCTTCTAATGGTTTAACATTGTATTATCAAACACATTTTCATTTGACCGTTTTACAAAATAACACTTGATATTGGATCAACTTGTATCTTTGGTTTATTTGCTGCTATACTAGTCTGAGTAGCTTTTTTTCACCAGTGTACCGGGAGATCTGTTAGAAATGTTCAGCACATTGGGTTTGCTATATTGACATGGCAGATTTCAACTTGCTCATGTTCTTAATGGACTAGTAACTGGGAAACCTGTTTTTTCTTAATTTCTTCACAGGAGGAAATATGTAAGAAATCCAGCAAGGACGCCGTTTTTAATTCCACAATCAACGAGAACCTCTAGATATCATCACCATTAAAGCGTACCATGAACTGAACTCTGTAGTTGTCCCGTCAATGGTTGCTTTTTCCCCCTCGTTTTATTAAAGTGCATTTATATAATTGGAGGTAGTGTAATGCCACCTGCCACTAACTGGAAACTAGGGCATTTCTTACAAATGCATAAAATGGCTACCTTTCCAGTGTACGGCAGCTGGTGCGCTATGAAGATTTTTTTTATTTTATTTTTTTTCTTTGTGGGCTAGTAATTCTTTATGCAGCCTCTATTGTGAATATGCCAACTTTTTTTTTAATGCGGTATGTTTTGTTTTTTTAATATGCTCTTATGCAAATAACTATATGGCTTGAGGAGAAATATCTGTATATATTTTTGGTCACTTAAAAACACCTCTTAGCTACCAAGTGCAGTATCTGTCTTTTATATATCTGTAAATAAAGCGAAAAATTAACTCCTGGTTCATTTTTGGTTCGACATTCATGGTTCAGTTTTTTGGGCTGCTGAAAATTAATATTGAGAGCTTTTTAAAAACGTAAAAGAAAACAAATGAGACTTTAGCTGTCAAAAACCTCACTTTTTTGGACTTGAATGCTGCCCTAATTGCTTATAGTTGGCTAGTTTTAGTGTGGTATGTATGTATTTCTCAGGGGCTTAAAGAGCGTGATCTCGCCATGCTGTCATCCACAAACTTTACCAAAGTGTCGGGTGTGAAAAGACATCTCGTCCTGGCTGGAGGCGATGTCTATTCACTCGGACACTTTGGTAAAGTTCATGTGGGATTATGTGACTGAACAGCGTGTTCTCGTGAGATCACGCTGTTTTGGGAGTACTGCTAAAAATGAATGGAGAGAAGTGTATGACGCTGATTGGTCAGCGTCATACACTTCCCTTTACAACGCCCATTTGGTAAAAAAAAAAACGTAAAAACACGCCCAGTTTTCGATTTTAAGAAACTAATTTGCATAAGTCTAAAATTGTTCATAACTTGCTCAAAATTTATAGTTTTTCAAAATAAAAACCACTTCTCTACATTACAGCGCCTATCAGATTATGTAGGAGATAGGGCACTTATAATCTGGTGACCGAGCCTCTTTAAGTAGTCCTCAAATACGAACTAGTCCAACAACTGAAGCTGTGGGGAAAAAAAACCACATTAACGCATAAAAAAAAAAAGCCTTTTTGAAGTCTAGCGCTGGAGCCGCAGTGTCCTCTGCGACAGTAAACTAAGCAGTGACCGCTCTAAGCTAGCATTGGTTAGTTTACATCACGTGGTTCCTGGTTCTTCCCGGGTCACTGACCTACTTTTACACGCATGCGCGTGTAGTTTACCCCCCCCCCCCCCAATCCACACCTCTTCTTTTTTTTTTTTTTTATATATATACACACACACACACACACACACACACACACACACACACACACACACACACACACACACACACACACACACACGGTAGGCCATTTATATGGATACACCTAAATAAAATGGGAATGGTTGGTGATAATAACTTCCTGTTTCTGGCACATTAGTATATGGGAGGGGGGAAACTTTTCAAGCTGGGTGTTGACCATGGTGGCCATTTTGAAGTCAGCCATTTTGTATCCAACTTAAGGCTATGTTCACACAGAGTATTTTGGGGGAGGAATATCTGCCTCAAAATTCCGTCTGGAACTTTGAGGCAGATATTCCTCTCCCTGCACGCCGATTTTCGCGGCAATTATCGCGCCGTTTTTCGCCCGCGGCCATTGAGCGCCGCGGGCATATAACAGTGAGATATACGCTTTCTCCTGCCTCCCATTGAAGTCAATGGGAGGTCCGAGGCGGAAGCGCCCGAAGATAGGGCATGTCGCTTTACTGCTCGCGGGAAAAAGACGCCGACGCCTCCCATTGAAATCAATGGGAGGCGTTCTCGGGCCGTTTTTGCCGAGTTTTGCGACGCGGTTTCCGCGTCAAAAAACTCGGCAAAATACCCCGTGTGAACATAGCCTTAGTTTTTTCAATGGGAAGAGGGTCATGTGACACATCAAACTTATCGAGAATTTCACAAGAAAAACAATGGTGTGCAACAACATGTAAAATCAATGTCACAATAGAAACCAAATACACAAGGCAAGAAACATAAAAAATAGAAAAGAAAATGAAAATTCAAAGAAAAGGAAAAAGGTACTCGTTACTAGCAGTTAGTGACCTTTCAGAAAGCAACACCCATTACGATAGTGAAAGGGGGAGGGGGGTACAAGCTCACGTTAGATGAGTCGACGCCCAAGCACACCACGGGGCCCGTATTGTCATGAATTTGTCATGCGTTCTAGATTCCCAGCTGGACAATTCTTCCAGCCTAAACATTTGTCTGACTATGGAGCCACAATGAGATATCCGGAGGTATCTTATCTAGCCACTTAATCGGTATGAGGCGCTTCGCTATCATGATGAGCAGCGAAGGCAAGTCAAATCTAGTGAGGCTACATTCAGATGTTGGTAGATTGACCAACACTAGAGAGGGAGTAAGGCCTCATTTACACGAGCGTGTGCGTTTTGCGCGCGCAAAAAACGCTGCGTTTTGCGCGCGCAAAAGGCACTTGGCAGCTCCGTGTGTCATCCGTGTATGATGCGCGGCTGCGTGATTTTCGCGCAGCCGCCATCATAGAGATGAGGCTAGTCGACGCCCGTCACTGTCCAAGGTGCTGAAAGAGCTAACTGATCGGCAGTAACTCTTTCAGCACCCTCGACAGTGAATGCCGAACACAATATACAACAACCTGTGAATAAAAAAAGACTTTCATACTTACCAAGAACTTCCTGCTTCCCCCAGTCCGGGCTCCCGGCCGTTGCCTTGGTGACGCGTCCCTCTCTTGTCATCCGGCCCCACCTCCCAGGATGACGCCGCAGTCCATGAGACCGCTGCAGCCTGTGATTGGCTGCAGCCTGTGCTTGGCCTGTGATTGGCTGCAGCTGTCACTTTGACTGAACTGTCATCCCGGGAGGTCGGACCGGAGTTATCGGTAAGTCAGAACGTCTTTTTTTTTTTTACAGGTTCATGGATTTTCGGAGCGGAAGTCACTGTCCATGGTGCTGAACCAGTTTAACGCTTTCAGCACCGTGGACAGTGACTGTCTCCTGACGTCGCGTACCCGAACATTTTTTACCGGTTTCGGTCAAAACGAGTTTGGCCGAACCCGGTGAAGTTCGGTGCGCTCATCTCGAATTTGACACTCCGTTTGGATGTTTGTAAACAGAAAAGCACGTGGTGCTTTTCTGTTTACATTCATCCTTTTGACAGCTCTTGCGCGAATCACGCAGTTCGCACGGAAGTGCTTCCGTGCGGCATGCGTGGTTTTCACGCACCCATTGACTTCAATGGGTGCGTGAGTGCGCGAAAAACGCACGATTATAGAACATGTCGTGAGTTTTTTTCTGCGCACACGCGCTGAGCGCAATTCACGCATCGTCTAAACTGCCCCATTGACTAATATAGGTGCGTACGACATGCGTGCAAAGCACGCGCGTCGCACGCGCGTATAATACGTTCGTGTAAACGAGGCCTAAGTGTGATGGACTTATTGCAAATAGTGTTGACCATCGATTCAATGGAAGACCAATATGGTTTTATTATAGGGCACTCCCACCAGATATGAAACAAAGTACCTGGGGAACCCCAGCATCTCCAGCACACCTGATATAGTATCGTACATTTTTGCTACTATGTCTGGGGACCTATACCACCTCGTAAGTAGCTTATGTGCATTCTCCTGAGTTCTAACGCATCTGGATAAACCATGAGATCTTTTGTGTATGGCAGAGGTGTCCTGTGAGGAGAACAAAACATTCAAGTCCCTTTCCCAAGCACAAAGAAATAGAGGCTTTTCCTGTGCGTCCAAGGTAAGTATCTTGTTATATAGAATGGAAATCAGTTTTTTGGGCAAGGGTGTAGAACAAATTAGAGCCTCAAACCAAGAGAGTGAGCCAGTAATATGATGACGTCTCAGGAATTCTGAACTAGTAGCTTTAAAATGATCGTACTGTGCTCTGGACCAGTGTTGTCCCAAACCCAAGTCATGAAGATCGAGTGTTGGTACCATTGCCCCTTTATACAAGTCCCCTATCGAAATAGTTTTCAATGAGCTCCACAAATTCAAGGGGTCGTCAAAATGCTGGGAGTGAAAGGAATCAAGGTTGCCGACATCAAAGGCGAGGGAAAAGAAACATTGAACACTTGGGTAGAACGAAGTTTACAGGAAGACAATAGGCCTTTGATCAGTGGATTTGCACGATCAACCCTCGTCATCCCACTTACCCCCGCCTCATAAAGTAGTCAGGACCTGGGTCTTGAAACTCCTCAAAGCAATTTGTTTTCGCCAAAGTCGCATGAGAACCAGACAATAATTCCAGAAGTGACCGAAGTTGTATAGCTTGATAATAGCATAGTATATCCGGGAGACCAAAGCCGCCTCTTGCCTTGGGGAGAGTCAGTCTCGGCCTAGAATCTCTTATAGACAACTGTTTCCATAGGAATCTAGAGAACAATCTCCTGATCTCTGTAAAAAAGGAAGCTGGAATGAAAACAGGGGCAGCCTGCATAAGATACAGAAACTTGGGTACTATAAACGATATTAATAAATTCTTCCGCCCCATCCACGAAATCATCGGAACCCGTAGATCACGTAACTGAGTAGAGACTGACTTCAACAAGGGGGAAAAATTAAGGTGGTAAATTTCCTGTAAATTACTGGATATTTTAACCCCTAAATAAGTGATGAACTCTGGTGCCCACCTAAATGGGAAGTCTCTCGAAAGACTAGAGACTACAGGCGGAGGCAGAGTAACATTTAGAGCCTCACATTTGGAATGATTGATTTTAAAATTGGATAAAGTCCCAAATTCCTCTAAGGGTATGTGCACACACACTAATTACGTCCGTAATTGACGGACGTATTTCGGCCGCAAGTACCGGACCGAACACAGTGCAGGGAGCCGGGCTCCTAGCATCATACTTATGTACGATGCTAGGAGTTCCTGCCTCTCCGTGGAACTGCTGTCCCGTACTGAAAACATGATTACAGTACGGGACAGTTGTCCTGCAGCGAGGCAGGGACTCCTAGCATCGTACATAAGTATGATGCTAGGAGCCCAGCTCCCTGCTCTGTGTTCGGTCCGGGACTTGCGGCCGAAATACGTCCGTCAATTACGGACGTAATTAGTGTGTGTGCACATACCCTAATAGTTGCTGGGAATGCAGACTTAGGATTGGAGATAAGCAATAGCATGTCATCTACAAAAGCAGCTACCTTATGTTCCCTGTTCTCCACCTGTAGTCCCCTAATATTAGGGTACTGTCTGATAGCCTGTATCAATGTTTCCAAAGTTAAAATAAGTAGGGGACAGTGGACAACCCTGTCTCGTACCATTAGTTATTGCGAAAGGCGAGGACAGTAATCCATTAGCTCTCACCCCAGCTGAGGGCGAGGCATAGAGGGAAAAGAGCGCCTCCACCATTGCTAAAGGAAATCCAAATTTAAGTAAGGTGAGGTACATATACTGCCAGTCCACCCTATCAAAGGCATTTTCCGCGTCCGTACCGAGCAACACTAGAGGCCTATTAAGAATTTTTGCGTAGTTTATTGCATGTAAAACCCTATAGGAGTTGTCTCTACCCTCCCTTCCCCTCACAAACCCAGACTGCTCTGGTGCAATCAACCTGGGCAAAACTAGGGCCATTCTATTCGCCAATAGCTTTGCCCATAATTTGACATCCGTATTTAGGAGTGAAATGGGACGATAATTCCCACATTGAAGAGGATCCTTACCCTCTTTATGTAGAATGGCTATATGTGCCTCAAGGGCCTGTGAGTGCGGAGGACAACCTGCATGTAACAAATTAAAATATTCCACCAGCTTCTAATACGTCCAAAAAATTTTTGTAATAGTAAATCGGAAAGCCATCCGGGCCAGGGCATTTCCCATTCGGAATGGTCCCCAAGACCATCTTAATCTCATCTGAAGTGACTGGAGCCAGAAGCGGTGTCTCATCATCTTTAGTTAAAGTAGGGAGGGACAACTTGTCCAAGAAATCCGTGATGGCCTGGCGATTTCCTTCCACAAAAGTGGTGGGTGTAATAGGTGTGCTATTAGGAGTAGTAGCAGGTTTTTTGTAAATTATACAGTGAACTATAGAATGAAGAGAAAGTAGCAGCTATAATAGATGGGTCATCAGACAAAGAGCCCCGCTCTGTCAGTATGTGTTTGATTTGGGTTTTCTCTCTGGCTTTTTTAACCAATGCAGACATAACCTTCCCCCCTTTGTCCCCATGAGAGTAATATTTATGTTGCATACGAAGGTAAGCCTGGGCAGATTTAATATTTAATTCATCTTTAAAGGGAATGTGTTGCCAGAAAAACATGTTTTTTTTTTTTAAAAATTAAACATTTAGTGTGTGGGTGATTAAACATTGTTCACATTTTTTTTATTTTTTTGCACGAGTCCATGTAATATTATAAATTATTTCTAATTTATAATACTACCCATTTTTGGTCACTAGATGGAGCTGTTCCCAAAATTGCAGCATTGCAACATTGGGTTAAAAGCCCTCGCTCTAGTGAGCTCTCAGCATCCCCCCCTCCTTTATCCTGGCTAGTGCCGGGATAAACGAGGGGTTTGAACGATGTAACCTCCTACACTGTGTGTCGCCATTTTTTGAGCTAACCCACAGTGTAGTAGGTTTACATACAGTAGTAAACACACACAAACACGAACATACATTGAAATCTCTTACCTGCTCCTGCCGCCGCGGCTCCCTCCGGCCCGTCCGCTCCGTTTGCTGCCGCTGGTGCAAGTGCACAAATCCGGAAGCCGCGACCGGAAGTAGTAATATTACTGTCCGGCCGCGACTTCCGGTCCACAGGAAAATGGCGCCGGATGGCGCCAATTTCGAATAGGACTGTGTGGGAGCGGCGCATGCGCAGTTCCCACACAGACGCCGTACACTGCAGTCAATGGGACGGGAGCCGTTCGCAGTCCCTATGGGACTGTGGCTGCCGTATTCCATGTCTGTATGTGTCGTTAATCGACACACACAGAAATGGAACAAAAAATGGCAGCCCCCATAGGGAAGAAAAAGTGTAAAAATAAGAAAAAGTAAAACACAAACACACAAATGAATATAAACGTTTTTAATAAAGCACTAACATCTTTAACATATAAAAAAATAATTTGTGATGACACTGTTCCTTTAAGAGAATTACGGAGAGAAGGCAGTGGATCCTGTTCCAAAATAGCAAGTGACCTCTTATGTAACTTTTCAATTTTAGCTATCTGGGACAGAAGTTCACTTATTCTCTTGGCCCATTGTTTTTTCCTGAATGCTCCAAGGGCTATAGATTCTCCTCTCATAAAGGCCTTATGAGCCTCCCATCGAGAAGCCTGAGTAGTGTCTCCAGACCTATTGGTATCAAAATAGGACTGCACCTTCCCCTCCAGAGCCATCAGCGTCTCTCTTGGTTGTCCAGTAGAGTCTCATTTAATCTCCAAGACCACTCTCTGGCCACTTGACCAAGAAGTTTAACCTCAAGATAAACAGGCGCATGATCGGAAATCGTTATGTTGCCGATTGAGGTATTCAAAATTTGTGGGAGACAAGAGGCCCGAGTAAATATATAATCCAGCCTCTGATATGAACGATGAGCCGCAGAGAAGAAGGTGAAGTCCTTAGTGTCGGGATGCAGAGTCCTCCACACATCAACCAACCCAATTTGTGTCAATGAAGACATGATACGTCTCTGAGCCCTGAAGGAAACCGCTGACCTCTTTGAAGTAGAATCCAGCAATGGGTTTAAAACAATTCAAGTCACCTCCCAAAAACAATTACCCTTCCGCGAAAGCAGCGACCTTCTCTAAAACTTCAACAAGCCAGTACGTAGTGTTAGTATTAGGAGCATAGATGTTACATATTGTAACTAATTGTGTGCCAAATCTACCCTTCAGTAACAAGTATCTCCCTTCTGAGTCAGCTATCAGGTCTTCATACATGAATGAAGAATGCCTATGAAAACCAATGCTTACTCCTCTAGATGCTGAGGAGGGACTGGGGGCATGGTACCATTTATTGTATAGACCATATTGTAAATTCGGAATATGGCCGGAACGAAAATTAGTTTCTTGTAACAATACAATGTCAGACTTTGTCCTAGACAATAGAGATAAGATACGACTCCGTTTAGTTGGAGAGCTGCATCCCCTTACATTAAATGTGCAAAAGTTTAAAGTCACCTCAGCCATAGTCAAAAGAATAGAAATAGATCGACAAATCATTTAGTATGAGTACCTGTAAAACGAAAAACCAACATAATCTGAAACAATTTAGAACATAACTGCATATCATACAGGAATTTTGCATACGTCATTGTGACATCATAAGAAAGATAAACTGTATATGAGACTTTCCTATATGCATATGCGAACCAAAAGGTAAGGAAGAGAATGAGGAGGAGGGGGAGGTGAGAGGGAAGGAGAGTGGGAGAGCAGAGAAAATAGTATCCCTGATCGGAAGAGCTACCAGAAACCTTGTAAGCAGAGAAAAACAAGTGTCACCAGCCAACAGTAACATTGTCCTTTTTTTTATTTATTTGTATTTTTTATATAATATATAGAATTCGAATATAACAAGAAATCATAAAGCAAAAAACAAAAAAAAGGATATGTATGCATATGCTTTGCAGAGAGAGTCCTAGTTGAGAGATGGTCTAGAGAGATGTTTCTTGGATCTTGATGATTTCTTCGCAGCAGCAGTGGACCAGGCATCTGTAGGTGGAAGTGCGGGCAGGTCATCACATTCATCCATTGGCAACCAGGAAGGAATTTCCATAGGAGCAATATGTAGTTCACCCCAAAAATAGCGGAGGTCTCCTGGTTGTCTAATCATCATCTTCTTACCGCCATGAGTAATGGCCAGGCCGACATGATACAGCCAGCGGTAGTGAATTTTGGAATCTCTAAGCTTATCCGTTACGGCCTTTGAATTCTGCGTTTCTGTAGAGTAGACTGTGCCAGATCCTGAAATAACTGAATTGCTGAATCCTCAAAAGAGATATCACCTCTATCTCTCGCTGTAGAAAGGATAAGCGAAGTGTCCACATAATTCAGAATCTTACAGATGATGTCTCTTGGCGGGTCAGACTGTGCCGGCTTCGGTCTCAAGGCTCTATGCACCCTTTATATGACGCTAGCCGCTGCTCTGTCCCGGCCAAATAGTAATTCAAATAAATGAGAGACAGCGGTGTGCAAACCGTCTGGAAGGTAGGATTCCGGCAACCCTCTTATCCGTAGGTTATTTTGTCTGCTCCTGTTCTCCTGATCCTCTATTAGTAACGAGGTCTGGTTGATGTGCGCGTGTTGCGCAAGAACCTTGTCTTTCAATGCAGTGTTGAAGATAATGGAGGATTGGTGTGCTTGTTCCAGGGCCTCCGCCCTGTCCCCAACTTGCCTCAGGTCAGACTTAATATCTGCCAATTCGTTGACCACCAGTGCTGTAGTCAAAGCCCTCTTCAGAAATTCTCTCGATGTAGGAAGTAAATCATCACTTGCTTGTGTATCAGAAGTGCTTTCAGCCTCTGAGTCTTCAGAGTGCTGGGCGGCATCTCATGGCTCCGGCGCCATCTTGGAAGCTCACGCCAGAGAAGCTGGCAAGTTCTTCTGGAAGAACCTATCGACTTCATGCTGATTACGGGAAGTCTTAGGAGCCGGGGTGAGGTCCCGGTTCTTCTCTTTGCCTGTCATCTTTCCCATGATCAAAAAACGGCCGGTTTTGCAGGGTTTCAAGTGCTCGACAGCAGGAGACGAGGTATCACACAACTGTCATGTACCACGGTCAGGCTCCGACCCCCCTTGTGGGTTCGATTAAACTCTCAAAATGGCTAGAAAAAGAGAGCTTTCATGCGAAACTCGACAGTCTATTCTTGTTCTTAGAAATGACGGCTATTCCATGCGAGAAATTGCCAAGAAACTGAAGATTTCCTACAACAGTGTGTACTACTCCCTTCCGAGGACGGCACAAACAGGCTCTAACCAGAGTAGAAAGAGAAGTGGGAGGCCCCGCTGCACAACTGAGCAACAAGACAAGTACATTAGAGTCTCTAGTTTGAGAAATAGACGCCTCACAGGTCCTCAACTGGCAGCTTCATTAAATAGTACCCGCAAAACGCCAGTGTCAACGTCTACAGTGAAGAGGCGACTCCGGGATGCTGGCCTTCAAGGCAGAGTAGCAAAGAAAAAGCCATATCTGAGACTGGCTAATAAAAGGAAAAGATTGATATGGGCAAAAGCACACAGACATTGGACAGAGGAAGATTGGAAAAAAGTGTTATGGACAGACGAATCGAAGTTTGAGGTGTTTGGATCACACAGAAGAACATTTTTGAGACGCAGAACAACTGAAAAGATGCTGGAAGAGTGCCTGACGCCATCTGTCAAGCATGGTGGAGGTAATGTGATGGTCTGGGGTTGCGTTGGTGCTGGTAAAGAGGGAGATTTGTACAAGGTAAAAGGGATTTTGAATAAGGAAGACTATCACTCCATTTTGCAATGCCATGCCATACCCTGTGGACAGCGCTTGATTGGAGCCAATTTCATCCTACAACAGGACAATGACCCAAAGCACACCTCCAAATTATGCAAGAACTATTTAGGGAAGAAGCAGGCAGCTGGTATTCTATCTGTAATGGAGTGGCCAGCGCAGTCACCAGATCTCAACCCCATAGAGCTGTTGTGGGAGCAGCTTGACCGTATGGTACGCAAGAAGTGCCCATCAAGCCAATCCAACTTGTGGGAGGGCCTTCTGGAAGCATGGGGTGAAATTTGTCCCGATTACCTCAGCAAATTAACAGCTAGAATGCCAAAGGTCTGCAATGCTGTAATTGCTGCAAATGGAGCATTCTTTGACGAAAGCAAAGTTTGAAGGAGAAAATTATTATTTCAAATAAAAATAATTATTTCTAACCTTGTCAATGTCTTGACTATATTTTCTAGTCATTTTGCAACTCATTTGATAAATATAAGTGTGAGTTTTCATGGAAAACACAAAATTGTCTGGGTGACCCCAAACTTTTGAACGGTAGTGTGTGTATATACAGTGAAGGAAATAAGTATTTGATCCCTTGCTGATTTTGTAAGTTTGCCCACTGTCAAAGACATGAACAGTCTAGAACTTTTAGGCTAGGTTAATTTTACCAGTGAGAGATAGATTATATAAAAAAAAAAAAAAAAACGAAAATCACATAGTCAAAATTATATATATTTATTTGCATTGTGCACAGAGAAATAAGTATTTGATCCCTTTGGCAAACAAGACTTAATACTTGTTGGCAAAACCCTTGTTGGCAAGCACAGCAGTCAGACGTTTTTTGTAGTTCATGATGAGGTTTGCACACATGTTAGATGGAATTCTGGCCCACTCCTCTTTGCAGATCATCTGTAAATCATTACGATTTCGAGGCTGTCGCTTGGCAACTCGGATCTTCAGCTCCCTCCATAAGTTTTCGATGGGATTAAGGTCTGGAGACTGGCTAGGCCACTCCATGACCTTAATGTCCTTCTTTTTGAGCCACTCCTTTGTTGCCTTGGCTGTATGTTTCGGGTCATTGTCGTGCTGGAAGACCCAGCCACGAGCCATTTTTAATGTCCTGGTGGAGGGAAGGAGGTTGTCACTCAGGATTTGATGGTACATAGCTCCATCCATGCTCCCATTGATGCGGTGAAGTAGTCCTGTGCCCTTAGCAGAGAAACACCCCCAAAACATAATGTTTCCACCTCCATGCTTGACAGTGGGGATGGTGTTCTTTGGGTCATAGGCAGCATTTCTCTTCCTCCAAACACGGCGAGTTGAGTTAATGCCAAAGAGCTCAATTTTAGTCTCATCTGACCACAGCACCTTCTCCCAATCACTCTCAGAATCATCCAGATGTTCATTTGCAAACTTCAGACGGGCCTGTACATGTGCCTTCTTGAGCAGGGGGACCTTGCGGGCACTGCAGGATTTTAATCCATTACGTCGTAATGTGTTACCAATGGTTTTCTTGGTGACTGTGGTCCCAGCTGCCTTGAGATCATTAACAAGTTCCCCCCGTGTAGTTTTCGGCTGAGCTCTCACCTTCCTCAGGATCAAGGATACCCCATGAGGTGAGATTTTGCATGGAGCCCCAGATCGATGTCGATTGACAGTCATTTTGTATGTCTTCCATTTTCTTACTATTGCACCAACAGTTTTCTCCTTCTCACCCAGCGTCTTACTTATGGTTTTGTTGCCCATTTCAGCCTTGTGCAGGTCTATGATCTTGTCCCTGACATCCTTAGAAAGCTCTTTGGTCTTGCCCATGTTGTAGAGGTTAGAGTCAGACTGATTAATTGAGTCTGTGGATAGGAGTCTTTTATACAGGTGACCATTTAAGACAGCTGTCTTTAATGCAGGCACCAAGTTGATTTGGAGCGTGTAACTGGTCTGGAGGAGGCTGAACTCTTAATGGTTGGTAGGGGATCAAATACTTATTTCTCTGTGCACAATGCAAATAAATATATAGAATTTTGACTATGTGATTTTCTTTTTTTTTTTTAATTTAATCTATCTCTCACTGGTAAAATTAACCTAGCCTAAAAATTCTAGACTGTTCATGACTTTGACAGTGGGCAAACTTACAAAATCAACAAGGGATCAAATACTTATTTCCTTCACTATATACAGGGTGGGCCATTTATATGGATACACCTAAATAAAATGGGAATGGTTGGTGATATTAACTTCCTGTTTGTGGCACATTAGTATATGGGGGGGGGGAAACTTTTCAAGCTGGGTGTTGACCATGGCGGCCATTTTGAAGTCGGACATTTTGTATCCAACTTTAGTTTTTTCAATGGGAAGAGGGTCATGTGATACATCAAACTTATCGAGAATTTCACAAGAAAAACAATGGTGTGCTTGGTTTTAACGTTACTTTATTCTTTCATGAGTTATTTACAAGTTATGGGTGACATTATGGGTGTCAGGTTCGAGCATTCCTAAATGAACAGTTTCCTGGAAAGTGGATTGGTCGTCGTGGGCCAGTTGAATGGCCCCCTAGGTCTACCGATCTGACCCCCTTAGACTTTTATCTTTGGGGTCATCTGAAGGCAATTGTCTATGCTGTGAAGATACGAGATGTGCCGCAACTGAAACTACGTATACTGGAAGCCTGTGCTAGCATTTCTTCTGCGGTGTTGCTATCAGTGTGTGAAGAGTGGGAGAAAAGGGTTGCATTGACAATCCAACACAATGGGCAGCACTTTGAACACATTTTATAAGTGGTCAGAAACTTGTAAATAACTCATGAAAGAATAAAGTAACGTTAAAACCAAGCAGACCATTGTTTTTCTTGTGAAATTCTCGATAAGTTTGATGTGTCACATGACCCTCTTCCCATTGAAAAAACGAAAGTTGGATACAAAATGGCCGACTTCAAAATGGCCGCCATGGTCAACACCCAGCTTGAAAAGTTTCCCCCCTCCCATATACTAATGTGCCACAAACAGGAAGTTAATATCACCAACCATTCCCATTTTATTTAGGTGTATCCATATAAATGGCCCACCCTGTGTGTGTATATATATATATATATATATATATATATATACATATACACACTCGAAGACCGCATATCTATAAGACTACAGACCCAACATATATCTTAGTATGATGCAGGGATCCAGTGATTGCAGCTCTCAGCACATGTCTGGCTTCACTCTTGCCTTACAGAAGATGTCTGTAGAGATACTATATGCTGGTGAGAGATTACAGCTGAAGATTGTGGGACCTGATTGGTTAATGCTGTGCTAGTTCATGAGTTGAAAGCTCAGCATCATGGAAAATAAGGGCACTGCTCTGGCCTCCGTTCCCTTAGTTTATGTCACACACAGGAAGCTCCTGCCATTTGATGAAGAAGCAAGACAAGATTTTACATGTAGTCTTTGAAATGTTGGAATTGTAGTGGAAGACTATTCAGCTGTGCAAAAATGATTTTTAGGCAATGTCATTGGAGGTACACATCAAATTAAAAAAAAATATTACAAAAATAAAGGCATATACATGCATTTATTACACATATAAATACTCACTCACTCACTCACTCATACAGACATGCACCTTTAGTACATGAAAGCACGTTCACATCATGTAAGCACACACACAAGCAGACTCTGTGTGATGTCCACTGGGAAAGTGAAGGCCAGACAGATGAATGAAATGTGCCGTTTTGGAGAAACGATCAACAACTACCCAGAGAGTGGTGCAGCCATCAGAGGAAGGAAGATCTGTAATAAAATACATAGCAATATGCTGCCAAAGACCTTCAGGGACCGGCAGTGGCTGGAGTAGGCCCATAGGTTTGGAATGAGCAATTTTGTTTGGGGAACACTTGGTACATTAATATCAACATATGTCTCAACAGGAAAGTGGTTATCAGGGTTAGACCACCAGCAAGTGCGGATTCAGGCCTCCCTACTGTGGAAATAGAAACTCCAAACAAACTATGGAAAAACACTGAGAACAAAGGAGTCATAAACTATTAGGATAAATTGCCAATGGCATAGAAAAATAAACTTTATTAGGACAGTACAAATTACATACAATTTAAAATTAGACTACAAAATCCAAGACCTGTACACCTCCCAAGTGGCAAAAGTGAACACATAGGAAACACCTCTTATAAATGCAGCTCCGGGAAGGAAGAGGTCGTTATACCAGATAAGCTAGGGCTCAAGCAACCATTATCAATTCAAGGTGATTAAATATCAATAAAGGCAAAACAACGCCAGAATATGAAATGTAAATAAAATTGTGTCATAATTCATCCAGACTCATAGTAGCATTAAAGGTAAATGGTTATATGCTGGGCTCCAAAAAAAGACAACGAATTGTTTGCATAAGCCCACATCAAGCAAGACATATCTTCGCAGCAAGTAGAGCCGCTAGAGGAAAGGCAGGTAGAAAAGGTATAAGGTAAAACCTATAGTACTACTAACCCATATAGTTCCTGTAGTTCAGTGACTTCCCGAGTACGGAGGGACCCCGACGCGCGTTTCGCGTGGATGGCTTTTTCAGAGGGGTATACTCTGGTATACTCTGGTACATGCAGAGACGTCGTCTTGAACATCTTTGGGTAGTGTCGAGTGATGAAGTCCAAAGTCTTACGAATGCTAGAATGACCTGCCAACTTGGAGTTGTGGCCCCAGAAGAGAATCTTCTTCCTGTCTGCAGGAGGGACATAAGTTTTCCCTGGAGGAGTGTCCCTGATCTACAGAGGAGCAACAGCTTTATTGCGTGAGGGCTCAATAATATGCTGAGGGTCCTCTTCATGGTCGGTTGTTTCAAATGGATGGGATATAGCGTCTGCCTTGATATTTTTGTCAGCTAGGTGAAAATGGAGTTGAACATTGAATCTGGAAAAGAACAGAGACCACCTGGCTTGAGGTGGATTCAGACGTTGTGCTGACTATAAGTTGGTGAGGTTCTTGTGATCAGTGTAAATGACAACTGGATGTGCGGAACCCTCCAACAGATCTCTTCACTCTTTTAGAGCCAGGAGCTCACGATCACCAATGGAATAGTTCCTTTTCGGAGCAGAGAAGAGTTTGGAGAAAAAAACACAGGCGACGGCTTTTCCCTTAGAGGCTCTTTAGAGAACTGTCTGGAGACATGTGCATGGCATAGAATGGAGGCAGGGGTGAAGGATATTTTTAGCTCTGTGACTGCAGACTCGCCTTCCGAGGTCTAATTCTTTTCATTCGCCCCCTTTTTGGTGAAGGCAGAGATAGGAGCAGTAAGCAAAGAAAAATTAGGGAATTTGCAAAGCCGAGAAAACTCTGTATAAACCACCACGCAGAGATACAATATATCCCGGAATATGTCATTCACAAATTCTTGGAAAAAAGATGGAGCATTACATAACCTGAAGGGCATCACGAGATACTCATAGTGATTATCTCTCGTGTTCAATGCAGTCTTCCATCTTTACGGATATGTATCAAGTTATAAGCCCCAAGAAGATCCAGCTTAGTGAAACTCTTGGCTCAACGAATACGGGCGTAGAGATCAGCGGTAAGGGGTACTTGTTTTCAGTGATCCTATTCAAACCACGATAGCCCATGCAAGGACGGAGGGATCCATCTTTTTTCTCAACAATGAAAAATCCGTCTCCGGAAGGAGAGGTTGACTTCCTAATAAACCCCCTCTCAAAGTTCTCCTTGACATATGGTGACATGGCTTGGGATTTGGGTAGAGAGAGAGGATATACCCGTTTACGAGGAGGTGAAGCTCTAGGAAGTAATTAGACCAGACACTCATATGAACAATGTGGCAGAAGGGTCTCAGCCTCCTTCTTGCTGAACACGTCTGCATAGCCGGCATACTGCGGAGGTAGACCAGGAAGGGACTAAGATACTGGATGTCAGGCAGGGTGAACCACAGGCAGACAGTTGAAGTGATAGTGAGGAAGAATTTCCCCCCAGAAGAATTTCCCCAAAATCCCAATCAAGCACTGGAGTGTGCTAGCGAAGCCAGGGTAGTCCCAACAGAATTGCATTAATAGCCACGGGTAAAAGGTAGAAAGCTATTTATTTAGAGTGAAGAGCACCCACTTGTAACTTCAATGGTTCAGTGATGAACAGAATTGGGTCTGGTAACGGATGACCATTCACAGAAGCCACTGCTAGAGGTTTCTTTAGAGGAGCCATGGGCAAGTGGAGACGGTTTACTAAGGCCTGGTGTATGAAGTTCCCGGCCGCTCCAGAATCCAGTTAGGTCGAGACAGAATGTGAGGCTTCACCAGCGAAGATAGAGACTATAAACGAGAGTTTAGGAGAGAATTTTACAGGTGCTGGAGTTTCTCGGCTTCTGACACTGCCGCACAAAATTACCCTTTCTGCCACAGTACATGTGTTAAGGATCTGCCAGGCACAGCTTCTGTATCCACGCCCATAGGTAATCAGTCTGCACCTGCTTCTATGTCTGTGAGACTGACTCCATCTTCCACCACTCAGGATGGCAGGCTTAGGAGTGGGAGAGCCTATCACAGCCTGGCCAGACGGAGCTAGCTCCCGTCCTCTGTCTATTTATACCTGCCTTTCCTGTTCCTCCTTGCTTGTGATTCTTCTCATTTTGTTTCCTGGCCCTTTTGCAGCTTCTTGTACCATTTGACCCTGCTTCATATTGACCCTGGCTTACTGACTACTCTCCTGCTCTGCGTTAGGTACCTCGTACACTCCTGGTTTGACTCGGCTTGTTCACTACTCTCCTGCTCTGCGTTTGGTACCTCGTACACTCCTGGTTTGACTCGGCTCGTTCACCACTCTTGTTGCTTATGGTGTTGCCGTGGGCAACTGCCACTTTTCCCTTGCTTCTGTGTTCCCTTATCTGTTTGTCTGACGGGCACTTATTGAGCGTAGGGACCGTCGCCCAGTTGTACCCTGTCGTCTAGGGCGGGTCGTTGCAAGTAGGCAGGGACTGAGTGGCGGGTAGATTAGGGCTCACTAGTCTGTTTCCTTACCCCCATCATTACATAATCTCAAGCCCATTTACCTATTCTACCCTGGTCCCTCACACTACTATGGACCCCCTTGAGACCCTGGTTCAGCAAATGCAGGGTCTCTCCAGACAGGTCCAGGCCCTGGCTCAGAGGGTCAACCAGCCTGATGCTACCATGGTAGTGCCCCTGACCTCACCTCTTGAACCCCACCTCAAGTTGCCTGACCGGTTCTCAGGGGACCGGAAGACTTTTCTCTCCTTTCGGGAGAGTTGTAGGCTCTATTTTCGTTTAAAACCCCACTCCTCAGGTTCTGAGAGCCAGCGGGTGGGTATAATTATGTCCCGGCTCCAGGAAGGGCCCCAAGAATGGGCCTTCTCCTTGGCTCCTGACGCCCCTGAACTTTCCTCCGTTGATCTTTTCTTTTCTGCTCTCGGACTCATTTATGACGAGACTGACAGGACTACCTTTGCCGAGAGTCAGCTGGTGACCTTACGTCAGGGTAAGAGACCTGTTGAGGAGTAGTGCTCTGACTTTAGGAAGTGGTGCGTAGCTTCTCGGTGGAATGACCCTGCCTTAAGGTGCCAGTTTAGGTTGGGTCTGTCGAACGCCCTGAAAGACCTGCTAGTTAGCTATCCCTCTTCTGACTCCCTAGACCAGGTTATGGATTTAGCGGTACGACTTGACCGACGTCTCAGGGAACGACAACGTGAACGTTTTGGTGTTTTCTCCTCTGACTCCCCCATGATGCCTCCCGAGGTTCCGTTGCTTCGTTCTTCCACGGAAGACTCGGAGGTATCTATGCAACTCGGGGCCTCCGTATCCCCCCAACAACGTAGAGAGTTCCGCAGGAAGAATGGTCTCTGCTTCTATTGTGGGGATGACAAGCATCAAGTAAACACCTGTCCTAGGCGTAAGAATAAGCAGCCGGAAAACTTCCGCGCCTAAGTGATCATCGGGGAGGTCACTTGTGCGCACAGGTATTTCCCTTAAATATGAAACGTAATAAAATCTTGCTTCCCTTTCAGGTCTCTTTTGGTGGTAGGTCTGCTACCGGCAGTGCCTTCGTGGATTCAGGGTCGTCTGCTAATATCATGTCTGTGGAATTTGCTATGTCTCTAGCTATGCCTTTGATTGATTTGCCTAAACCTGTCCCGGTAGTGGGTATCGACTCCACTCCTCTTGCTAATGGTTATTTTACACAGCATACCCCTGTTTTTGAACTCCTTGTTGGCTCCATGTATTTGGAGCAGTGCTCTGTACTGTTGATGCAGGGATTATCGTCCGATTTGGTTTTAGGCCTTCCCTGGTTGCAGTTGCATAATCCCACGTTTGACTGGAATACTGGGGATCTTACCAAATGGGGTAATGAATGCTTGACGTCATGTTTTTCTGTTAATTCTATTTCTCCCCCTGAGGAGGTGAACACGCTACCTGAGTTTGTTCAGGACTTCGCTGATGTTTTCTCTAAGGAGGCCTCCGAAGTGTTACCTCCTCATAGAGAATACGATTGCGCTATCGATTTGGTACCAGGAGCTAAGCTCCCTAAGGGTAGGATATTTAATCTCTCTTGTCCCGAACGTGAAGCCATGAGAGAGTATATCCAGGAATGCCTGGCCAAGGGTTACATTCGCCCCTCTACTTCTCCGGTAGGTGCTGGCTTCTTCTTCGTAGGGAAGAAGGATGGTGGTCTTAGGCCATGCATTGACTACCGTAACTTGAATAAGGTCACTGTAAGGAACCAGTATCCCCTTCCTTTGATTCCTGATCTCTTTAATCAGGTTCAGGGGGCCAAATGGTTCTCTAAGTTTGATCTACGGGGGGCGTATAACCTTATTCGCATCAAAGAGGGGGATGAGTGGAAGACTGCGTTTAACACGCCCGAAGGTCATTTAGAATACCTCGTCATGCCCTTTGGGTTGTGTAATGCTCCCGCGGTCTTCCAGAATTTCATAAATGAGATTTTAAGAGATTACCTGGGGGTATTTCTTGTAGTGTACCTTGATGACATACTTGTGTTTTCCAAGGACTGGTCCTCCCACATTGAGCATGTCAGGAAGGTGCTCCAGGTCCTTCGGGAAAAAACAAACTGTTTGCGAAGACCGAAAAATGTGTGTTTGGGGTGCAGGAGATACAATTTTTGGGTCAAATCCTCACTCCTCATGAATTCCGCATGGACCCCGCCAAGGTCCAGGCTGTGGCGGAATGGGTCCAACCTGCCTCCCTGAAGGCGTTACAGTGCTTCTTGGGGTTCGCTAATTACTACAGGAGATTTATTGCTAACTTCTCAGTCATCGCTAAGCCTCTTACGGACCTCACTCGCATGGGTGCTGATCTCCGCTGGCCTCCTGAAGCTGTCCAGGCTTTTGAGGTCCTTAAGAAGTGCTTTATCTCGGCCCCGGTGTTGGTTCAGCCCAACCAAATGTAGCCATTTATCGTGGAGGCTGACGCGTCTGAGGTGGGAGTGGGGGCTGTCTTGTCCCAGGGTACCAGGTCCCTCACCCATCTCCGTCCCTGTGCCTACTTCTCCAGGAAGTTTTCGCCCACTGAGAGTAACTATGATATTGGCAACCGCGAACTCTTAGCCATTAATTGGGCATTTGAAGAGTGGCGCCACTTCCTGGAGGGGGCTAGGCACCAGGTAACGGTCCTTACCGACCACAAGAATCTGGTTTTCCTAGAATCTGCCCGGAGGCTAAACCCGAGACAAGCTCGATGGGCGTTATTTTTTACCAGATTCAATTTTTTGGTTACCTATAGGGCTGGGTCTAAAAATATTAAGGCTGATGCACTGTCGCAAAGCTTCATGGCCAGCCCTCCTTCGGAGGAAGATCCTGCTTGTATTTTGCGTCCAGGTATAATCATTTCCTCTATTGATTCTGATTTAGTCTCGGAAATTGCTGCTGATCAAGGTTCAGCTCCCGGGAACCTTCCCGAGAACAAGCTGTTTGTTCCCCTGCAATTCCGGCTAAGGGTACTTAGGGAAAATCATGACTCCGCACTATCTGGTCATCCAGGCATCCTGGGTACCAAGCACCTCATTGCCAGAAACTATTGGTGGCCTGGGTTGCCTAAAGACGTTAAGGCCTACGTCACCGCTTGTGAGGTTTGTGCTAGGTCCAAGACTCCCAGGTCCCGACCAGCGGGCTTACTACGTTCTTTGCCCATTCCCCAGAGACCTTGGACCAATATCTCTATGGATTTTATCACCGATTTGCCTCCATCTCAAGGCAAGTCGGTGGTGTGGGTTGTAGTAGACCGCTTCAGTAAGATGTGCCACTTTGTGCCCCTCAAAAAACTACCCAATGCTAAGACGTTAGCTACCTTGTTTGTCAAACACATCCTGCGTCTCCATGGGGTCCCTGTCAATATTGTTTCTGACAGAGAGGTACAATTTTTTTCTTTGTTTTGGAGAGTCTTCTGTAAAAAGTTGGAGATTGATCTGTCCTTCTCCTCTGCCTTCCATCCTGAAACTAATGGCCAAACCGAGAGGACTAATCAGTCTCTAGAACAATATTTAAGGTGTTTTATCTCTGACTGTCAATATGATTGGGTGTCATTCATTCCCCTCGCCGAATTTTCCCTTAATAACCGGGTCAGTAACTCGTCAGGGGTCTCCCCCTTTTTCTGTAATTTTGGGTTTAATCCACGGTTCTCCTCCGTTTCACCTGGTAGTTCCAACAATCCCGAGGTAGAGGTCGTTCATCGGGAACTGTGCACAGTCTGGGCCCAGGTTCAGAAGAACCTAGAGGGGTCCCAGAGCATACAAAAAACTCAGGCAGATAGAAGACGTTCTGCTAACCCCTTGTTTATGGTTGGGGATCTGGTGTGGCTATCGTCTAAGAACTTGCACCTTAAAGTCCCGTCCAAGAAGTTTGCTCCCCGGTTTATAGGGCCGTACAAGGTCATTGAAGTCCTCAATCCTGTCTCCTTCCGACTGGAGTTGCCCCCATCTTTTCGAGTACACGACGTGTTTCATGCCTCCCTGCTTAAACGCTGCTCCCCGTCCTTGGCTCCCTCCAGGAAACCTCCTGTCCCCATTCTCACCCCTGAGGGGGTAGAATTCGAGGTGGCCAAGATTGTGGACAGCAAGATGGTCCAAGGCTCCCTCCAGTACCTGGTCCATTGGAGAGGATATGGGCCTGAGGAGAGGACTTGGGTACCCGCCCGGGATGTTCCCGCTGGGGTATTGGTCAGGAGGTTCCACCTTCGTTTCCCCAATAAACCAGGTCCATCTAGAAAGGGTCCGGTGGCCCCTCATAAAAGGGGGGGTACTGTTAAGGATCTGCCAGGCACAGCTTCTGTATCCACGCCCATAGATAATCAGTCTGCACCTGCTTCTATGTCTGTGAGACTGACTCCATCTTCCACCACTCAGGATGGCAGGCTTAGGAGTGGGAGTGGGAGAGCCTATCACAGCCTGGCCAGACGGAGCTAGCTCCCGCCCTCTGTCTATTTATACCTGCCTTTCCTGTTCCTCCTTGCTTGTGATTCTTCTTGTTTTGTTTCCTGGCCCTTCTGCAGCTTCTTGTACCATTTGACCCTGCTTCATATTGACCCTGGCTTACTGACTACTCTCCTGCTCTGCGTTAGGTACCTCGTACACTCCTGGTTTGACTCGGCTTGTTCACTACTCTCCTGCTCTGCGTTTGGTACCTCGTACACTCCTGGTTTGACTCGGCTCGTTCACCACTCTTGTTGCTCACGGTGTTGCCGTGGACAACTGCCCCTTTTCCCTTGCTTCTGTGTAGCCTTATCTGTTTGTCTGTCGGGCACTTATTGAGCGTAGGGACCGTCGCCCAGTTGTACCCTGTCGCCTAGGGCGGGTCTTTGCAAGTAGGCAGGGACTGAGTGGGGGGTAGATTAGGGCTCACTTGTCTGTTTCCTTACCCCCATCATTACAACATGCATATATTAGCAGCACGTCTATGCTGCCGCTCTTGGTCCGTTAGTCTGACCCGGTCAACCTGCATTGGTTTTTCAGAGGTAGTAGCAGAGGTCTCTGAAAATTAGGCGCCAATCCAGAGGGCTTTCTCTCTGGGGGGGTTTCTTGAGGGCATTCTCGAAACCTTAGGTCATTATAGGTAGCCAAGAGAATCAGGACATCTAGAGGATGGATGGGAGATCACGACTTGCCATCTCATCTTTAATCCTACTGGCCAATCTTTGCCAGAAGGTTGCTTCTAGGGCCTTGTTGTTCCAGACGTGATCCGCTTCAAGAGTCTAAAATTGTATGGCGTATTCTCCTACCATCTCACCTCCTTGACAAAGTAACAGAAGGGAAGCAGTGGCAGAAGATGTACGGCCTGGTTCCTCGAATACGGTACGGAAGGTGTCTATGAAGAATTGCAAGTTCGAAGACTTCAGACCCTCACGTTCCCAGGGAGGGTTTTCCCACGCTAAGGCCTTGCCAGACAACAAGGAGACGATGAAGGCTATTTTTGTCTGGTCTGATGGAAACAGATGGGAATGCAATTTAAAGTGCATTTTACATTGATTGAGGAATGCTCAACAGGTTTTGGAGTCCCCATCTTAGCGGGGTGGAAGTGACAATTAAATTTCGGCTCCAGAACTGACTGGAACTATGGCTGGCTGAGGAGTAGTAGGAGTTACAGCTTGTGGAGCGTCCGGAGTAGGAACACTAGCAATGTCCAGGTGACTGGCGATGGTATTAACCGCCTGCAGTAGCTGTACTGGCATAATCGGGGGTCTCGCATATCATCCTGCATAACTTGAACCGCTGTCTTGGGTTTGCCAGTGGGGTCCATGGCCTGAGCAAACGATAACGTCCACTGGGAAAGTGGACCAACTAGGCTACTCCGCCATAACGGAGTAGCAGCTGGCCGGACAAGTATAGGACAGTCACTGGTCGATGGTACCTTGATGGCAGGCTGGTGCCAGATTACTGGAGGTAGGCTTGTGCTGGATAGCTGGGAGCAGGATTGTGTTGGATTACTGGAAACTGTCTTGTGCTAGATTATAGGAAACTGGTTTATCAGGAGCTGATTTGTGCTGGATTATCGGAAGCAGAACTGGTCACGGACACCGGATTTGTCACGGACACTAGACACGGATACTGGACTCGCCACGTACACTGGACTTGTCACGAATAGTGGACTTGTCTCGGACACTGGACTCGTCATGGACACTGGACTCGTCATGGACACTGAACTCGTCACGACACTGGACATGGATACTGGACTCGTCACAGACACTGGACAACAGGGAACTGGATACGGAACCTTCGCAGACTAACTCTGGGTTAGAAATAACATTGCTTAGGCACTGAGGAAGTGGGCAGAGTTCCTTAAATGGTCCAGGGTGTGCTGGGATAGGCTGTGGGCGATACTCCTGGTTCGCGCCCAGGCCCTTTAAAAGCTGGGACAAGTGCGCGCGTGTACCCTACGGGCATAGGCCATGGAAGAAGGAGAGAGCAGAGTGCGTTGGCATCCCTGGGCACGGAGACGCCGGCTATGCAGATAAGCAAGCTGGGGCACGTGAGTCACGCAGACGGCGGCGCTACACTCAGAGCATGCACTTGGTACATACAAATAGGCACACAGTTACATACGCACATTACATACATACGTACACACACACACACACACACACACACACAAACACAAACAAACACAGATTTACACAGGAAGGCACACATCTACACACTAATAACATACATGCATGCATACACTTACTAAATATGCACACATTCACTACAGGCACACACACATGCATACTCAAAGATACAGTAGTTCAGCCATATCATTAAAACCACAAAATGGTGAAGTGAATAACATTCGTTATCTCGTTACAATGGCACCTTTCGGCTAGGTTCACACTGTGCGTTTTTGTTGCGTTTTTAGCACGCATTTTGTTTTTTTTGGTTGATTAACTCCCATGCTTCTCAATACAAGTTCATCAGCCAAAATAAAAAAAATGCATGCTAAAAACGCAACAAAAATGTGCAATGTGAAACCAGCATTCAAGTGGTGGGATTGTCAGGGTAAACTTCCTTTTCCCTGTTATTTCACACCGAATAGCCACCTCTGTAAATTGGAAACTGAGGGCATGCGTGGAAGAAATATACCAGGCAGACAAATGGTGGTACAGATCCACCCTCAGTGAAGTAGGAAGTGAAGACCAAACTTTATTGAACAAAGAAACACAAGAATCTACTTCCTAGAGATGTGGGACGGGCTTAAGCCCCATTGGCTCTATTCAGCTGTAAATTCATCTGTACACTCCTCTTTCATTCCAGGGGCGGTGTCTCCATAGGCGTGTTCCTGATACAGGTTCCATTTTGTTTCATTCAAAATCTTTGTGGAATATACTGATATAAAGCAATAATGTTTTTGCAAACAATATACATGGTAATGATCCCTGACAGTCCCCCCTAAAAACATTATTACTCTATCCCTGAGTCTTGCCTAGCAACCTACTACTGACCACTCGAGCCAGGCGGGTAGGGGTTTTGGATTTCTTCACCAGCTTGAGACGAGCTACTCCTTATGAGTAACCCCCCTTTGTACCTGGACTTCCAAGGTTTCGGAGTGGTCCTAACTTTCCCTATTCTCCTCAAGATACAGGATGTTTGTCTTTAAAGGGACTGTCGGTGTCACCTTGTCTATTTGTGTAAACATAGTGGGCACAGTTGAGGTGGGCCCTAGTTGGTTGGCTAACCCTTGTAAAGCATCTCGGGTATAATTTACAAACTGCTGCTGGTTGCAATATATATAATTAATCCAGTCTACATTTTATTAACGGTAATAATCGTCACACTGTCACTTAGTGTCCTAATGGGACTTTTACCCCTGCAGACACAACAGCTCATGGGCAGCATCTTCCCCAAACCTAAAGACACCCGGGTAACATAACCTCCGGGCTGTCATTGCTGCCATGTACTTCTTACATATGAGTGACAACAACCAGTGACCTTCACCTCACACCTCCACATAAAACTCCTCAGATCGTAATTTGCAGCACCGTAGCATTGTTACACACATTATAATTATAAACCTCAGACAATATAAACAATAGGGCCTCAATTAATAATATAATGCTATCACCAATCTCATGCTATCACCCTCAGATTTTGGGTCCCATCAGTTCATTGCAAGTCCTGTACATCATCGTCCTCTTCTTCTCCTGTCTTCTGTTTTCTGCTCTTCTGTCGAGTCAGACTGCACAGTGGTGTCCAGTGGGGGATTTATTACTATCCTCCACCTGGTCACTTACTTATTAAAACACTTGATACTGCTGACGGATTCACTCAGGTCTTTGGTCTTTACTTCACTTTGCTGATGTCATCAGGACTTGGTTTGGTCCTTCTCATCTTTCAGACACCGACTCTTTTAGTATACGTCACCGGGCTGTACATAGCACCTCATGCTGTGAGCCTGGGGTGAGATCCCACCTAGACGGAGTAGTGGAGTTTTATTTTGACTACCACAAACCCTCGGTATCTGTCCTCTTCCTCCGGTAAGTTACTTGTCTGGGCGGCTGCTTAGAATTGTGACACTGCCGTCAGTTCATGATAAACGCGTTGTACTGGCTCAAGCTGCGCCTGCCGCATCTCAGTGATGGAGTTCATCATATTAAAAGTCTTCTGGCTCATGTTTACTGGCACTTGCCGGGGACCCAACCCTTGTCAATTGTTAAAATAAATGCTAATCTGGTGATAACATCATCCGCATACACTATAAACGTTGTTCTAAGTACATACAATAATAATGACAGGCCCTTAACATCGGCACCAGGCGACAGAGGCTACATCGACTTACCTGCAAACGCCGATGCTGCTGCAGAATCAACTGTAGCCTCTGTCGCCTGTTGCCGATGTGTCCTCGCTCGTCCGACACGATGCAGGACCTGGGGCAGGAAGTGACGTCACAGCGTGATCTCTCGAGAATACGCTGTGTGTCTGTGCACTGCCAGAAGCTGGGTGTTGACGAAGAGAAGTGGATGATGCTGATACATCAGCATCATACACTTCTATTCACAACGCCCAGCTAGTAAAACAAGTAAAAACGCCCAGATGTACACACACAATACACGCCCACTTGTACTTAACTTTAAACACGCCCAGTTGTACTTAAGAAAGGCTCATTTGCATAAATATAAAATAGCTCCTAACTTAGCCGAAAATGCTAGTTTTTGAAAAAAACAAAACGTTACTGTTATCTACATTGCTGCGCCGATCTGCTGCAATACGAGATAGGGGTTTGAAAATCTGGTGACAGAGCCTCTTTAACAATGACAGATTTATGTTAAACGTTCACACTGGGCAGTAACTAAAACTGATACATACAAACTGATTCTTCTTCTCTTTATATATATATATATATCTATACATACACATATACACTGCACAGAATTCTCTGCTCTAAAATTTTCCTTTCACAACAAAAATATTTTCAAATGGGAATCTACTTGCACCAAGAAGTTATCATTTACACAAACATAATACTGACGCACACGTCCAATAGTCTAATGCTAAGGCTGGTCCAGAACATTATATAAAACTTAACCTTAGTATTTAATATTCCCACAACACTTTTTTAAAATCGTTATTAAACATACTAACTTTCGAATAACATCTGGAGAACTACTGACATCTTATCATTGTACAAACACCAGTTCAATACTTGGGATAAGCACTGTTCCCCTGTCACTACACACAACATCTGCAGTGGGGAAGATACCGGCCGGGCTTCAGGCCCCCCTGAGAACAGGTCTACTACACACACTTCTACCTCGGGTAGTTGTATGTTCTGCAGTCGCTGGGACGGGTAATCTGGCCGGGCTGCACTTTTCACAGGTACCTTTTCTGTTTTACCTATGTCATGCAGTGCGCACATCATGCCGGCTGCTACAAACCTAGTGTGGCATTATTGTATCCAGGGATAAGCCAATTTACTGATACCTGGCTGCACATACTCTTGTTGTCAGTTCTATCTTCTCTTGCTCTCTCAATTGGCTTACCCGATGATCCAATAAAGTTCCTACTACCAATGGGCCCATAATTGTGGGCGATGCCAAAAGCGTACCTAGAGTCAGTGTAAATGTCGGCTGTCTTACCTTCTGCCAGGTTACAGCCTCAGCGAGCACCTCCAGCTCCGCTCCTTGAGATGAATGAGAAGGTGAGAGTGGTTTCTGGATGATTTACCTTGTGCCTCGTATCCTGTCTTGTACATACTGTATATGATGAAGTATTACATTACACATTTACATTGGAAACCCATGTCACATATAGATAGAACATTTCAAAGGGGTGGCGTCTTCATTCTCAAAAATAAAAACAAATGTTATACAGTTCTCCACACTCATATGATAATCCAGAACACTTTGAGAATCTCACTTTATCAGGTTCTGTAAATACTTAATTAATACAAAAACAAATAAAAATTACTAAAATCTTTACATAAAATTAACAATGTTCAGATAATTTTAACCTCCTTCCCTACTAAATCTGTAAAGACTCATCTGTGAGTGACCTCGGCCTCTTGTGTAAATTTCCTGGAGAGGGATGGTCTCTTACACATTTTGTAGATCTCCTGGAACCAAATTCATTAATTCACAACAAACCAAAATTGTCGAGACCAGAAGAAATTGGGTTTGGATCCAGCACCGACGATTCGATAAAATGGAAGGAATATTTCCAAGTTTAATGGGCCAGTATAATTGGCAAGTTAAAATCAGGAATGAAGAGCACGGCGTGACATCCTGATAGTGTAGGGAAGAAAGTGGTAGTGGTAAATGAGAAGCCTACGCGTTTCAGACGCTGCGAGCGTCCTTAATCATGGCTGAAGCCATTTTATAGAATCGTCGGTGCTGGATCCAAACCCAATTTCTTCTGGTCTCGTCTATCTACTGTGTGCCGACACAAGGATCCGTGCACGATTACCCCCAGAACTACATTTGCAACGAAGGTGAGCTGGAGGTGTTTCTCTCTTTCTACTTTTGTATAAACCAAAATTGTACCTGATCAGTCCCTTCACCATTCCCCCCTTTTTGGACTCTGCGAACGTAATGTAGCAGGGTTCAAAACTACATCTCAACATAATAAAGTCGGGCACTCTATCTGGGGTGC
Source organism: Rhinoderma darwinii (assembly GCF_050947455.1). Taxonomy (NCBI): domain Eukaryota; kingdom Metazoa; phylum Chordata; class Amphibia; order Anura; family Rhinodermatidae; genus Rhinoderma; species Rhinoderma darwinii. The sequence continues at coordinate 222,292,964 of NC_134687.1, forward strand.
ACTAGTTTAGCCCCCTGTAATACACAACAGCCTGGAACAAAAATGACTTTCTCCTGACAAAAAAATTAATTTTATCTTTAAAATGACTTGCAACCATTTACCTGTAAAACATCTCACATTGTCCAAAATAACATTTAGGCAGTACTATAGCACGTGCCACATATGTAAAAAACAAAAACAAAACAATTGTAATTAGTTATTCAATAACACAGAATATAATATATCTGGTAATATTAATTACTGCAAACCAATAAACTGTATATCAAAATATCAGCATTGTGAGAAACTAGACATACTGTAAATAACTGTATATAAAAATAGGGAACAGTGAGGGTACATACATTTTCAAGACCCCGTTTCTCACAATATCTGTAGTTTAATACATTTGAATTAACATCAAAACACATTAAATCTTATCACATCATAACACATAAATATGCAGCGTAACTTTTATCATTTTGCAGACATATCCAGCGGTCTGTAATATTTTTCTCGCTTGGTGTAGTTACGGACAACAGCGCATGCGCAAAGATAAGAAACTTTCCCTTACAAGAAAGAAACTGATTTTAACCCCATACACAAAACACTAAGATTTTTTTTTTTAGACATTACTGCTGTTAAAAATAAGAGCATACAATATAGATCTAAAATCTGTTAAGGATCTGCCAGGCACAGCTTCTGTATCCACGCCCATAGGTAATCAGTCTGCACCTGCTTCTATGTCTCTGAGACTGACTCCATCTTCCACCACTCAGGATGGCAGGCTTAGGAGTGGGAGAGCCTATCACAGCCTGGCCAGACGGAGCTAGCTTCCGCCCTCTGTCTATTTATACCTGCCTTTCCTGTTCCTCCTTGCTTGTGATCTTCTCTGTTGGTTTCCTGGCCCTGCTGCAGCTTCTTGAACTACTTGTCCCTGCTTCGTATTGACCCTGGCTTACTGACTACTCTTCTGCTCTGCGTTTGGTACCTCGTACACTCCTGGTTTGACTCGGCTTGTTCACTACTCTCCTGCTCTGCGTTTGGCACCTCGTACTCTCCTGGTTTGACTCGGCTCGTTTACTACTCTTGTTGCTCACGGTGTTGCCGTGGGCAACTGCCCCGTTTCCCTTTGTTCTGTGTTTCCTTGTCTGGTTGTCTGTCGTGCACTTACTGAGTGTAGGGACCGTCACCCAGTTGTACCCCGTCGCCTAGGGCGGGTCGTTGCAAGTAGGCAGGGACTGAGTGGCAGGTAGATTAAGGCTCACTTGTCTGTTTCTCTTTCCCTGTCATTACAAAATCAGTGCAATATTGTAATCACTTGTCTCATCAGTCCACGCTCTATATACCAGTCTGCTTTTCAGACTTCACACATCACACAGTCCCCCTCCCCCACACAATCGATATCAGTCATGGCATTCTACAGGAGGGGGTCACGCACTCACTCCTCACAGCTTCTGTTCTCACAATCTTAACAATTTCAATGCCGCCAAAAATTCTCCCATACAATGAACCTCCAAGAGTCACACATCTGTACAACAACACAAGATAACGTACGTATCTGCAATCATTCATCACACTATTGTATAGGAATTATCTACGTTCAAAACATCAAACACATAATCTGTAACAGTGTCCAATCTGTCGGCCACCATCCCTATATTATGATAACGTGTCTTTTCACCAGTGCACAGCGTCCTGCACCCTGGGACGGAATCTAGAATAGAAGAAAACACTGCAGCATGTGTTACTGTCAGCTCTTTACTGAGGGAAATGACAAAATTAACAAGGCTATCATTTCATACCGATTTGATTGGGCCGGGCGTGACCTCATCAGGGGGTGGGGGGCAGCCTCTCCCACAGGAAGTACATAGCTCAGCTGTGAGGGGGGTTTTGCTGCCCACAATGAGGACACACCCAACATGAGGGACTGCCGCCATTACAGGGCGGCGGCTGGTCCTGTGGTTTATAATAAATAGAACATACAATAATGCCTTTCTTATTTCCAACTTCCCTTTGTTCTTCTCAAATACGTTTTGCCCAGTCTCCGGCTTGTAGCCGCCCTCCCCTATGTATCGCACACACTTACATCAATTTCTTTGTTTTACTCACATACGTTTTCCCTTCCTTTCGCTTCATCAAATCATACGAATAGGATCGTCCGGGTACGGGTGATCCTGATGATTCGAATATGGACCGTAAACCATCCATTCTAACCGTCTATATTCTTCACGTAATTTATATAACACCTTTTGGTCTGCAACCCTCTTGTGACCGGTTCACCGTGGTCTGGCCAAAATATTACAATTTCTCAGTCTGCAACACATTAAATCTGGCTGGAATATTACAATTTCTCAGTCTGCAACTCATTAAATCTGGCTGGAATATTACAATTTCTCAGTCTGCAACTCATTAAATCTGGCTAGAATATTACAATTTCTCAGTCTGCAACTCACAGGTTTCGCTGGAAAATTACTCACGACTTATCACACGTCTTATCGTGCTCCTTTATAAAACAGGTTATATTTTCTATCTAGTCCCTAATTACCCAGAGGATGGTTAGTCGGGCGCGACTAATTTCTTACGGGCACGTGACCACACATCGGGGATGTCGCTCCTGTCACCTGAGCTAATCCAGGCAATCGACCAGGGTTCTACAGACCACCACAAGACCCTCCACTAACACAGATAAGACGAAGATTTATAAAATCAACTGACTTACCGCGTTATTGTGGAGGTGATCAGGCTCCTTCAGTGGGCAGTCCTGGGTCGTCTGTTTCACCCTGTGATTGTCGGTTGTCCGGATTCTGAGATCCTCTCGAGTGTGGCCCCACGTTTTGGGCGCCAATTGTCAGGGTAAACTTCCTTTTCCCTGTTATTTTACACCGAATAGCCACCTTTGTAAATTGGAAACTGAGGGCATGCGTGGAAGAAATATACCAGGCAGACAAATGGTGGTACAGATCCTCCCTCAGTGAAGTAGGAAGTTGTCATGGGGTTCGTTACGTTAATACACGATCAACAGAGCCAGAGACGACAGGGCAACTCCAACAGGGTTTATTGCATCCAATGTTGACAGAACAAGTCACGTTCAATGCAGGAACAACACACAGTCCACAAAATAAGGTAGTCACAGGAACATCTTCAGAGTGCTGGCCTCAGCTTCAGCTCTCCTTCAGGTCTAAATCCAGAAGATCTCCATCCTCCCCAGGACAAGCCCTTATATCCACTCAGGGGGAGGAACATCTTGGCAGTTTCTAGTCACCATCATTATAATGGCTTTAGTTTCTATATCTACTGTCTGTAAGTGAGTTATGGTCCTTTGTTCTATTATGTGTATTGCCACAGCCGGGATGAGGACACAATGGGGAAGATAATTAGATCACCTTGGTTTGCTGGTCTGCACCTGAGCTGAATATAACTGTGGTGTCTCCTGATGACCCCCTGTGGAGCCCAGACAATGAGAACACTTTATGTCTTGTGGACTTCACCTCTGACTCGTCTGATTGTCCATAGGCTGGAGACACGACCTATAGTACCTCAATACAGAGTCATCCCTCTCTGCTGAGGACTCACAATAAACCACACATAATGCACCATCACAACCTCTCCCCTCATATAATAAGTGAGCTGGCCATGTGGCCTACACAGGCCGCTGGCCACCTCACTCATAAACCACTTATTACAGTTCAATAAGAACAGTCCACAGGCTGTAAAGAAAGTCCAGTGCACATGTACATCCGGGGCCAAGAGCAATGTCTGGAAACACAACCACGAAGTTCAAGACACTTCCACAAAAGTTCCACGTCATCTGTTCGCTTTGAAAGAGCTGATCCGGTGGCCTCCAGGACAGTCCAGCTCGTGAGATGGAGTCTCTGGGGTCTGGAGGTTTCTTGGGACCTTTTATCCAGTTTACAGGTTTCTGCAGGCTCCGAATCTCCCATCCAGACACTTTCCTCCCCAGTGCATCCCACCACCATATATTGGGTAATGCTGGCCGGCTATCTGACCCATCACCCAGGCAAAGATCATTCCAGAAAATACAGTCACTGTTCAGAATTGTAGTGAGTCCAGAGAAGTTGGTGGCAGAAGATGGGGAGATAGAAGTCCAATCGGTTTGAGAAAACAAGGGCCATGGGCATATTTGAAAAGGGTCTGAAGTCTCACCATCATGAAGGTCATCACTGCTGTTGGGACCAGTGTCTTGTTGTCCTTCGCAGTCTTGCTCCTCCAACACTCCTTCCACCATAGAACTCGCTGACACTCCAGTGTCATCCTCATCCATGTTGGAAGACTGTGCACTTGGAGAGGCCATACTGACCGTAATATCCACAACATCACTGGACAAAGACAAATCAGACCTCAAGGTAATAATACAGCTGGATTCCTCAACCTCTTGGAAATCCTGGGGTGAAGGGAATGCAGGAAACACATCGCCAGGAGAAGCACAAACATCATTGCTCACTAGTGGGGCTGCATCGTGTGACTTAACCTCAGTTGGGCTTTCAGAACTGGCACTGGTGATCTCAGTGCCAAAGGTTTCAGGAGGTCCAGTGCTAGTTATATCGCCTGTGTCCTCATCATCCACACCAGTGCTAGTTATATCTCCTGTGTCATCATCCACACCAGTGCTAGCCACATCTCCTGCATCTTCATCATCCACAGGACCCGTTTCTGCAGATACATTGATATCCGCTGTATGCACTCCTTCCGGTCCTGAATCAAGCCCAGAATCCTTTACTTCCTCCTGGTTCTCCCATGTCTTATGGTATAAGCTGCCCACAGACGTCACATCACTCACCTCAGGACACTCTGGAGCTTTCTCTGGAGATCTGTAGCGATCAGAGCCTGGAGCAGCAGCACAATCCTTATAACACTGTGCTGGCCGTTCACACCATGTTTGCGGCACCTCTCGCTCCGCTGTTGCCAGACACCAATTCCAGTCCCAGTCCCAGAACTTATCATCGTTGGAGGCCAAACATCCCAGAGCATCCATGGTCTCCTGGTGCAACTCCCGAGCTCGCACAAGAACTTGTTCCTTCCTTGCCATAGTCAGAGACTTATCCCAAGCCCAACATTCAATGTCTTCTGTAAACTTTGGTCCAAGGCAGTCCATTGCCTCCTGGTAAAACACAATTGCTCTCCTCACGATAGACATCCTGGTGTGCAGACCTCTGTCCATCTCTCCTGCACTCTGTTGATCCCACTTCTGACACCAGTTGTCATGGGGTTCGTTACGTTAATACACGATCAACAGAGCCAGAGACGACAGGGCAACTCCAACAGGGTTTATTGCATCCAATGTTGACAGAACAAGTCACGTTCAATGCAGGAACAACACACAGTCCACAAAATAAGGTAGTCACAGGAACATCTTCAGAGTGCTGGCCTCAGCTTCAGCTCTCCTTCAGGTCTAAATCCAGAAGATCTCCATCCTCCCCAGGACAAGCCCTTATATCCACTCAGGGGGAGGAACATCTTGGCAGTTTCTAGTCACCATCATTATAATGGCTTTAGTTTCTATATCTACTGTCTGTAAGTGAGTTATGGTCCTTTGTTCTATTATGTGTATTGCCACAGCCGGGATGAGGACACAATGGGGAAGATAATTAGATCACCTTGGTTTGCTGGTCTGCACCTGAGCTGAATATAACTGTGGTGTCTCCTGATGACCCCCTGTGGAGCCCAGACAATGAGAACACTTTATGTCTTGTGGACTTCACCTCTGACTCGTCTGATTGTCCATAGGCTGGAGACACGACCTATAGTACCTCAATACAGAGTCATCCCTCTCTGCTGAGGACTCACAATAAACCACACATAATGCACCATCACAGAAGTGAAGACTAAACTTTATTGAACAAAGAAACACAAGAATCTCCTCCCTATAGATGTGGGACATGCTTAAGTCCCATTGGCTCTATTCGGCTGTAAGTTCATCTGTACACTCCTCTTGCATTCCAGGGGCGATGTCTCCATAGGCGTGTTCCTGATACAGGTTCCATTTTGTTTCATTCAAAATCTTTGTGGAATATACTGATATAAAGCAATGATATTTTTGCAAACAATATACATGGTAATGATCCCTGACAGGATATATTAGACAGCAAGTGAACAGTCCATTCTTGAAGTTATAAAAGGTCTTTAAGGTAAGTGTCAGGGTATGTGCACACGACAACGCAAAATATGTCTCAAATTACGGAGCTGTTTTCAGGAGAAAACAGCTCCTGAATTTCAGACGTTTTTACAAGTGCACACGTTTTTCGCGGTGTCTTTTACGGACGTAATTTGAGCTGGTTTTCATTGGAGTCAATGAAAAACGGCTCCAATTAAGTCCCAAAAAGTGTCCTGCACTTCTTTGACGCGGCCGTAATTTTACGCGCCGTCTTTTGACAGCGACGAGTAAAATGACAGCTCGTCTGCACAGAACATTGTAAGACCCATTGCAAGCAATGGGCAGATGTTTGCCAACGTATTGGAGCCGTCTTTTCAGGCGTAATTCGAGGCATAAAACGCCTCCATTACGTCTGAAAAGAGGTCGTGTGCACATACCCTAAGGATGTGAGCCACTTTGATAAGAGCCAAATTAAGATGGCTAGTCAACAAAATGGCAGGTCTTATGGGTGTTTCTGATATGCAGTAGTTAGTACCTATTAAAAGAGGTCCAAGAAAGGACAACTGGTTAACTGGTGTCAGGGTCATAGGTGCCCAAGGCTCATTGATGAGCATGAGGAGTGAAGCTTAGCCCAATTGGCCCGATCTCACAGAAGACTACTATAGCATAAATTGCTGGAAAAAGTTCATGCTGGCTATGAAAGTTGTCAGAACACACAGTGCTTCGCAGCTTGCTGCAATTGGGGCTGAGTAGCCCAGACTGGTGAGAGTGCCCATGCTGACCCCTGTCCATTGCCAAAACCGCCTGGGCACGGGAGCATCAATACTAGACTATGGAGTAAAGGTGGCCTGGTATCATGAATTATGTTTTCATTCACATCAAGTGGACGGCTGGGTGAATTTTGTCGCTTACCTGGGAAAGCGATGGCACCAGGATACTCTATGAGAAGAAGGTAAGCCAGGAAAATGTGATGCTGGAATACCTTGGGCCCTGGCATTCATGCGGATGTTACTTTGACACGTACCACCTAACTAAACTTTGTTGCAGACCAAGTACACCCCTTCATAGCAATGGTATTCTCGAATATAAGTGGCCTCTTTCAGCAGGATAATGCGACCTGCCACACTGCATAAACTGTTTAGGAATGATTTCCAGAACTTTCCCAGATCTAAAACCGATCGATCTGTGAAAAATGCTGGAAAAACAGGTCTAATCCATGGAGGCCCCATGCAATTTTCCATCGACTCAATGCTTCGACTGGTCAAAACTGTTTTGCAGTATGAGAGGAACCTATACAATATTAGGACAATGCATGGTGAGATCCAGTCCGTTCTTCTGAACCAGTTGTTAAAACGAGGTTTGAGAGAAGCGGAACTAGGGAGAACCAGCCTCCCGATTGCGAGGCAAGGGAACTACCAGTCATCGCACCACCTGCATCATTCTGCTGGAGCAGGCCTGTTTAGAAGAGACACGGCCTGCATCACTGGGTGACAACGTGGGAACTGGGACAGGTGAGTATATAATGTTTATTTTTTTAGTGGGCAGTGTAAGTTCCACTTTTTACAGAGGGCACTATGAGTGGCAGTATGTATAGATGGCACTGTGTTGGGCACTATTTATGATTCTGGTGTTATATTGATCTACTGAGCTTTTTTCTGCTGCTGTGTTTACGTACAACGCTTGTTTATGGTACTGTATGTACTGAGCTTGACTCTCGTGCTGTATATATGTACTGAGCTTGGTTCAGGTGTTGTATTTGTCACGATCTAGGGTATGTGGACCCACTAGGCCAATCCACCGTAGCGTTGTGGCAGCTGGCCAAATCACAGTCTATGCAAAGTCCTTAGCACAAGGGTACCTGTATGAGTCCAGACAGTAGCATAGGCTTTGGCACAGATGAAACTTGACTTGGCAGGTAGCACCAGACATGGCGGATGATACCAGGAGTGGCCGATGACACTACATGTGGTGTACGACAGCAGGCGTGGCAGATGATACCAGATGTGGGGTATGACAGCAGGCGTGGCAGATGGCACAACACGACTCCAACACTAGATAAGGCTCAGGAACAAACACAGCACGGGATACAGAAGCAGGGCACGAGAACACTGGGAGCAGGATGCAACTAAGGGACCATTTGCAATATGAACATGGGTAGACAACAACAATGCTCAGGCAAGGTGAGGAAGGGCAGAGCCCTTTCTATAGTCCAGAGCGATCTGGGGATAGGTTAGGGAAACTTTAGTAAGTGCGCGTGCTGGCCCTTTAAGACCGGGGACGAGTGTGCGTGAGCACCTTAATCCTAATCCTCAGTCCAGAATGGGAAGGACACGCGAGCTGGTGTCTCTGGGGAGGGAGACGCTGGGAGAAGGCCAGGAGGCTGCAGCCGCGGCCGTCCGACGATGGGGAGAGGCGGCGGTCCGCGGCTGCAGTCAATACAGTATTTATGTACTGAGCTTGGATCTGGTGCTTCATATATGTACTGAGCTTGGTCCTGGCGCTGTGTTTATCTACTGAGTTTAGTTCTGATGCTGTATTTATGTACTGAGCTTGGTTCTGACGATGTATTTATGTACTGAGCTCTGTTCTGTTGCTGTATTTATGTACTGAGCTTGGTTCTGGGGCTGTATTTATGTACTGAGCTTGGTTCTGGCACAGTATGTATGTACTGAGCTTTGTTCTGGTGCTGTATTTATGTACTGAGCTTTGTTCTGGTGCTGTATTTATGTACTGAGCTTTGTTCTGGTGCTGTATTTATGCACTGAGCTTGGTTCTCGTGCTGTATGTATGTACTGAATTTGATTCTAGCTCCATATCTATACATAATGGGTGAGTTTATTATAATTAGTATGGATAGGTATATATGATTATTTAAATATATACATACTGTAGTGTGGCAATCCAGTTAAGCATTCTGGACAGGGAAACACACCAGCTTGGAAAGTTTCTAGAATATTACTGATACATACAAAAATATTTATTTAGAGTCCACATTAATATATAGTGTACTTGGAATATTGCAATTGTTTTATTTGATCATTAGATTCAAAATAATTTTCCAAAGCCTGACACACCGCGACAGCCTTCCCAGAGCACATATATATTTGTTGGAAAATCAGAGAACCAATTGTTAAACATTTTAAACCCACCGATGGCCCAAAATGTTAAATGTCATGACTAAATGGTGTGTGTGATCCTGGCCTAATACTTTCACTGCATGTATCTACAACAGTATATGTGCAATAGACCACACATATGTGTTGGCATATTCTTACAGTACATATGCATTTAAGCATAAGACTTTGCACTCATAATGAATCCCCACATCGTGCCAGATACTTTCTCATGTCTCGCGTGTTAATATATTTATTTCCTAAGCTAGGTCATAATTTATTTGTGCCCTGTGATACAATACATCCATATACTGTACAACACAAGTAACGCTTGGATACTCAACTTATAAGTTCCCTATGTAACATTTCATGTGTCATGCACAGACAAATGGCACACTATGGTTGATTCTAACATGGCAAGATTTGCTTATGGCAATACACATGGATCCTTCTCCCTATCTTATATACTGACTGAACATGGGTTATCTGCATCTTCTGTCCTTCAGGGAGGCAGTGATGAATCTTTCCCATACTGCCCAACCAAGTTTGACTTCAGGAAGAATAATCTTTTAATTGCCTATATTCTAATTATGACAAAATTCATATTCTGCTCTTGTAGCTTGAAGTCAAACGTGACTGCTAACTTTAAAAAAGAAGAAGTGATTGATGGCAATTTAAATTGTTTCAAGCGAACCATAAAACTGTCAAATAAATTATGTTCCGTCCAGCTGCAATCACTAAGCTTTCATGAAAGGATCTGGGTAGCCAAGAATAGTCAGAAGGATATGGTGTAGTTAAAAGCAGGAGAGAGATCTGATACATCTTTGCATAAGCCAATCCCGTCTAAATGTTTATTGTTTGCAAAGCTAAAATCAAATCCGCAACACTGGAGCATAGTGAAAAAAGCTGGTAAAAACAACCATGTTGATTTTATTCCCTTTTGTCCCTTAGGCTTAGGAGTTTTGACATTTACTATGCTTAAAATAGCAAAAGCAATTTGGACACAGCACTTAAGGACTGAATTATTAACAAGAGAAGCTTTTGATGTGGTGCCTTGCAAGGTCATGTTGTGGCCACAGATCTCTCAGACTAAAAATAAGTAAGTAAATTTCAAGATGCCGCTCCAGTTAAGTAATCTGACATTCTCTTAAAATTACAATGGGTTTACTGTAAAGATTTCTGCACAAATCCACCCTTCCTCCGGCTAAATCGGATTATTTTATAAATACTCGACAGAAAGGGGGTGCCATTAAGTAAATCAGCCTTTATTTCTGCAAAATTGGCAACGGTAAGCTCATACCTTTGAACTCCAGACCAAATACTTTCACTGGAAAATGTGAAAAGCTACGTGTAGTGTTACTGATCAGAAAAGCGGGGATAGCCACCGCTGCAACTAGATGCACAAACATCAAGTGAAGGACATCAAATATTTATCAATGTCTAGTGTTTTTAAACGGTTACATTCTTTACTGACCAGCCAGTCATAAGAAATGGGTACAAGAATTCGATTTTATTCTGGGCTTTTTCTCAGCAATCTACAGTCAGCTTCTCCCCAGCCTGACTGGCTGCTTATAGGAATCAATAAATTGCATTCAACTGCACAGTAAATGCACAGTAAGATAGAATTTAGGTCCCCTTAAACATATGTACCCACATTTGCAATTATTTTAACACAATCTACAGAAGTAAACAATAAATAGCTGACAAGTACTGCCATATCTAATAATGTAAAGAATAAAGAAATAGTATGTTTCCATTTCAACAGTAATGAATACTGCGTAAATAATCTTAATCATTAGCAATATAAATTGTTCCTAGTTAGGGAGATTGACATGACAAATATGAGTTTCAGATTGCTGTTCTATCACATAAAAATGCATTAATATCTTTCTACAAAACTACAAGTATTAAGCCTATATATGGGAACCCAATAAAGGCACTGGTCACTCAGCACCAAATTTATACTACACCAAAAAAAAGTGATGTAGTGCTAGACCAAAAAAATAATTTAAAAAGGTATATTGTTATTACATGATACATAAAATATATATAATGGTTAAAAAATGGGACAAAGCAGACAAACAAAAAAACCGGTGGGTGCAGCAGAACCAATTAAATTTACATAAATATGGTGTTACATCTGATACACCTATACTGGGCAAACAGTATAGGTATATTAATTCATAAATTTTAAAGTGCAAGTGCAATGACGTATGGTTAGGGGCAATTAATATAGCATTTAAATAAATACAATGAATTCGGAAAGTCTTTAGATTCATTCAAATGTTTCACGTTTTGTTATGTTGTAATGAGGCCTTGGTGGCGACTTTTTGGCAAGGACTGTCTACACACATCAAGAATGAGCTTGCAGCTCACGACCTTCCTTCCGCCCTGGATGCCCTTATCCTGCTGGCGACCCGGGTCGGCATGAGGATCCAGGAACGTGCTCAGGAGATTCGACGGGAGAGAGATGATCCTATAAACTGGCAGCCTCGTTTCAGAGACCCCTGCTGCCTACTCCATTTGTTCCATCTGAAGAGCCAATGCAAGTCGACAGAATCAAGTTGTCCGATCAGGAGAAACAGCGCAGACACTCTTCAGGTTTGTGCCTTTATTGCGGCCTCAAAGGCCATTTTGTGCGTCAATGTCCACAAAAGCCGGGAAACTCCAGCACATAGGGTTGGTTAGAGAGAAAACCCTAGGTGGAACAACACCAAATGCCAAATCCTCTCCCAAATTATCCATTCCAGTAACCATTTTATTCAGCAGGATCTAGTAGATCGTCTTCCTCTATCCACGGTTCCTCTGGAGAGACCCCTGGCTGTTGCCGCTGTGAATGGACTACCATTGCCTGATTCTATTTTGTCCATCACTGAACCACTGACACTACAAGTCGGAGTCCTCCACTCAGAACAGATTGCCTTTCTTGTCTTGCCTAAAGCTATCAATCCTATTCTACTTGGCCTGCCTTGGCTTTGTCTACATGCTCCGGTTCTCGACTGGAGTTCCGGACTGGTCCTCCAATGGGGATCCAATTGTCTTTACTGCTGCCTGACACAGGTCGTGGCCGTGGACGTTACACTGTGACTCTGAACAGCTACAAAATCTCCTAGTTCTGCAGTTGCTCACAGCGGTTCTTCTCACATCTTCGAGGTGAAGGAGATTCTGGACTACAAGAAAGTAGGAGGAAGGATATTCTATCTTGTGGACTGGAAAGGGTTTGTTCCTGAGAAGAGGTCTTGGGAGCCAGAAGAGAACCTTAGTGCCCCTACCCTCATAAAAAAATCCTCTTACGCTCTGGCTAGGCCACTCAAGGACATTCACAGAGTTGTCAATTAGCCCCTCCTGTGTTGTCTTGGCTGTGTGTTTAGGGTCATTGTCTTAAAAGAAGGTGAACCTTCGGCCCAGTCGAGGTCCAGAGCACTCTGGATCAGGTTTTCATTAAGAATATGTCTGTATTTTGCTCCATTCAACTTTCGCTCAACCTGACCAGTCTTCCAGTCCCAGCCGCTGGAAAACACTCCCAGAGTATGATGCTGCCACCACCATTCTTCACTGCAGGGGATGGTTTTGACCAAGAGATGAGCAGTGCCTGGTTTCCTCCAGCCATGACGCTTAGAATTGAGGCCAAAAAGTTTAATCTCGGATTCATCAGACCTCAGAATCTTGTTTCTCACAGTCTGAGAGTCTTTTATGTGCTTTTTGCAAACTTCAGGCAGGCTTTCATGTGTCTAAACCCAAAAAAATTCTTGACATAACCATCATTCATTACAGGCACAAAAAGTCCATAAATATCACAATTGTGGAACCTCCCAGAAACAATAAATATACATATAAAAAATACATTTAAAACACAATTAAAAATTATGCCTCTATGACCGCAAGCTAAACACCATAAATGCCGTATAAACTCACAATAGTACAGAAAAGCGTTTGGTAACAATGTAAAAAGTTTGGAACATCCAGGACTCTTCCTAGAGCTGGCCGCCCCACCAAACTAAGTAATGGGGGGAGAAGGACTTCGGTAAGAGAGGTGACCAAGAACCCAATGATCACTCTGGCTGAGCTCCAAAGATCCTGTGTGCAGATGGGAGAAATTTCCAGAAGGTCAACTATCACTGCAGCACTCCACTAATCTGGGGTTTATGGCAGTGGCCAGAAAGAAGCCTCTTAGTAAAAAAAAAACACATGAAAGCCTAATTAGCACCTATAATATCTTTAAGGCTTAAATATAATACCAAGACATACTACAAACGTATATAAAGCAAAAAAAATTCTCGACATCACCATCAATCATTACAGACCCAAAAAGTCCATAAATATCCTTTATTACGCCACAATTATGGACCCCCCGAAACAATAAAAAAACATACAAAGAATAAATTTAAAACACAATTAAAAATGATAGCTCTGAGACCATAAGCTAAACACCATAAATGCCATATAAATTCACAATAATACAGAAAAGCGTATGGTAACACAATCCTAGATATCCATATGAAAAGTGCACAGCTTACACTATGGTAAGTCTGGAACAGTACAAAAATCACATAGAGAGTATAAATTGCTTCAATTACCTGTAGCTGGCATTTTGGCTGCTCATGGACTTCAAGGAAAATCACCTTGACGCGCGTTTCGCACCCTTCGTCAGGAGCTGATGGGTAAAGTGGAAATTGGGTTTTTAAATGTAAATCCATTATGGCTAAAACCAATGGCGCATGGCGATTAAACGAGCCAACACACGTGTGCCATCTGCATCACAAGGGAAAACACTCCCCCGTGTGTATTTCCAACCAAAATCTGACAGCTTCCGGCCACACACGAAATAGCCCGTCAAGCGCATGCGCACACCACAGTCATTAATGGAGAATGTACCTTTAGGAATGCGGAATGTTTCAAGCCAAACATAATATTGGGGTAAATCCGGGAGTCCATCAACAGCCAGAACAGATTCCTATTTTCAAAAACACTTACATATATCCTTTACTCAAAAAAAGCTGATACATGGTTGAATGGTAATTCCCATTATCGCTCTGATTATATACGATCCACAATACATCAATCAGATGTATAATGGATATCAAACCAAAAATATACAACTATATCAGGTGGGCAACTATATGACGGAGTCCATCGTCCGTGCGTCACACGAACGTTGGAAATCCATCACATGGACCCCACCAATGATAGTAAAGAATAACAGAAGAGAGTAAAATAGAAGAAAATAAATATATATAAAAAATTATGGGACATCACTCGAAGTGAATAGAAAGATGTGCAAAAATAAAGAAATCGGTGAATCAAAATTAAAAAAATGTGAATAGAAATTAAATATAACAGTGATAAGATTAGAGGAATTAATCCTCTATACACAGTGAAAACTATACATCCTCATGTGAAATAGATGGGGCCAAATAAAAATCAGAGCTCCCCAAAAATGAAAAAGTAAATTAATAAATATATTATAATATTTAAATAAGCATAAATTATGAGATCTCCACAGCGGTGTAGGGCCACAAGCAACCACACCAGTTTAGAGATCCAGATAGGTTACACCAAATGCAGACAATTATATTTATGTTAGTAAATATTTTCAGTGCATACGTAGTACAAATTAAATCGTTATGTGCTCCTAAGATATTAGACCATATTAGACCATAACAAGGTCAATATTACATACAATAAAATATATAGTGATATACTTGACATCCACAAAAGATTTACCTCTGTTATCCCAGAAATATACTATAATGTTTCTATACAAAAATGATAATGTTTTACATAAAACAGGACTCAACAATGAATATAATTCTGCATTACAGTTGACAAATAAATCTTCCTCCAATCAAAACTTCGGACATCAGTTGGCAAATGGATCCTCCTCCAGTTCCACCGTCTGTTTGGCTTTTCAAGTACGATATATGTAGCGTCCATGGGCGCGGACCATCGGGATTACTCACCCCCGCAGCCATGTATCTGTGAGCGCTGGCTCGCATCTCCTTCCTAGGAGATGCCAATTCTCACTTCCGCTCCGGTCCGCTGTGTCCCGTAAAAGGGACACAGCCCTTAAAGGGCCAGCGTGCGCACATGGGAATCATTATCATCAATTAACCCATGATTCCACTGGACTATAAGAAGGGCCCTGCCCCTTTGCTCATTGCCTGTGCGTTGTTAGTATTCCCATGTCAGTCTTGAAAATGGTCCCTTAGTGTAATACTGTTCCCATTGTTACCCGTGCCCTGCTACCTGTATCCTGTGCTGTGTCCTTGTTCCTGAGCCTGTTAGTGTTGGAGTCGTGTCCCACTGCACCTGCTGTCATCTGCCATGTCCAGTGTCATCTGCCACGTCCAGTGTCATCTACCACATCCAGTGTCATCCGCCACGTCTGACGCAACCTGCTGCACCCACCTCCATCTGTGCTAAAGCCTCGGCCACTGTCTAGACTTTTCAGGTACCCTAGTGCGGGACATTGTACTGCTTGGGTGCTCTGTTGTTTGGCCAGCTGCCTTCCCGCTATGGTGGTGCGGCCTAGTGGGTCCACATACCCACAGACCAAGACAGTACGCTCAGGCCATGGACGCCGCTGGTCAACCTGAGACCTTGACGACACATTCCATGCTGGCCGAGATGCAAGACCTTCAATCACGACAAGACCAACTTCTCCTGTCGGTGAACGCCATTGCACATCGTGCAAGTCGTCACTGCACCTATTCCTTCTGTTCCTCCTGCTACACCTCCTGTCTGTACCAGTGCCGATCCCCTATGCTTCCTGCGGCTACCTCCTCGCTATGACGGAGACACGAGGGCCTGCAGGGGATTTCTGAATCAGTGCCAGATCCACTTCAGACTACATGACAGGGCTTTATCTTCTGATAACACCAGGATTGCCTTCATAATCTCTCTCCTTACTAGCAAAGCCCTGTCATGGGCAAATCCTCTGTGGGAACATCAGGGACCAGAGACCCGTGACTTGCAATGCTTTTTACGGACTTTCCGTTTGATATTTCAGGAACCTGGGAGAGTTTCTTCTGCTGCTGCATCCCTGCTGACCCTACACCAGGGATACCTCTCCGTGGGCGAGTATGCCATTCAGTTTCGTACCTCGGCTGCTGATCTAACCTGGAACAACGAGGCTTTCGTGGCCACATTCTGGCAGGGACTGTCTTCTGGGATTAAAGACGAGCTGGCTGCTCACGATCTGCCATCTACCCCATACTAGCCACCCGGGTTGGCATGAGGATCCGGGAGCGTTCCCAAGATGTTCTCCGGGAGAGAGGATTTCCTAGGCTGCCTTCTACTTTCCAGCAATCCCTACTGTCCTCTTCAGTCGTCCCACCAGAGCAGCCTATGCAGATGGACCGAGCCAAATTGTCTACCCAGGAGAGGCAACGCAGACGCACTTCAGGACTTTGTCTGTATTGCAGCCTCGGAGGCCATGTTGTGCATTTGTGTCCCCAGAGGCCAGAGAGACCCCAGTGCCTAGGATTGGTTGGAGAGACAACCCTAGGCGGAACAGTACCAAATAAAGAATTAAATTCCAAGCTCACCATTCCTGTGACCAGAGTATCCGGCAAAAAGGCGCACCGGGTTTCTGCCTATATGGACTTCGGGTCCGTGGCAAAGTTCATCCAAAAGGATCTAGTGGATCATCTCCAGTTGCCCATAGTTTCCCTGGGGACATCTTTAGCTGTTGCCTCGGTGAATGGACTGCCTCTGCCCGATCCAATTGTATCTAAGACCAAGTCGATGAAGCTCCAAGTTGGAGCCCTTCATTCGGAACTGATTTTGTTTCTTGTTTTGCCCAAAGCCATCAATCCTGTTCTGCTGGGCCTGCCTTGGCTTCGACTACATGCCCCAGTCCTGGACTGGAATTCTGGAGAGGTTCTTCAATGAGGCTCCAAATGCCTCACTCGCTGTCTGTTGCAGATCCATCCTGTCCAGCCTCCTCGGCCTCAGTCATTGGCAGGATTACCCCCGCATTTCGCTCAGTTTGCGGATGTCTTCAGCAAGAGGGAGGCTGAGATACTGCCTCCACATCGGACTTATGACTGCCCCATTGAACTGGTTCCAAATTCTTCTCTTCCCCGTGTATGGGTATATCCTCTCTCCTTGACAGAGACTCTATCCATGTCGGCCTATATCAAGGAGAATTTGGAGAGGGGTTTCATATGAAAGTCTTCCTCACCTTTAGTTAAAAAGAAAGACGGATCTTTTCGACCCTGCATTGACTACCGTGGTCTCAACCAGATCACGGTCAAGAACAAATACCCGTTGCTACTTATATCTGAACTGTTTGACCAAATACGAGGAGCCAGGATTTTTTCAAAATTAGACTTGCGTAGGGCTTACAATTTGATCCGAATCTGTCAAGGGAACGAGTGGAAGACGGGGTTCAACACCCGAGACGGGCACTACGAATACCTAATGGTGCCCTTCGGACTGTGTAATGCTCCCGCAGTCTTCCAGGAATTCGTCAATGATATCTTCCGAGATCTTCTCTATGTCTGTGTTGTAGTCTATCTCGATGATATTTTGATTTTCTCCCCAGATCCGACGACCCATCGGAGGAATGTCCGTCAGGTTCTACTGTGATTAAGGGAGAATCGTCTATATGCCAAGCTGGAGAAGTGACACTTTGAAAATAATTCTCTGCCCTTCCTGGGCTACATCATCTCGGATCAAGGTCTCAAGATGGATCCTGAGAAAGTAAAGTACATTCTGGAAAGGCCACGTCCTCAAGGCCTGAGGTCCATACAGCGTTTTTTGGGATTCGCCAATTTCAAGTTTGCTCTCAGGACCTTTTGAGATATTACAACAGATGAACCCTGTCTCCTATAAGCTTCCTACCCTCAGAATCCCCAACTCCTTTCATGTGTCCCTCCTGAAACCAGTGGTCCTGAACCGCTACAGTAAGACTCCCAGTCCCGCAGTTGCTCCCAGCGGTTCTGTAATGACGGGGGTAGGGAAACGGACACGTGAGCCCTAATCTACCCGCCACTCTGTCCCTGCCTACTTGCAACGACTCGCCCTAGGCGACGGGGTACAACTTGGCGGCGGTCCCTACGCTCAGTAAGTGCACGAGACAGACAGACAAGGGAACACAAAGCAAAGGGAAAGGGGCAGTTGCCCACGGCAACACCGTGAGCAACAAGAATGGTGAACGAGCCGAGTCAAAACCAGGAGTGCACCAGGAACCAAACGCAGAGCAGGAGAGTAGTCAGTAAGCCAGGGTCAGTATGGAGCAGGATCAAATAGTAAGAAGCTGTAGCTGGGCCAGGAAACCACACGCGAAGAATCACAAGCAAAGGAGGAACAGGAAAGGCAGGTATAAATAGACAGAGAGCGGGAGCTAGCTCTGTCTGGCCAGACTGCGATAGGCTCTCCCACTCCTAAGCCTGCCATCCTGAGTGGTGGAAGATGGAGTCAGTCTCAGAGACACAGACTAAGGTGCAGACTGATTACCTATGGGAGTATACACAGAAGTTGTGCCTGGCAGATCCTTTACAGTACCCCCCCCCTTTTATGAGGGGCCACCGGACCCTTTCTAAGTGGACCTGGTTTATTGGGGAAACGAAGGTGGAACTTCCTGACCAATACCCCAGCGTGAACATCCCGGGCGGGTACCCAAGTCCTCTCTTCAGGCCCGTATCCTCTCCAATGGACCAGGTATTGGAGGGAGCCTTGGACCATCCTGCTGTCCACAATCTTGGCCACCTCGAATTCCACCCCCTCAGGGGTGAGAACGGGAAAAGGAGGTTTCCTCGAGGGAGCCAAGGATGGGGAGCAGCGTTTAAGGAGGGAGGCATGAAACACGTCGTGTACTCGAAAAGATGGGGGCAACTCCAGTCGGAAGGAGACAGGATTGAGGACTTCAATGACCTTGTACGGCCCTATAAACCGGGGAGCAAACTTCTTGGACGGGACCTTAAGTCGCAAGTTCCTAGACGATAACCACACCATATCCCCGACCATAAACAAGGGGTTAGCAGAACGTCTTCTATCAGCCTGCGTTTTTTGTACGCTCTGGGACCCCTCTAGGTTCTTCTGAACCTGGGCCCAGACTGTGCACAGTTCCCGATGAACGACCTCTACCTCGGGATTGTTGGAACTACCAGGTGAAACGGAGGAGAACCGTGGATTAAACCCAAAATTACAGAAAAAGGGGGAGACCCCTGACGAGTTACTGACCTGGTTATTAAGGGAAAATTCGGCGAGGGGAATGAATGAGACCCAATCATATTGACAGTCAGAGATGAAACACCTTAAATATTGTTCTAGAGATTGATTAGTCCTCTCCGTTTGGCCATTAGTTTCAGGATGGAAGGCAGAGGAGAAGGACAGATCAATCTCCAACTTTTTACAGTTTACAGAAGGCTCTCCAAAACAATGAAACAAATTGTACCCCTCTGTCCGAAACAATATTGACAGGGACCCCATGGAGACGCAGGATGTGTTTGACAAACAAGGTAGCTAACGTCTTGGCGTTGGGTAGTTTCTTGAGGGGCACAAAGTGGCACATCTTACTGAAGCGGTCTACAACCACCCACACCACCAACTTGCCTTGAGATGGAGGCAAATCGGTGATAAAAATCCATGGAGATATGGGTCCAAGGTCTCTGGGGAATGGGCAAAGAACGTAGTAAGCCCGCTGGTCGGGACCTGGGAGTCTTGGACCTAGCACAAACCTCACAAGCGGCGACGTAGGCCTTAACTGTAATGGCAGGAAGGAGGTGAAGGGAAAGTGAGCCCTAATCTACCCACCGCCCTGTCCCTGCCTACTTGCAACGACCCGCCCTAGGCGACGAGGTACAACTGGGCGGCGGTCCCTACGCTGGCTAAGTGCACAGGAAGACAAACAGGGAACACGCAAGGGAAGGGGCAGTAGCCACGGAACGCCACGAGGAAACGGGGCGGCGAACGAACAGTCAGGACCAGGACGAAGTGAGTACACCCGAGCAGGCACGGAGACAGAAGCAAGCCAGGGCAAGCAAGCAGGTCAAGCAGAACTGCAGCAAGGCAGAAGCACGGCAGAAGCAGGCTGGAGCAAGCAGCAGTGGGGCCAGGAATCCAAAAGAATTACAAGCACTGAGGGAGAGCACAGGGCAGGTAATAAAGGGCAGGGGGCGGAGCTAACTCCGAGAGACCAGGCCGCGATAGGCTCTCCCACTCCTGAGCCTGCCACCCTGGTTGGTGGGAGATGGTGTCAGTCGAGCAGGTCTGGCCTCAGGTGTGGATTGATTAATCCCAGGAGTATAGCTAGATGAAGTACCTGGCAGATCCCTAACATTAACGTCTTTAGGCAACCCAGGCCACCAATAGTTTCTGGCAATGAGGTGTTTGGTACCCAGGATGCCTGGATGGCCAGATAGTGCGGAGTCATGATTTTCCCTAAGTACCCTTAGCCGGTATTGCAGGGGAACAAACAGCTTGTCCTCAGGAAGGTTCCCGGGAGCTGAACCTTGATCAGCTGCAATATCAGAGACTAAATCAGAATCAATGGAGGAAATGATTATACCAGGAGGCAAAATACAAGCAGGATCTTCCTCCGAAGGAGGGCTGGCCATGAAGCTATGCGACAGTGCATCGGCCTTAATATTTTTAGACCCAGCCCTATAGGTAACCAAAAAGTTGAATCTGGTAGAAAATAGCGCCCATCGGGCTTGTCTCGGGTTGAGCCTCCGGGCAGATTCTAGGAAAACCAGATTCTTGTGGTCGGTAAGGACCGTTACCTGGTGCCTAGCCCCCTCCAGGAAGTGGCGCCACTCTTCAAATGCCCATTTAATGGCTAAGAGTTCGCGGTTGCCAATATCATAGTTACTCTCAGTGGGCGAAAACTTCCTGGAGAAGTAGGCACAGGGGCGGAGATGGGTGAGGGAACTGGTTCCCTGGGACAAGACAGCCCCCACTCCCACCTCGGATGCGTCAACTTCCACGATAAATGGCTCCATTTGGTTGGGCTGAACCAGCACAGGGGCCGAGATAAAGCACTTCTTAAGGACCTCAAAAGCCTGGACAGCCTCAGGAGGCCAGTGGAGGAGATCAGCACCTTTGCGAGTGAGGTCCGTAAGAGGCTTAGCGATGACCGAGAAGTTAGCAATAAATCTCCTGTAATAATTAGCGAACCCCAAAAAACACTAACGCCTTCATGGAGGCAGGTTGGACCCATTCTGCCACAGCCTGGACCTTGGCGGGGCCCATGCGGAATTCATGAGGAGTGAGGATTTGACCCAAAAATGGTATCTCCTGTACCCCAAACACACATTTTTCGGTTTTCGCAAACAGTTTGTTTTCCCGAAGGACCTGGAGCACCTTCCTGACATGCTCAATGTGGGAGGACCAGTCCTTGGAAAACACCAGTATGTCATCAAGGTACACTACAAGAAATACCCCCAGGTAATCTCTCAAAATCTCATTTAAGAAATTCTGAAAGACCGCGGGAGCATTACACAACCCAAAGGGCATGACGAGGTATTTGAAATGACCTTCGGGCGTGTTAAACGCAGTCTTCCACTCATCCCCCTCTTTGATGCGGATAAGGTTATACGCCCCCCGTAGATCAAACTTAGAGAACCATTGGGCCCCCTGAACCTGATTAAAGAGATCAGGAATCAAAGGAAGGGGATACTGGTTCCTTACAGTGACCTTATTCAAGTTACGGTAGTCAATGCATGGCCTAAGACCAAATCGGAAGATAATCCCTGCATCACCAGTACAGAGCACTGCTCCAAATGCATGGAGCCAACAAGGAGTTCGAAAACAGGGGTATGCTGTGTAAAATAACCATTAGCAAGAGGAGTGGAGTCGATACCCACTACCGGGACAGGTTTATGCAAATCAATTAAAGGCATAGCTAGAGACATAGCAAATTCCACAGACATGATATTAGCAGAAGACCCTGAATCCACGAAGGCACTGCCGGTAGCAGACCTACCACCAAAAGAGACCTGAAAGGGAAGCAAAATTTTATTACGTTTCATATTTACGGGAAATACCTGTGCGCCCAAGTGACATCCCCGATGATCACTTAGGCGCGGAAGTTTTCCGGCTGCTTATTCTTACGCCTAGGACAGGTGTTCCCTTGATGCTTGTCATACCCACAATAGAAGCAGAGACCATTCTTCCTGCGGAACTCTCTACGTTGTCGGGGGGACACGGAGGCCCCAAGTTGCATAGGTACCTCCGAGTCTTCCGTGGAGAAGCGAAGCAACGGGACCTCGGGTGGCATCATGGGGGAGTCAGAGGGGAAAACACAAAAACGTTCAAGCTGTCATTCCCTGAGACGTCGGTCAAGTTGTACCGCTAAAGCCATAACCTGGTCTAGGGAGTCAGAAGAGGGATAGCTAACTAGCAGGTCTTTCAGGGCGTTCGACAGACCCAACCTAAACTGGCACCTTAAGGCAGGGTCATTCCACCGAGAAGCTACGCACCACTTCCTAAAGTCAGAACAATACTCCTCAACAGGTCTCTTACTCTGACGTAAGGTCACCAGCTGACTCTCGGCAAAGGCAGTCCTGTCAGTCTCGTCATAAATGAGTCCGAGAGCAGAAAAGAAACGATCAACGGAGGAAAGTTCAGGGGCGTCAGGAGCCAAGGAGAAGGCCCACTCTTGGGGCCCTTCCTGGAGCCGGGACATAATTATACCCACCCGCTGGCTCTCAGAACCTGAGGAGTGAGGCTTTAAGTGGAAGTAGAGCCTACAACTCTCCCGAAAGGAGAGAAAAGTCCTCCGGTCCCCTGAAAACCGGTCGGGCAACTTGAGGTGGGGTTCAAGAGGTGAGGTGAGGGGCACTACCATGGTAGTGTCAGGCTGGTTGACCCTCTGAGCCAGGGCCTGGACCTGTAGGGAGAGACCCTGCATTTGCTGGGTCAGGGTCTCAAGGGGGTCCATAGTAGTGTCAGGGAGCAGGGTAGACTAGGTATATGGGCTTGTGATTATGTAATGACGGGGGTAGGGAAACGGACACGTGAGCCCTAATCTACCCGCCACTCTGTCCCTGCCTACTTGCAGTGACCCGCCCTAGGCGACGGGGTACAACTTGGCGGCGGTCCCTATGCTCAGTAAGTACACGAGACAGACAGACAAGGGAACACAAAGCAAAGGGAAAGGGGCAGTTGCCCACGACAATACCGTGAGCAACAAGAATGGTGAACGAGCCGAGTCAAAACCAGGAGTGCACGAGGAACCAAACGCAGAGCAGGAGAGTAGTCAGTAAGCCAGGGTCAGTATGGAGCAGGATCAAATAGTAAGAAGCTGTAGCTGGGCCAGGAAACCACACAAGAAGAATCACAAGCAAAGGAGGAACAGGAAAGGCAGGTATAAATAGACAGAGGGCGGGAGAAAGCTCTGTCTGGCCAGACTGCGATAGGCTCTCCCACTCCTAAGCCTGCCATCCTGAGTGGTGGAAGATGGAGTCAGTCTCAGAGACACAGACTCAGGTGCAGACTGATTACCTATGGGAGTATACACAGAAGTTGTGCCTGGTAGATCCTTTACAGGTTCATCTGATGTGTTTGAGGTGAGGGAGATCCTGGACTGCAAAGGGGTAGGAGGAAGGACTTTCTGTTTGGTGGACTGGAGAGGGTTTCGTCCGGAGGAGAGTTCCTGGGAGCCAGAAGAGAACCTTAGTGCCCCTGCCCTCATTAAGAAGTTCCTCTCTCGCTCTGGCCCCAAGAAGAGGGGGCGTAAGAGGGGGGATACAGGCGGCCGCAGCCATGGATCTGTGTGTGCTGGCTCGCATCTCCTTCCCAGGAGATGCCAGCGCTCACTTCCGCTCAGGTCTGCTGTGTTCCGTAGGGTGCATGCGCACGCTCGTGCCCGGCCTTAAAGGAAATCGTCATCATCATCAACTGCCACGATTTCCTTGTCTATAAGAAGGCCCCAGGCCTTCTGATCATTGCCTGAGCGTTGTTAGTTTTCCCAGTCTGTCTTGCAAATGGTCCCTTAGTGTTTCCCATTCCAGTTGTTACCCGTGCCTTGTTACCTGTTCCTATTTCCCATGCTGTGCCTTTAGTATTGAGTCTCGCCACGTCCTGTGTCATCTGCCACGTCCGGAGGAATCCGCCATGTCTGGCGCAACCTCCACTTTTGGCGTTATCTGCTGCACACATCTCCATCAGTGCCAGAGCTGCGGCCACTCTCTGGACTATCCAGGTACCCTTGTGCGAGAAATTGTATTGCTGGGGTTTCCTGCTGTTTGGCCAGCTGCCTCCCCGCTACGGTGGTACGGCCTAGTGTGTCCACTAACCCACTACGTGACAATACCTAAGCGTCACATAACATCACAAGACCCCATGATACCTGGACATTCCATTACAACAAAAGACCGCATGACACCTAAACATTCCATGACAACACAAGATCATATGATACCTGAACATTCCATAACATCACAAGATCACACGAAACCTAAACAATCCATGATATCACAAGACACCACAACATTCCATGACAACACAAGAACACATTATAACTGAAAATTCCATGACATAACAAGAACAAATGATCCATGAACATTCCATGACATCACAAGAACACATGATCCCTGAACATTCCATGTCATCACAAGACCACATAGTACCTAAACATTCCATGACATCACAAGACCTGAAAATTCAGTGACATTTTAAGACACCACAGCATTCCATGACATCACAGGACTACATAAAACATGAACATTCCAAAAAATTAAAAGACCACATTATACCTGAACATTCCAAGGCATCACAAGACCATATGAAACCTTAACATTCCATAACATCACAAAACACCACAACGTTCCATGACATCACAAGATCACATGATACCTGAACATTCCATGATATCACAAGACCACATGATACCTGAACATTCCATGACATCACTAGACCACGTTATACCTGAACATTCCATGACATCACAAGACCACATGATACCTGAACATTCCATGATATCACAAGACCACATGATACCTGAACATTCCATGACATCACTAGACCACGTTATACCTGAACATTCCACGACATCACATGACCACATGATACCTGAACATTCCATGACATCACAAGACCACGTCATACCTGAGAACTCCATTTCATCACAAGACCACATGATACCTGAACATTCCACTACATCACTAGACAACACAACGTTCCATGACATCACAAGACCACATGATACCTGAACATTCCATGACAACACAAGATCACATGATACCTGAACATTCCATGACATCACAAGACCACATGATACCTGAACATTCCATGATATCACAAGACCACATGATACCTGAACATTCCATGACATCACAAGACCTTTTGACCTGAACATTTTATGACATCAGAAGACCAAATGATACCTGAACATTCCATGACATCACAGGAACACATGATACCTGAACATTCCATGACATCACAAGAACACATTATCCCTGAACATTCCATGACATCAGAAGACCACATAGTACCTAAACATTCCATGACATCACAAGAACACATAAAACCTGAATATTCCATGACATCACAAGACCACATTATGCCTAAACATTCCATGTCCTCACAACACCTCATGATACAAGAACATTCCATGACATCACAAGATCACATGATACATGAACATTCCATGACATCACATGACCACATGATACCTGAACATTTCATGACATCACAAGACCACGTTATACCTGAACATTCCATGACATCACAGGAACACATGATACCTGAACATTCCATGACATCACAAGAACACATTATCCCTGAACATTCCATGACATCACAAGACCACATAGTACCTAAACATTCCATGACATCACAAGACTACATGTAACCTGAAAATTCTGTGACATTTCAAGACACCACAGTAATCCATGACTTCACAAGACCACATGGTACCTGAACATTCTATATCAGAAGACCACATGATACCTGAACTTTCCATGATATCACAAGACACCACAACATTCCATGACATCACAAGATCACATGGTACCTGAACATTCCATGACACCACAAGACCACATGAAACCTGAGCATTCCATGACATCACAAGATGCATGAAACCTAAACATTCCATGACATCACAAGATCACATGAAACCTGAACATTCCATGACATCACAAGACCACTTGACCTGAACATTTTATGATATCAGAATACTAAATGATATCTGAACATTCCATGACATATCAACACCACAAGATAGCTGAACGTTCCATGACATCACAAGACCACGTGATACCTGAACATTCCATGTCATCACAGCAAAACGATACCTGAACATTCCATGACATTACAAGACTACATGAAACCTGAACATTCCATGAAG
The DNA here is from genome assembly GCF_050947455.1 of Rhinoderma darwinii. Taxonomy (NCBI): domain Eukaryota; kingdom Metazoa; phylum Chordata; class Amphibia; order Anura; family Rhinodermatidae; genus Rhinoderma; species Rhinoderma darwinii. The sequence continues at coordinate 222,319,467 of NC_134687.1, forward strand.
TCACTAGACACCCATAACATTCCATGACCTCACAAAACCATATGATACCTGAACATTCCATGACATTACAAGGCACCACAACATTCCATAAAATCACAAGACCACGTGATACCTAAACGTCACATAACATCAGAAGACCACGTGATAGCTGAACTTTTCATGACATCACAAGACCCCATGATACCTGAAAATTCCATGACAACAAATGACCCCATGACACCTAAACATTCCATGACAACACAAGACCATATGATACCTGAACATTCCATAACATCACAAGACCACATGAAACCTAAACAATCCAAGATATCACAAAACACCACAACATTCCATGACATCACAAGAGCACATGATACCTGAACATTCTATATAAGAAGACCACATGATACCTGAACATTTCATGACATCACAAGACCACATGATACCTGAACATTGCTTGACATCACAAGACCACGTCATACCTGAGCACTCCATTTCATCACAAGACCACATGATACCTGAACATTCCACTACATCACTAGACACCACATTGTTCCATGACATCACAAGACCACATGATACCTGAACATTCAATGACATCACAAGATCACATGATACCTGAAAATTCCATGACATCACAAGACCACATGATACCTGATCAGTCCATGACATCACAAGATCACATGATACCTGAACATTCCATGACATCACAAGACCACATGATACCTCAATATTGCTTGACATCACAAGACCACGTGACACCTGAGCACTCCATATCATCACAAGACATGATACCTGAACATTCCACTACAACACTAGAAACCACAATGTTCCATGACATCACAAGACCACATGATACCTGAACATTCCATGACATCACAAGAACACATAAAACCTGAATATTCCATGACATCACAAGACCACATTATGCCTAAACATTCCATGTCCTCACAACACCTCATGATACCTGAACATTCCATGACATCACAAGATCACATGATACATGAACATTCCATGACATCACATGACCACATGATACCTGAACATTTCATGACATCACAAGACCACGTCATACCTGAGCACTCCATTTCATCACAAGACCACATGATACCTGAACATTCCACTACATCACTAGACAACACAACGTTCCATGACATCACAAGACCACATGATACCTGAACATTCCATGACAACACAAGATCACATGATACCTGAACATTCCATGACATCACAAGACCACATGATACCTGAACATTCCATGATATCACAAGACCACATGATACCTGAACATTCCATGACATCACAAGACCTTTTGACCTGAACATTTTATGACATCAGAAGACCAAATGATACCTGAACATTCCATGACATCACAGGAACACATGATACCTGAACATTCCATGACATCACAAGAACACATTATCCCTGAACATTCCATGACATCACAAGACCACATAGTACCTAAACATTCCATGACATCACAAGACTACATGTAACCTGAAAATTCTGTGACATTTCAAGACACCACAGTAATCCATGACTTCACAAGACCACATGGTACCTGAACATTCTATATCAGAAGACCACATGATACCTGAACTTTCCATGATATCACAAGACACCACAACATTCCATGACATCACAAGATCACATGGTACCTGAACATTCCATGACACCACAAGACCACATGAAACCTGAACATTCCATGACATCACAAGATGCATGAAACCTAAACATTCCATGACATCCCAAGATCACATGAAACCTGAACATTCCATGACATCACAAGACCACTTGACCTGAACATTTTATGATATCAGAATACCAAATGATATCTGAACATTCCATGACATATCAACACCACAAGATAGCTGAACGTTCCATGACATCACAAGACCACGTGATACCTGAACATTCCATGTCATCACAGTAACACGATACCTGAACATTCCATGACATTACAAGACTACATGAAACCTGAACATTCCATGAAGTCACTAGACACCCATAACATTCCATGACATCACAAAACCATATGATACCTGAACATTCCATGACATTACAAGGCACCACAACATTCCATAAAATCACAAGACCACGTGATACCTAAACGTCACATAACATCAGAAGACCACGTGATAGCTGAACTTTTCATGACATCACAAGACCCCATGATACCTGAAAATTCCATGACATCACAAGACCTTTTGACCTGAACATTTTATGACATCAGAAGACCAAATGATACCTGAACATTCCATGACATCACAGGAACACATGATACCTGAACATTCCATGACATCACAAGAACACATTATCCCTGAACATTCCATGACATCACAAGACCACATAGTACCTAAACATTCCATGACATCACAAGACTACATGTAACCTGAAAATTCTGTGACATTTCAAGACACCACAGTAATCCATGACTTCACAAGACCACATGGTACCTGAACATTCTATATCAGAAGACCACATGATACCTGAACTTTCCATGATATCACAAGACACCACAACATTCCATGACATCACAAGATCACATGGTACCTGAACATTCCATGACACCACAAGACCACATGAAACCTGAACATTCCATGACATCACAAGATGCATGAAACCTAAACATTCCATGACATCCCAAGATCACATGAAACCTGAACATTCCATGACATCACAAGACCACTTGACCTGAACATTTTATGATATCAGAATACCAAATGATATCTGAACATTCCATGACATATCAACACCACAAGATAGCTGAACGTTCCATGACATCACAAGACCACGTGATACCTGAACATTCCATGTCATCACAGCAACACAATACCTGAACATTCCATGACATTACAAGACTACATGAAACCTGAACATTCCATGAAGTCACTAGACACCCATAACATTCCATGACATCACAAAACCATATGATACCTGAACATTCCATGACATTACAAGGCACCACAACATTCCATAAAATCACAAGACCACGTGATACCTAAACGTCACATAACATCAGAAGACCACGTGATAGCTGAACTTTTCATGACATCACAAGACCCCATGATACCTGAAAATTCCATGACAACAAAAGACCCCATGACACCTAAACATTCCATGACAACACAAGACCATATGATACCTGAACATTCCATAACATCACAAGACCACATGAAACCTTAACAATCCAAGATATCACAAAACACCACAACATTCCATGACATCACAAGAGCACATGATACCTGAACATTCTATATAAGAAGACCACATGATACCTGAACATTCCATGACATCACATGACCACATGATACCTGAACATTTCATGACATCACAAGACCACATGATACCTGAACATTGCTTGACATCACAAGACCACGTCATACCTGAGCACTCCATTTCATCACAAGATCACATGATACATGAACATTCCATGACATCACATGACCACATGATACCTGAACATTCCATGACATCACAAGAACACATTATGCCTAAACATTCCATGTCCTCACAACACCTCATGATACCTGAACATTCCATGACATCACAAGATCACATGATACATGAACATTCCATGACATCACATGACCACATGATACCTGAACATTTCATGACATCACAAGACCACATGATACCTGAACATTGCTTGACATCACAAGACCACGTCATACCTGAGCACTCCATTTCATCACAAGACCACATGATACCTGAACATTCCACTACATCACTAGACACCACAATGTTCCATGACATCACAAGACCACATGATACCTGAACATTCCATGACATCACAAGAACACATTATGCCTAAACATTCCATGTCCTCACAACACCTCATGATACCTGAACATTCCATGACATCACAAGATCACATGATACATGAACATTCCATGACATCACATGACCACATGATACCTGAACATTTCATGACATCACAAGACCACATGATACCTGAACATTGCTTGACATCACAAGACCACGTCATACCTGAGCACTCCATTTCATCACAAGACCACATGATACCTGAACATTCCACTACATCACTAGACAACACAACGTTCCATGACATCACAAGACCACATGATACCTGAACATTCCATGACAACACAAGATCACATGATACCTGAACATTCCATGACATCACAAGACCACATGATACCTGAACATTCCATGATATCACAAGACCACATGATACCTGAACATTCCATGACATCACAAGACCTTTTGACCTGAACATTTTATGACATCAGAAGACCAAATGATACCTGAACATTCCATGACATCACAGGAACACATGATACCTGAACATTCCATGACATCACAAGAACACATGATACCTGAACACTCCATGACATCACAAGACCACATGATACCTGAACATTGCTTGACATCACAAGACCACGTGATACCAGAGCACTCCATATCATCACAAGACCACATGATACCTGAACATTGCTTGACATCACAAGACCACGTGATACCAGAGCACTCCATATCATCACAAGACCACATGATACCTGAACATTCCATGACATCACAAGAACACATTATACCTAAACATTCCATGTCCTCACAAGACCACATGATACCTGAACATTCCATGACATCACAAGACCACATTATACCTAAATATTCTGTCTTCACAAGACCACATGATACCTGAACATTCCATGACATCACAAGATCACATGATACCTGAACATTCCATGACATCACAAGACCACATGATACCTGAACATTGCTTGACATCACAAGACCACTTGATACCTGAGCACTCCATATCATCACAAGACCACATGATACCTGAACATTCCATGACATCACAAGACCACATTATACCTAAACATTCCATGTCCTCACAAGACCACATGATACCTGAACATTCTATAAAATCACAAGACCTCATGATAACTGAACATTCCATGACATCACAAGACTATATGAAACCTGAACATTCCATAACATCACAAAACACCACAACATTCCATGACATCACAAGACCACATGATACCTGAACATTCCATGACATCACAAGTTACCATAGCATTCCATGACATCACAAAACCACATGGTACATGAACATTCTATATCAGAAAACCACATGATACCTGAACATTCCATGACATCACATGACCACATGATACCTGAACATTCCATGACATCACAAAATACCACAACATTCCATGACATCTCAACACCTCAAGATATTTGAACATTCCATGACATCACAAGACCACATTATACCTGAAAATTGATTGACATCACAAGACCACGTGATACCTGAGCACTCCATGTCATCACAAGACCACATGATACCTGAACATTCCACTACATCACTAGACACCACATTGTTCCATGACATCACAAGACCACATGATACCTGAACATTCAATGACATCACAAGACCACATGATACCTGAATATTCCATGACATCACAAGATCACATGATACCTGAACATTCCATGACATCACAAGACCACATGATACCTCAACATTGCTTGACATCACAAGACCACGTGACACCTGAGCACTCCATATCATCACAAGACATGATACCTGAACATTCCACTACAACACTAGACACCACAATGTTCCATGACATCACAAGACCACATGATACCTGAACATTCCATGATATCACAAGACCACATGATACCTGAACATTGCTTGACATCACAAGACCACTTGATACCTGAGCACTCCATATCATCACAAGACCACATGATACCTGAACATTCCATGACATCACAAGAACACATAAAACTTGAACATTCCATGACATCACAAGACCACATTATACCTAAACATTCCATGTCCTCACAAGACCACATGATACCTGAACATTTTATAAAATCACAAGACCTCATGATAACTGAACATTCCATGACATCACAAGACTATATGAAACCTGAATATTCCATAACATCACAAAACACCACAACATTCCATGACATCACAAGACCACATGATACCTGAACATTCCATGACATCACAAGAACACATAAAACCTGAACATTCCATGACATCACAAGACCACATTATACCTAAACATTCCATGTCCTCACAAGACCTCATGATACCTGAACATTCCATGACATCACAAGATCACATGATACATGAACATTCCATGACATAAAACCACATGATACCTGAACATTCTATAAAGTCACAAGACCTCATGATAACTGAACATTCCACGACATAACACCACAAGATATCTGAACGTTCCATGAGATCACAAGACACGTGATACCTGAACATTCCATAACATCACAAGACCATATGAAACCTGAACATTCCATAACATCACAAGACCATATGAAACCTGAACATTCAATAACATCACAAAACACCACAACATTCAATGAGTATTGATTAGGAAGAAGGAAAAAAACAGCTGGCAATGCTGAACCAGAATAACTTGCATAAACGGAGTGCATAGAATGTTTTTCTTATCTTTGCTTATTATAGCAGCCAAGTTGCCCAGAGGTGCTCATCGATCAGTACAGCACAATGTAGCTTGAAATGAAACAAGTAGAAATTATCGAGGCACTCACCGGATATTCAACAAACTTCTTTATTTCTGGATCTCGGTCAGGATGTGGAATTAGCCTACGGCCGTTTCACGTGCGTACACGCTTTCTCAAGGCCTTCAGAAAGCGTGTACGTACGTGAAACGGCCGTAGGCTAATTCCACATCCTGACCGAGATCCAGAAATAAAGAAGTTTGTTGAATATCCGGTGAGTGCCTCGATAATTTCTACTTGTTTCACAACATTCAATGACATCACAAGACCACATGATACCTGAACATTCCACGACATCACAAGTTACCATAGCAATCCATGACATAACAAGAACACATGGTACCTGAACATTCAATATCAGAAGACCACATGATACCTGAACATTCCATGACATCACATGACCACATGATACCTGAACATTCCATGACATCACTAGACCTCATGATACCTGAACATTCCATGACATCACAAAATAACACAACATTCCATGACATCTCAACACCTCAAGATATTTGAAAATTCCATGAGATCACAAGACCACATTATACCTGAAAATTGCTTGACATCACAAGACCACGTGATACGTGAGCACTCCATGTCATCACAACACCACATGATACCTGAACATTCCACTACATCACTAGACATCACAATATTCCATGTCTTCACAAGACCACATGATACCTGAACATTCCATGACATCACAAGATACCTGAAAATTCCATGACATCACAAGACCACATGAAACCTGAACATTCCATGACATCACAAGACCTCATAATAACTGAACATTCAAAGACATAGCAACACCACAAGATATCTGAACATTCCATGACATCACAAGACCACATGAAACCTGAACATTCCATGACATCACAGCAACACGATACATGAACATTCCATGACATCACAAGACCACATAGTACCTGAACATTCCATGACATTACAAGATTACATGAAACCTGAACATGCTGTGACGTCACAAGACACCATAACATTCCATTAAATCACAAAACCACATGATACCTGAACAATCCATGACATTACAAGACCTAATGAAACCTGAACATTCCATGACATCACAAGGCACCACAACATTCCATAAAATCACAAGACCACATGATACCTAAACGTCACATAACATCACAAGACCACGTGATAGCTGAACTTTCCATGACATCACAATACCCCATGATACCTAAACATTCCAAGACAACACAAGACCCCATGACACCTGAACATTCCATGACAACACAAGACCATATGATACCTGAACATTCCATAACATCACAAGACCACATGAAACCTAAACAATCCATATCACAAGACACCACAAAGTTCCATGACATCACAAGACCACATGATACCTGAACATTCCATGACATCACAAGACCACATTTTACCTAAACATTCCATGTCCTCACAAGACCACATGATACCTGAACATTCTATAAAATCACAAGACCTCATGATAACTGAACATTCCTTGACATCTCAAGACCACATAATACCTGAACACTGCTTGACATCACAAGACCACGTGATACCTGAGCACTCCATGTCATCACAAGACCACATGATACCTGAACATTCCACTACATCATAAAACACCACAACGTTCCATGACATCACAAGACCACATGATACCTGAACATTACATGACATCAAAGCAGCACGATACCTGAACATTCAATGACATCACAAGATTACATGATACCTGAACATTCCATGACATCACAGGACACCACAACATTCCATGACATCACAAGACACCATAACATTCCATGACATCACAAGACCACATAGTACCTGAACATTCCATGACATTACAAGATTACATGAAACCTGAATATTCTGTGACGTCACAAGACACCATAACATTCCATGACATCACAAAACCACATGATACCTGAACAATCCATGACATTACAAGACCATATGAAATCTGAACATTCCATGACATCACAAGATCACATGATACCTGAACATTCCATGACATCACAAGACACCGCAAAATTCCATGACATCCCAAGACACCATAACATTCCATGACATCGCAAGTCCACATAATGAAACCTGAACATTCTGTGACGTCACAAGACACCATAACATTGCATGACATTACAAGACCACATGACACCTGAACATTCCATGACATCACAAGGCACCACAACATTCCATTAAATCACAAGACCACATGATACCTAAACGTCTTATCACAAGACCTCATGATAACTGAACATTCCACGACATAACACTACAAGATATCTGAACGTTCCATGAGATCACAAGACACGTGATACCTGAACATTCCATAACATCACAAGACCATATGAAACCTGAACATTCAATAACATCAAAAAACACCACAACATTCAATGACATCACAAGACCACATGGTACCTGAACATTCTATACCAGAAGACCACATGATACCTGAACATTCCATGACATCACATGACCACATGATACCTGAACATTCCATGACATCACTAGACCTCATGATACCTGAACATTCCATGACATCACAAAATAACACAACATTCCATGACATCTCAACACCTCAAGATATTTGAAAATTCCATGAGATCACAAGACCACATTATACCTGAAAATTGCTTGACATCACAAGACCACGTGATACCTGAGCACTCCATGTCATCACAACACCACATGATACCTGAACATTCCACTACATCACTAGACACCACAATATTCCATGTCTTCACAAGACCACATGATACCTGGACATTCCATGACATCACAAGATACTTGAAAATTTCATGACATCACAAGACCACATGAAACCTGAACATTCCATGACATCACAAGACCTCATAATAACTGAACATTCAAAGACATAGCAACACCACAAGATATCTGAACATTCCATGACATCACAAGACCACATGAAACCTGAACATTCCATGACATCACAGCAACACGATACCTGAACATTCCATGACATCACAAGACCACATAGTACCTGAACATTCCATGACATTACAAGATTACATGAAACCTGAACATGCTGTGACGTCACAAGACACCATAACATTCCATTAAATCACAAAACCACATGATACCTGAACAATCCATGACATTACAAGACCTAATGAAACCTGAACATTCCATGACATCACAAGGCACCACAACATTCCATAAAATCACAAGACCACATGATACCTAAACGTCACATAACATCACAAGACCACGTGATAGCTGAACTTTCCATGACATCACAATACCCCATGATACCTAAACATTCCAAGACAACACAAGACCCCATGACACCTGAACATTCCATGACAACACAAGACCATATGATACCTGAACATTCCATAACATCAAAAGACCACATGAAACCTAAACAATCCATATTACAAGACACCACAACGTTCCATGACATCACAAGACCACATGATACCTGAACATTCCATGACATCACAATACCACATTTTACCTAAACATTCCATGTCCTCACAAGACCACATGATACATGAACATTCCATGACATAAGACCACATGATACCTGAACATTCTATAAAATCACAAGACCTCATGATAACTGAACATTCCACGACATATCAACACCACAAGTTATCTGAACGTTTCATGAGATCACAAGACCACGTGATACCTGAACATTCCATGACATCACAAAAACACATTATCCCGAAACATTCCATGACATCACAAGACCACATGGTACCTGAACATTCCATGACATCACAAGAACACATGATACCTGAACATTCCATGACTTTACAAGACCACATGATACCTGAACATTCCATGACATCTCAAGACCACATAAAACCTGAACATTCCATGACATCACAAGACCACATTATACCTAAATATTCTATGTCTTCACAAGACCACATGATACCTGAACATTCCATGACATCACAAGATCACATGATACCTGAAAATTCCATGACATCACAAGACCACATGATACCTGATCATTCCATGACATCACAAGATCACATGATACCTGAACATTCCATGACATCACAAGACCACATGATACCTGAGCACTCCATATCATCACAAGACGACATGATACCTGAACATTCCACGACATATCAACACCACAAGATATCTGAACGTTCCATGAGATCACAAGACCACGTGATACCTGAACATTCCATGACATCGCAAGACCACTTGACCTGAACATTTTATGACATCAGAAGACCAAATGATACCTGAACATTACATGACATCAGAAGACCTCATGATAACTGAACATTCCAAGACATAGCAACACCACAAGATATCTGAACATTCCATGACATCACAAGACCACGTGATACCTGAACACTCCATGTCATCAAAGGACACCACAGCATTCAATGACATCACAAGACACCATAACATTCCATGACATCGCAAGACCACATGAAACCTGAACATTCCATGACATCACAGCAACACGATACCTGAACATTCCATGACATCACAAGATCACATGATACCTGAACATTCCATGACACCACAAGACCACATAAAACCTAAACAATCCATGATATCACAACACACCACAACATTCCATAACATCACAAGAACACATTATAACTGAACATTCCATGACACCACAAGACCACATGATACCTGAACATTCCATGACACCACAAGACCACATGATACCTGAACATTCCATGACATCACAAGACCACATGATACCTGAACATTCCATGACATCACAAGACCACATGAAACCTGAACATTCCATGACATCACAGCAACACGATACCTGAACATTCCATGACATCACAAGACCACATAGTACCTGAACATTCCATGACATTACAAGATTTCATGAAACCTGAACATGCTGTGACGTCACAAGACACAATAACATTGCATTAAATCACAAAACCACATGATACCTGAACAATCCATGACATTACAAGACCTAATGAAACCTGAACATTCCATGACATCACAAGGCACCACAACATTCCATAAAATCACAAGACCACATGATACCTAAACGTCACATAACATCACAAGACCACGTGATAGCTGAACTTTCCATGACATCACAATACCCCATGATACCTGATCATTCCATGACATCACAAGATCACATGATACCTGAACATTCCATGACATCACAAGACCACATGATACCTGAGCACTCCATATCATCACAAGACGACATGATACCTGAACATTCCACGACATATCAACACCACAAGATATCTGAACGTTCCATGAGATCACAAGACCACGTGATACCTGAACATTCCATGACATCGCAAGACCACTTGACCTGAACATTTTATGACATCAGAAGACCAAATGATACCTGAACATTCCATGACATCACAAGAACACATTATCCCGAAACATTCCATGACATCACAAGACCACATGGTACCTGAACATTCCATGACATCACAAGACCACATGATACCTGAACATTCCATGACATCAGAAGACCTCATGATAACTGAACATTCCAAGACATAGCAACACCACAAGATATCTGAACATTCCATGACATCACAAGACCACGTGATACCTGAACACTCCATGTCAAAGGACACCACAGCATTCAATGACATCACAAGACACCATAACATTCCATGACATCGCAAGACCACATGAAACCTGAACATTCCATGACATCACAGCAACACGATACCTGAACATTCCATGACATCACAAGATCACATGATACCTGAACATTCCATGACATCACAGGACACCACAACATTCCATGACATCACAAGAACACATTATAACTGAACATTCCATGACACCACAAGACCACATGATACCTGAACATTCCATGACACCACAAGACCACATAAAACCTAAACAATCCATGATATCACAACACACCACAACATTCCATAACATCACAAGAACACATTATAACTGAACATTCCATGACACCACAAGACCACATGATACCTGAACATTCCATGACACCACAAGACCACATGATACCTGAACATTTCATGACATCACAAGACCACATGATACCTGAACATTCCATGACATCACAAGACCACATGAAACCTGAACATTCCATGACATCACAGCAACACGATACCTGAACATTCCATGACATCACAAGACCACATAGTACCTGAACATTCCATGACATTACAAGATTTCATGAAACCTGAACATGCTGTGACGTCACAAGACACAATAACATTCCATTAAATCACAAAACCACATGATACCTGAACAATCCATGACATTACAAGACCTAATGAAACCTGAACATTCCATGACATCACAACACCCCATGACACCTGAACATTCCATGACAACACAAGACCATATGATACCTGAACATTCCATAACATCACAAGAACACATTATAACTGAACATTCCATGACACCACAAGACCACATGATACCTGAACATTCCATGACACCACAAGACCACATGATACCTGAACATTCCATGACATCACAAGACCACATGATACCTGAACATTCCATGACATCACAAGACCTCATGATAACTGAACATTCAAAGACATAGAAACACCACAAGATATCTGAACATTACATGACATCACAAGACCACGTTATACCTGAACATTCAATGTCATCAAAGGACACCACAGCATTCAATGACATCACAAGACACCATAACATTCCATGACATCACAAGACCACATGAAACCTGAACATTCCATGCAGGGGCGTAACTAGGAAAGACTGGGCCCCATAGCAAACTTTTGACTGGGGCCCCCCCTCCCCTGAGTGCCACACAACCCCCCCTTGTAGATAGTGCCTTTTTTTACACCCCCCCACTGTAGATAATGCCATAAAGCCCCCCTGTAGATAACGCCATACAGCCCCCTGTAGATAGCGCCATACAGCCCCCCTGTAGGTAACGCTATACAGCCCCTCCCTGTAGATAGCGCCATACAGCCTCAACCCCCAAAAAAATCCGACCTATAGTGTGTCCTACAAAAGACATGTATCCCCTATCCACAGGATAGGGGATACATGTGTGATCGCTGGCAGCGATAGGGAGAAGTTCTCCATGACTAACCTCTGACTTCCGGGGTCTGTGTCGGCAGCTCAATAAAAATGAAAGGAGCGCTGGTCACGCATGCGCACAAGCGCGACCGGCGCTCCATTCATTTCTACGGAGCTGCCGACACAGACCCCGGAAGTCCGAGGCTTGTGATGGAGAACTTCAGGGGACTTTCGGTCCCCCGTTCTCCTTATCGCTGCCAGTGATCATACATGTATCCCCTATCCTGTGGATAGGGGGATACATGTCTTTTGTAGGAACAACCCCTTTAATGGCAGAGCGGGGAGATACCTTGCATTTTTTTAAACTTTATTACTACCTTACTGATGCCCGCTGATTGACAATGTCCATTATTAAGGCGGGGCTTAATGTTAGCCGCGCAGAGGCTAACACTAACCACCATTATTACTCAGGTACCGTCTGCCACCAGGTGTGCCGGGAAGAGCCGGGTACGATCCAGTACCCGACCATCTGTAGCGGCGGTCGGGCACTGGGCCGGCAGCAGGTTGATATTATTAGGCTGGGAAAGGCCAACAACATTGGCCCTTCCCACCCTGGTAATGCTAGGCTGCTGCTGTGTTCTATCTGGCTGGTTATGAAAAATGGGGGTGGGGGGTGGGGGGTGCGGGGGATTTTTTACCATTTAAAAAAAAAATGACGTGGGGTCCCCCTCATTTTCATAACCAGCCAGATACAACATAGCAGCAGCAGCCTGGCATTACCAGGGTGTGAAGGGCCACTGTATTTGGCCTTTCCCAGCCTAATAATACCAGCCTGCGGCCGCCCCATTGCCCGACCGTCGCTACAGATGGTCAGGTACTGGATCATACCTGGGTCTTCCCAGCACCCCTGGTGGTGGTGGGTACCGGGGTAATAACGTGGGTTAGTGTTAGCCTCTGCATCGGCTAACACTAAGTCCCTCCTTAGTAATGAACGCTGTCATTCAGCCAGTGGCCATTACTAAAGAGGTAGAAATAAAGTGTTAAAAAAATAAAAAGACATAGAAAAAATATTTTATTGCAATAAAACAAAAACACACAACCCTCGTTAACCATTTTATTTAGAATAAAAAAAGTCGTTATCAAAGTAGTCCTCGAATCCAACGTAGTCCATACCCGAATCTGTAAAAAATCCCAAACACAAAAAAAAACCCATTAGTAACACATGTGTTAGGCTTAGATACAGGGCCCCAGCAGATAGTAATGTTTCACTTACCCTTCTCTTCGGCTCTGGGCGCACCAAAGGTCCTGACGCCATCCAGCGCCGTGACGTCAAGATGTGAAAAGGACATCAGGACCAAAGCTGCACTCGGGAACGAGGAGGGTAAGTATATTGTTACTATACTAACAGGGGTCCTTGTAGTTTATTACATAGGTCCCGGTTACTAGAATAACTTATAATTGTAATGGCAGGGAGTAGGGAGACGGACAAGTGAGCCCTAATCTACCCGCCACTCTGTCCCTGCCTACTTGCAACGACCCGCCCTAGGCGACGGGGTACAACTGGGCGGCAGTCCCTGCGCTCAGTAAGTGCACGACAAACATACAAAGGAACACAAGCAAGGAAAAGGGGCCGTTGCCCACGGCAACACCGTGAGCAACCAGAGTGGTGAACGAGCCGAGTCAAGCCAGGAGTGTGCGAGGTACAAAACGAAAAGCAGAAGAGTAGTCGGTAAGCCAGGGTCTGTATAGAGCAGGATCAAAAACAGCAGGAGCTGTAGCTGGGCCAGGAAACCACAAGGAAAGAATCACAAGCACCGAGGGACAGGAAGTGCAGGCTTAAATAGACCGAGGGCGGGAGCTAGCTGAGTCTGGCCAGGTTACGATAGGCTCTCCCACTCCTAAGCCTGCCAGCCTGAATGGTGGAAGCAGGAGTCAGTCTCAGGGATGTATTCTCAGGTGCTGACTGATTAGTTCTGGGAGTTAACCCCGAAACTGTGCCTGGCAGATCCTTTACAATAATAGTCATGGCGCATTGGGCAACGGGCCCCCTGCCTTCGGGGCCAGGTCGCAATTGTTATACAGCCGACACCTGCTGAGTATGGGGGGCGCTTAGCCCGTTCCATACTTCCCCATGATGGCTGCTACGTACATGTACGTGGCATGTCGTTAGGGTGTTAAAGGGGTCCTCTGGACATTTCTTATTGATGGTCTATCTTTATGATAGGTTATCAATATTAGATCGGCGGGGGTCCAACTCCCGGAACACCCGCCGATCAGCTTTTTTGAAGGGGCCGTAGTACTCGTCGCCTTGGCCTCTTCAGTGTTTACCAGGCACAACGTCGTACACATCGGTAGCAGCTGCGCCTGGGATTGCAGCTCAGTCTCATTCACTTGAATGCAATCCCAGGCGCAGTCGCCTCGTGTGTGTATGGTGTTGTGCTTGTTAACTGGGAAAAGTCAGACGAACGCTATGGTCCCATCAATCACGGACCCCCGCTGATCTGATATTGATGGTCTATTCTAAGGATGGGCCATCAATATAAAATGCCCAGAGGACCCCTTTCTTTAATGTAATGTGTGTGAAGTTTGAAGTTATATAATGTGGTAGAGGGCAGGGCCAGGCAGGCATCAGTATTTGTGTTAGGCCGGATTCAGAGGAACGTGATTTGCGTCCGTGCAGCCCTCGTGGTATTCACGCGGGTCGCACCGACCTATATAAGTCTATGGGGCAGTGCAGACAGTCCGTGAGTTTTGCGCAGCGTGAGTCCGCTGCGTAAAACTCACGACATGTTCTATATTATGGTTTTTTTTGCGCATCACGCACCCATTGAAGTCAATGGGTGCATGAAAATCACACGCACCACACGGAAGCCCTTCCGTGGGACGCGCGTTATTCGCGCAATAACAGTAAAAGAATGAATGTAAACAGAAAAGCACCACGTGCTTTTCTGTTTACAAACATCCAAACGGAGTGTCATAAAGATGGCAGCTGCGCGAAAAGCACGTAGCCGCGCATCCATATGAACATGACACACGGAGCTGTCATGCTGCTGCCATGCACGCAAAACGAATGCGTTTTGTGCGCGCGCAGAAAGCTCACGTTTGTCTGAATCCGGCCTTAGGGGGAATTCACACTGAGTTTTTCAGCATGCTTATTGACGCGAAACAATGTCGGAAAACGTGTAAAAAAACTGACGAATACGGATGCGTTTTTGTCCAGTGAGCGCTAAAAACCGCTCACGGGAACAAGTGACTTGCCCCTATCTTCGTGCGTTTATGTCTCTGACCTCCCATTGACAATAAGAGGCAGAGAAATTTGCCCGCGGCGCTCAATGTCCGCAGCCAAAAACGCAGCAAAAACCGCAGCAAACGGCATGCAGGTATGTGAAAATCTGCCTCAAAATTCCAGAAGGAATTTTGAGACAGATTTTTCTGCCTGCAAAAAACTCTGTGTGAACAGGACCTTAAGGCTTCAGTATAGATGTTAGGGGGAGTTCACACTGAGTTTTTGACGCAAAAACCGTGGCAAAAAACGTCAGAAAGTGCCTCCCATTGAAATCCATGAAACTTTTCCTGCGAGCAGTAAAAACCGCCTGCGGGAAAAAGAAGTGCAATGCCCTTTCTTCGGGCGTTTCTGTCTCTGACTTCCCATTGAAAACAATGGCAGGCAGAAAATGCGTTTTTTGCTGCGTTTTTCTGCCCACGGGCCGATGGCCAAAAAACGCCACAAAAAAAAGCAACGAAAAACCGTGGGAAGTGTTCTGCCGGCAGGTCAAAATATGCCTCAAAATTCCGGAAGGAATTATGAGGCAGATTTTTCTACCTAAAAACTTCTCCCTTCTGACATGAACTTTTTAACTTCATCTACCTGTCCTCTGCAGTCTGCACGTCCTCCACCCGTCCTGTGTCTGTCCTCCGCTCGTCCTATGAGTACTCCGGCAGTCCTGACTGTACTGTCCTCCGCCCGAAGTTTCACGTCGCTCCGCCCCCCTGTCCTCTCCCCTGCCTGAGCGCTCCTCCTACCACCAGCATCGCCGTCCTATTAAACTGTGCAAGACTGGCAGTGCAGTGTAGCGGCTATCACAGGGACCCCGGCCCCCCCTCCCCTCATGCCTAGTGTTGTGATGCTACTAGGCATGAGGGGGCCCGTGCCGCCAGGCCTGGCACATAAAATGTAATGTGCCTGTCAGGGCGACACGGGCCCCCCCATGCCGCGGGCCCCGTAGCAGCTGCTACGGCTGCTACTGTGGTAGTTACACCACTGATTCCATGACATCACAGCAACACGATACCTGAACATTCCATGACATCACAAGATCACATGATACCTGAACAGTCCATGACATCACAGGACATCACAATATTCCAGGACATCACAAGACCACGTAGTACCTGAACATTACATGACATTACAAGATTACATCAAACCTGAACATTCTGTGACGTCACAAGACACAATAACATTCCATTAAATCAAAAAACCACATGATACCTGAACAATCCATGACATTACAAAACCCAATGAAACCTGAACATTCCATGACATCACAAGGCACCACAACATTCCATAAAATCACAAGACCACATGATACCTAAACATCACATGACATCACAATACCACATGATACCTGAACATTCCAAGACAACACAAGACCCCATGACACCTGAACATTCCATGACAACACAAGACCACATGAAACCTAAACAATCCATTATATCACAAGACACCACAACATTCCATGACATCACAAGAACACATTATAACTAAACATTCCATGACATCACAAGATCACATGGTACCTGAACATTCCATGACACCACAAGACCACATGAAACCTGAACATTCCATGACATCACAAGACCACATGAAACCTGAACATTCCATGACATCACAAAATACCACAACATTCCATGACATCTCAACACCACAAGATATCTGAACATTCCATGACATCAAAAGACCACATGGAACCTGAACATTCCATGACATTACAAGACCACATGATACCTGAACATTGCTTGACATCACAAGACCACGTGATACCTGAGCACTCCATGACATCACAAGACCACATGATACCTGAACATTGCTTGACATCACAAGACCACGTGATACCTGAGCACTCCATGTCATCACAAGACCACATGATACCTGAACATTCCACTACATCACTAGACACCACAACGTTCTATGACATCACAAGACCACATGATACCTGAATATTCCATGAAACGACGAGACCACATAATACCTGAACATTCCATGACATCACAAGACCACATTATGCCTAAACATTCCATGTTTTCACAAGACCATATGATACCTGAACATTCCATGACATCAAAAGATCACATGAAACCAGAACATTCCATTACATCACAAGACCACATGATACCTGAACATTCCATGACATCACAAAACCACATAATACCTGAACACTGCTTGACATCACAAGACCACGTGATACCTGAGCACTCCATGTCATCACAAGACCACATGATACCTGAACATTCCACTACATCATAAAACACCACAACGTTCCATGACATCACAAGACCACATGATACCTGAACATTCCATGACATCACAGCAGCACGATACCTGAACATTCAATGACATCACAAGATTACATGATACCTGAACATTCCATGACATCACAGGACACCACAACATTCCATGACATCACAAGACACCATAACATTCCATGACATCACAAGACCACATAGTACCTGAACATTCCATGACATTACAAGATTACATGAAACCTGAACATTCCGTGACGTCACAAGACACCATAACATTCCATGACATCACAAAACCACATGATACCTGAACAATCCATGACATTACAAGACCACATGAAACCTGAACATTCCATGACATCACAAGATCACATGATACCTGAACATTCCACGACATCACAGGACACCGCAAAATTCCATGACATCCCAAGACACCATAACATTCCATGACATCGCAAGACCACATGAAACCTGAACATTCTGTGACGTCACAAGACACCATAACATTCCATGACATCACAAGACCTCATAATAACTGAACATTCAAAGACATAGCAACACCACAAGACATTCTATGACATCACAAGACCACATGAAACCTGAACATTCCATGACATCACAGCAACACGATACCTGAACATTCCATGGCATCACAAGACCACATAGTACCTGAACATTCCATGACATTACAAGATTACATGAAACCTGAACATGCTGTGATGTCACAAGACACCATAACATTCCATTAAATCACAAAACCACATGATACCTGAACAATCCATGACATTACAAGACCTAATGAAACCTGAACATTCCATGACATCACAAGGCACCACAACATTCCATAAAATCACAAGACCACATGATACCTAAATGTCACATAACATCACAAGACCACGTGATAGCTGAACTTTCCATGACATCACAATACCCCATGATACCTAAACATTCCAAGACAACACAAGACCCCATGACACCTGAACATTCCATGACAACACAAGACCATATGATACCTGAACATTCCATAACATCACAAGACCACATGAAACCTAAACAATCCATATCACAAGACACCACAAAGTTCCATGACATCACAAGACCACATGATACCTGAACATTCCATGACATCACAAGACCACATTTTACCTAAACATTCCATGTCCTCACAAGACCACATGATACCTGAACATTCTATAAAATCACAAGACCTCATGATAACTGAACATTCCATGACATCTCAAGACCACATAATACCTGAACACTGCTTGACATCACAAGACCACGTGATACCTGAGCACTCCATGTCATCACAAGACCACATGATACCTGAACATTCCACTACATCATAAAACACCACAACATTCCATGACATCACAAGACCACATGATACCTGAACATTCCATGACATCACAGCAGCACGATACCTGAACATTCAATGACATCACAAGATTACATGATACCTGAACATTCCATGACATCACAGGACACCACAACATTCCATGACATCACAAGACACCATAACATTCCATGACATCACAAGACCACATAGTACCTGAACATTCCATGACATTACAAGATTACATGAAACCTGAATATTCCGTGACGTCACAAGACACCATAACATTCCATGACATCACAAAACCACATGATACCTGAACAATCCATGACATTACAAGACCATATGAAATCTGAACATTCCATGACATCACAAGATCACATGATACCTGAACATTCCATGACATCACAAGACACCGCAAAATTCCATGACATCCCAAGACACCATAACATTCCATGACATCGCAAGTCCACATAATGAAACCTGAACATTCTGTGACGTCACAAGACACCATAACATTCCATGACATTACAAGACCACATGACACCTGAACATTCCATGACATCACAAGGCACCACAACATTCCATAAAATCACAAGACCACATGATACCTAAACGTCTTATCACAAGACCTCATGATAACTGAACATTCCACGACATAACACTACAAGATATCTGAACGTTCCATGAGATCACAAGACACGTGATACCTGAACATTCCATAACATCACAAGACCATATGAAACCTGAACATTCAATAACATCACAAAACACCACAACATTCAATGACATCACAAGACCACATGGTACCTGAACATTCTATACCAGAAGACCACATGATACCTGAACATTCCATGACATCACATGACCACATGATACCTGAACATTCCATGACATCACTAGACCTCATGATACCTGAACATTCCATGACATCACAAAATAACACAACATTCCATGACATCTCAACACCTCAAGATATTTGAAAATTCCATGAGATCACAAGACCACATTATACCTGAAAATTGCTTGACATCACAAGACCACGTGATACCTGAGCACTCCATGTCATCACAACACCACATGATACCTGAACATTCCACTACATCACTAGACACCACAATATTCCATGTCTTCACAAGACCACATGATACCTGGACATTCCATGACATCACAAGATACTTGAAAATTTCATGACATCACAAGACCACATGAAACCTGAACATTCCATGACATCACAAGACCTCATAATAACTGAACATTCAAAGACATAGCAACACCACAAGATATCTGAACATTCCATGACATCACAAGACCACATGAAACCTGAACATTCCATGACATCACAGCAACACGATACCTGAACATTCCATGACATCACAAGACCACATAGTACCTGAACATTCCATGACATTACAAGATTACATGAAACCTGAACATGCTGTGACGTCACAAGACACCATAACATTCCATTAAATCACAAAACCACATGATACCTGAACAATCCATGACATTACAAGACCTAATGAAACCTGAACATTCCATGACATCACAAGGCACCACAACATTCCATAAAATCACAAGACCACATGATACCTAAACGTCACATAACATCACAAGACCACGTGATAGCTGAACTTTCCATGACATCACAATACCCCATGATACCTAAACATTCCAAGACAACACAAGACCCCATGACACCTGAACATTCCATGACAACACAAGACCATATGATACCTGAACATTCCATAACATCAAAAGACCACATGAAACCTAAACAATCCATATTACAAGACACCACAACGTTCCATGACATCACAAGACCACATGATACCTGAACATTCCATGACATCACAATACCACATTTTACCTAAACATTCCATGTCCTCACAAGACCACATGATACATGAACATTCCATGACATAAGACCACATGATACCTGAACATTCCACGACATATCAACACCACAAGATATCTGAACGTTTCATGAGATCACAAGACCACGTGATAACTGAACATTCCATGACATCACAAAAACACATTATCCCGAAACATTCCATGACATCACAAGACCACATGGTACCTGAACATTCCATGACATCACAAGAACACATGATACCTGAACATTCCATGACTTCACAAGACCACATGATACCTGAACATTCCATGACATCTCAAGACCACATAAAACCTGAACATTCCATGACATCACAAGACCACATTATACCTAAATATTCTATGTCTTCACAAGACCACATGATACCTGAACATTCCATGACATCACAAGATCACATGATACCTGAAAATTCCATGACATCACAAGACCACATGATACCTGATCATTCCATGACATCACAAGATCACATGATACCTGAACATTCCATGACATCACAAGACCACATGATACCTGAGCACTCCATATCATCACAAGACGACATGATACCTGAACATTCCACGACATATCAACACCACAAGATATCTGAACGTTCCATGAGATCACAAGACCACGTGATACCTGAACATTCCATGACATCGCAAGACCACTTGACCTGAACATTTTATGACATCAGAAGACCAAATGATACCTGAACATTTCATGACATCACAAGAACACATTATCCCGAAACATTCCATGACATCACAAGACCACATGGTACCTGAACATTCCATGACATCACAAGACCACATGATACCTGAACATTCCATGACATCACAAGACCACATGATACCTGAACATTCCATGACATCACAAGACCACATGATACCTGAACATTCCATGACATCAGAAGACCTCATGATAACTGAACATTCCAAGACATAGCAACACCACAAGATATCTGAACATTCCATGACATCACAAGACCACGTGATACCTGAACACTCCATGTCATCAAAGGACACCACAGCATTCAATGACATCACAAGACACCATAACATTCCATGACATCGCAAGACATCATGAAACCTGAACATTCCATGACATCACAGCAACACGATACCTGAACATTCCATGACATCACAAGATCACATGATACCTGAACATTCCATGACATCACAGGACACCACAACATTCCATGACATCACAAGAACACATTATAACTGAACATTCCATGACACCACAAGACCACATGATACCTGAACATTCCATGACACCACAAGACCACATAAAACCTAAACAATCTATGATATCACAAGACCACATGATACCTGAACATTCCATGACATCACAAGACCACATGAAACCTGAACATTCCATGACATCACAGCAACACGATACCTGAACATTCCATGACATCACAAGACCACATAGTACCTGAACATTCCATGACATTACAAGATTTCATGAAACCTGAACATGCTGTGACGTCACAAGACACAATAACATTCCATTAAATCACAAAACCACATGATACCTGAACAATCCATGACATTACAAGACCTAATGAAACCTGAACATTCCATGACATCACAAGGCACCACAACATTCCATAAAATCACAAGACCACGTGATACCTAAACGTCACATAACATCACAAGACCACGTGATAGCTGAACTTTCCATGACATCACAATACCCCATGACACCTGAACATTCCATGACAACACAAGACCATATGATACCTGAACATTCCATAACATCACAAGAACACATTATAACTGAACATTCCATGACACCACAAGACCACATGATACCTGAACATTCCATGACACCACAAGACCACATGATACCTGAACATTCCATGACATCACAAGACCACATGATACCTGAACATTCCATGACATCACAAGACCTCATGATAACTGAACATTCAAAGACATAGAAACACCACAAGATATCTGAACATTACATGACATCACAAGACCACGTTATACCTGAACATTCCATGTCATCAAAGGACACCACAGCATTCAATGACATCACAAGACACCATAACATTCCATGACATCACAAGACCACATGAAACCTGAACATTCCATGCAGGGGCGTAACTAGGAAAGACTGGGCCCCATAGCAAACTTTTGACTGGGGCCCCCCCTCCCCTGAGTGCCACACAACCCCCCCTTGTAGATAGTGCCTTTTTTACACCCCCCCACTGTAGATAATGCCATAAAGCCCCCCTGTAGATAACGCCATACAGCCCCCTGTAGATAGCGCCATACAGCCCCCCTGTAGGTAACGCTATACAGCCCCTCCCTGTTGATAGCGCCATACAGCCTCAACCCCCCAAAAAATCTGACCTATAGTGTGTCCTACAAAAGACATGTATCCCCTATCCACAGGATAGGGGATACATGTGTGATCGCTGGCAGCGATAGGGAGAACGGTGGACCGAAAGTCCCCCGAAGTTCTCCATGACTAACCTCTGACTTTCGGGGTCTGTGTCGGCAGCTCAATAAAAATGAAAGGAGCGCTGGTCACGCATGCGCACAAGCGCGACCGGCGCTCCATTCATTTCTACGGAGCTGCCGACACAGACCCCGGAAGTCCGAGGCTTGTGATGGAGAACTTCAGGGGACTTTCGGTCCCCCGTTCTCCTTATCGCTGCCAGTGATCATACATGTATCCCCTATCCTGTGGATAGGGGGATACATGTCTTTTGTAGGAACAACCCCTTTAATGGCAGAGCGGGGAGATACCTTGCATTTTTTTAAACTTTATTACTACCTTACTGATGCCCGCTGATTGACAATGTCCATTATTAAGGCGGGGCTTAATGTTAGCCGCGCAGAGGCTAACACTAACCACCATTATTACTCAGGTACCGTCTGCCACCAGGTGTGCCGGGAAGAGCCGGGTACGATCCAGTACCCGACCATCTGTAGCGGCGGTCGGGCACTGGGCCGGCAGCAGGTTGATATTATTAGGCTGGGAAAGGCCAACAACATTGGCCCTTCCCACCCTGGTAATGCTAGGCTGCTGCTGTGTTCTATCTGGCTGGTTATGAAAAATTGGGGTGGGGGGTGCGGGGGATTTTTTACCATTTAAAAAAAAAATGACGTGGGGTCCCCCTCATTTTCATAACCAGCCAGATACAACATAGCAGCAGCAGCCTGGCATTACCAGGGTGTGAAGGGCCACTGTATTTGGCCTTTCCCAGCCTAATAATACCAGCCTGCGGCCGCCCCATTGCCCGACCGTCGCTACAGATGGTCAGGTACTGGATCATACCTGGCTCTTCCCAGCACCCCTGGTGGTGGTGGGTACCGGGGTAATAACGTGGGTTAGTGTTAGCCTCTGCATCGGCTAACACAAAGTCCCTCCTTAGTAATGAACGCTGTCATTCAGCCAGTGGCCATTACTAAAGAGGTAGAAATAAAGTGTTAAAAAAATAAAAAGACATAGAAAAAATATTTTATTGCAATAAAACAAAAACACACAACCCTCGTTAACCATTTTATTTAGAATAAAAAAAGTCGTTATCAAAGTAGTCCTCAAATCCAACGTAGTCCAACACCCGAATCTGTAAAAAATCCCAAACACAAAAAAAAAAACATTAGTAACACATGTGGTAGGCTTAGATACAGGGCCCCAGCAGATAGTAATGTTTCACTTACCCTTCTCTTCGGCTCTGGGCGCACCAAAGGTCCTGACGCCATCCAGCGCCGTGACGTCAAGATGTGAAAAGGACATCAGGACCAAAGCTGCGCTCGGGAACGAGGAGGGTAAGTATATTGTTACTATACTAACAGGGGTCCTTGTAGTTTATTACATAGGTCCCGGTTACTAGAATAACTTATAATTGTAATGGCAGGGGGTAGGGAGACGGACAAGTGAGCCCTAATCTACCCGCCACTCTGTCCCTGCCTACTTGCAACGACCCGCCCTAGGCGACGGGGTACAACTGGGCGGCGGTCCCTGCGCTCAGTAAATGCACGACAAACATACAAAGGAACACAAGCAAGGAAAAGGGGCCGTTGCCCACGGCAACACCGTGAGCAACCAGAGTGGTGAACGAGCCGAGTCAAGCCAGGAGTGTGCGAGGTACAAAACGAAAAGCAGAAGAGTAGTCGGTAAGCCAGGGTCTGTATGGAGCAGGATCAAAAATAGCAGGAGCTGTAGCTGGGCCAGGAAACCACAAGGAAAGAATCACAAGCACCGAGGGACAGGAAGTGCAGGCTTAAATAGACCGAGGGCGGGAGCTAGCTGAGTCTGGCCAGGTTACGATAGGCTCTCCCACTCCTAAGCCTGCCAGCCTGAATGGTGGAAGCAGGAGTCAGTCTCAGGGATGTATTCTCAGGTGCTGACTGATTAGTTCTGGGAGTTAACCCCGAAGCTGTGCCTGGCAGATCCTTTACAATAATAGTCATGGCGCATTGGGCAACGGGCCCCCTGCCTTCGGGGCCAGGTCGCAATTGTTATACAGCCGACACCTGCTGAGTATGGGGGGCGCTTAGCCCGTTCCATACTTCCCCATGATGGCTGCTACGTACATGTACGTGGCATGTCGTTAGGGTGTTAAAGGGGTCCTCTGGACATTTCTTATTGATGGTCTATCTTTATGATAGGTTATCAATATTAGATCGGCGGGGGTCCAACTCCCGGAACACCCGCCGATCAGCTTTTTTGAAGGGGCCGTAGTACTCGTCGCCTTGGCCTCTTCAGTGTTTACCAGGCACAACGTCGTACACATCGGTAGCAGCTGCGCCTGGGATTGCAGCTCAGTCTCATTCACTTGAATGCAATCCCAGGCGCAGTCGCCTCGTGTGTGTATGGTGTTGTGCTTGTTAACTGGGAAAAGTCAGACGAACGCTATGGTCCCATCAATCACGGACCCCCGCTGATCTGATATTGATGGTCTATCCTAAGGATGGGCCATCAATATAAAATGCCCAGAGGACCCCTTTCTTTAATGTAATGTGTGTGAAGTTTGAAGTTATATAATGTGGTAGAGGGCAGGGCCAGGCAGGCATCAGTATTTGTGTTAGGCCGGATTCAGAGGAACGTGATTTGCGTCCGTGCAGCCCTCGTGGTATTCACGCGGGTCGCACCGACCTATATAAGTCTATGGGGCAGTGCAGACAGTCCGTGAGTTTTGCGCAGTGTGAGTCCGCTGCGTAAAACTCACGACATGTTCTATATAATGGGTTTTTTTGCGCATCACGCACCCATTGAAGTCAATGGGTGCATGAAAATCACACGCACCACACGGAAGCCCTTCCGTGGGACGCGCGTTATTCGCGCAATAACAGTAAAAGAATGAATGTAAACAGAAAAGCACCACGTGCTTTTCTGTTTACAAACATCCAAACGGAGTGTCATAAAGATGGCGGCTGCGCGAAAAGCACGTAGCCGCGCATCCATATGAACATGACACACGGAGCTGTCATGCTGCTGCCACGCACGCAAAACGAATGCGTTTTGTGCGCGCGCAGAAAGCTCACGTTTGTCTGAATCCGGCCTTAGGGGGAATTCACACTGAGTTTTTCAGCATGCTTATTGACGCGAAACAATGTCGGAAAACGTGTAAAAAAACTGACGAATACGGATGCGTTTTTTTCCAGTGAGCGCTAAAAACCGCTCACGGGAACAAGTGACTTGCCCCTATCTTCGTGCGTTTACGTCTCTGACCTCCCATTGACAATAAGAGGCAGAGAAATTTGCCCGCGGCGCTCAATGTCCGCAGCCAAAAACGCAGCAAAAACCGCAGCAAACGGCATGCAGGTATGTGAAAATCTGCCTCAAAATTCCAGAAGGAATTTTGAGGCAGATTTTTCTGCCTGCAAAAAACTCTGTGTTAACAGGACCTTAAGGCTTCAGTATAGATGTTAGGGGGAGTTCACACTGAGTTTTTGCCGCAAAAACCGTGGCAAAAAACGTCAGAAAGTGCCTCCCATTGAAATCCATGAAACTTTTCCTGCGAGCAGTAAAAACCGCCTGCGGGAAAAAGAAGTGCAATGCCCTTTCTTCGGGCGTTTTTGTCTCTGACTTCCCATTGAAAACAATGGCAGGCAGAAAATGCGTTTTTTGCTGCGTTTTTCTGCCCACGGGCCGATGGCCAAAAAACGCCACAAAAAAAAGCAACGAAAAACGTGGGAAGTGTTCTGCCGGCAGGTCAAAATATGCCTCAAAATTCCGGAAGGAATTATGAGGCAGATTTTTCTACCTAAAAACTTCTCCCTTCTGACATGAACTTTTTAACTTCATCTACCTGTCCTCTGCAGTCTGCACGTCCTCCACCCGTCCTGTGTCTGTCCTCCGCTCGTCCTATGAGTACTCCGGCAGTCCTGACTGTACTGTCCTCCGCCCGAAGTTTCGCGTCGCTCCGCCCCCCGTCCTCTCCCCTGCCTGAGCGCTCCTCCTACCACCAGCATCGCCGTCCTATTCAACTGTGCCAGACTGGCAGTGCAGTGTAGCGGCTATCACCGGGCCCCCGGCCCCCCCCTCCCCTCATGCCTAGTGTTGTGATGCTACTAGGCATGAGGGGGCCTGTGCCGCCAGGCCTGGCACATAAAATGTAATGTGCCTGTCAGGGCGACACGGGCCCCCCCATGCCGCGGGCCCCGTAGCAGCTGCTACGGCTGCTACTGTGGTAGTTACACCACTGATTCCATGACATCACAGCAACACGATACCTGAACATTCCATGACATCACAAGATCACATGATACCTGAACAGTCCATGACATCACAGAACATCACAACATTCCAGGACATCACAAGACCACGTAGTACCTGAACATTACATGACATTACAAGATTACATCAAACCTGAACATTCTGTGACGTCACAAGACACAATAACATTCCATTAAATCACAAAACCACATGATACCTGAACAATCCATGACATTACAAAACTTAATGAAACCTGAACATTCCATGACATAACAAGGCACCACAACATTCCATAAAATCACAAGACCACATGATACCTAAACGTCACATGACATCACAATACCACATGATACCTGTACATTCCAAGACAACACAAGACACCATGACACCTGAACATTCCATGACAACACAAGACCATATGATACCTGAACATTCCATAACATCACAAGACCACATGAAACCTAAACAATCCATGATATCACAAGACACCACAACATTCCATGACATCACAAGATCACATTATAACTAAACATTCCATGACATCACAAGATCACATGGTACCTGAACATTCCATGACACCACAAGACCACATGAAACCTGAACATTCCATGACATCACAAAATACCACAACATTCCATGACATCTCAACACCACAAGATATCTGAACATTCCATGACATCACAAGACCACATGGAACCTGAACATTCTATATCAGTAGACCACATGATACCTGAACATTCCATGACATCACATGACCACATGATACCTTAACATTCCATGACATCACAAGACCACATGATACCTGAACATTGCTTGACATCACAAGACCACGTGATACCTGAGCACTCCATGACATCACAAGACCACATGATACCTGAACATTGCTTGACATCACAAGACCACGTGATACCTGAGCACTCCATGTCATCACAAGACCACATGATACCTGAACATTCCACTACATCACTAGACACCGCAACGTTCTATGACATCACAAGACCACATGATACCTGAATATTCCATGACACGACGAGACCACATGATACCTGAACATTCCATGACATCACAAGACCACATTATGCCTAAACATTCCATGTTCTCACAAGACCACATGATACCTGAACATTCCATGACATCAAAAGATCACATGAAACCAGAACATTCCATTACATCACAAGACCACATGATACCTGAACATTCAATGACATCACAAGACCACACAATACCTGAACACTGCTTGACATCACAAGACCACGTGATACCTGAGCACTCCATGTCATCACAAGACCACATGATACCTGAACATTCCACTACATCATAAAACACCACAACGTTACATGACATCACAAGACCACATGATACCTGAACATTCCATGACATCACAGCAGCACGATACCTGAACATTCAATGACATCACAAGATTACATGATACCTGAACATTCCATGACATCACAAGACACCACAACATTCCATGACATCACAAGACACCATAACATTCCATGACATCACAAGACCACATAGTTCCTGAACATTCCATGACATTACAAGATTACATGAAACCTGAACATTCCGTGACGTCACAAGACACCATAACATTCCATGACATCACAAAACCACAAGATACCTGAACAATCCATGACATTACAAGACCACATGAAACCTGAACATTCCATGACATCACAAGATCACATGATACCTGAACATTCCATGACATCACAGGACACCGCAAAATTCCATGACATCCCAAGACACCATAACATTCCATGACATCGCAAGACCACATGAAACCTGAAAATTCTGTGACGTCACAAGACACCATAACATTCCATGACATTACAAGACCACATGACACCTGAATATTCCATGACATCACAAGGCAACACAACATTCCATAAAATCACAAGACCACATGATACCTAAACTTCACATAACATCACATGACCTCATGATAACTGAACATTCCACGACATAACACCACAAGATATCTGAACGTTCCATGAGATCACAAGACACGTGATACCTGAACATTCCATAACATCACAAGACCGTATGAAACCTGAACATTCAATAACATCACAAAACACCACAACATTCAATGACATCACAAGACCACATGATACCTGAACATTCCACGACATCACAAGTTACCATAGCATTCCATGACATCACAAGACCACATGGTACCTAAACATTCTATATCAGAAGACCACATGATACCTGAACATTCCATGACATCACATGACCACATGATACCTGAACATTCCATGACATCACTAAACCTCATGATACCTGAACATTCCATGACATCACAAAATAACACAACATTCCATGACATCTCAACACCTCAAGATATTTGAAAATTCAATGAGATCACAAGACTACATTATACCTGAAAATTGCTTGACATCACAAGACCACGTGATACCTGAGCACTCCATGTCATCACAACACCACATGATACCTGAACATTCCACTACATCACTAGACACCACATTGTTGCATGACATCACAAGACCACATGATACCTGAACATTCCATGACATCACAATATTCCATGTCTTCACAAGACCACATGATACCTGAACATTCCATGACATCACAAGATACCTAAAAATTCCATGACATCACAAGACCACATGAAACCTGAACATTCCATGACATCACAAGACCTCATAATAACTGAACATTCAAGACATAGCAACACCACAAGACATTCCATGACATCACAAGACCACATGAAACCTGAACATTCCATGACATCACAGCAACACGATACCTGAACATTCCATGACATCACAAGACCACATAGTACCTGAACATTCCATGACATTACAAGATTACATGAAACCTGAACATGCTGTGACGTCACAAGACACCATAACATCCATTAAATCACAAAACCACATGATACCTGAACAATCCATGACATTACAAGACCTAATGAAACCTGAACATTCCATGACATCACAAGGCACCACAACATTCCATAAAATCACAAGACCACATGATACCTAAACGTCACATAACATCACAAGACCACGTGATAGCTGAACTTTCCATGACATCACAATACCCCATGATACCTAAACATTCCAAGACAACACAAGACCCCATGACACCTGAACATTCCATGACAACACAAGACCATATGATACCTGAACATTCCATAACATCACAAGACAACATGAAACCTAAACAATCCATATCACAAGACACCACAACGTTCCATGACATCACAAGACCACATGATACCTGAACATTCCATGACATCACAAGACCACATTTTACCTAAACATTCCATGTCCTCACAAGACCACATGATACATGAACATTCCATGACATAAGCCCACATGATACCTGAACATTCCATAAAATCACAAGACCTCATGATAACTGAACATTCCATGACATCACAAGACCACATAATACCTGAACACTGCTTGACATCACAAGACCACGTGATACCTGAGCACTCCATGTCATCACAAGACCACATGATACCTGAACATTCCACTACATCATAAAACACCACAACGTTCCATGACATCACAAGACCACATGATACCTGAACATTCCATGACATCACAGCAGCACGATACCTGAACATTCAATGACATCACAAGATTACATGATAACTGAACATTCCATGACATCACAGGACACCACAACATTCCATGACATCACAAGACACCATAACATTCCATGACATCACAAGACCACATAGTACCTGAACATTCCATGACATTACAAGATTACATGAAACCTGAACATTCCATGACGTCACAAGACACCATAACATTCCATGACATCACAAAACCACATGATACCTGAACAATCCATGACATTACAAGACCACATGAAACCTGCACATTCCATGACATCACAAGATCACATGATACCTGAACATTCCATGACATCACAGGACACCGCAAAATTCCATGACATCCCAAGACACCATAACATTCCATGACATCGCAAGACCACATGAAACCTGAACATTCTGTGAGGTCACAAGACACCAGAAGTGTAAAGAAAGTTGATCCAGCGCTGCAGGTATGTGATTAAAAAGGAACGTATTCCCAATTTTATTGTATCAAAAGATTAAAAGTTCGATGTCAAGTGCATATGGGCAGTATTAGATGGATATTTCAGCACCTACGCGTTTCAAGCACGGCAAGTGCTCTTAGTCATGGCATCCATTCACTCACTAGGACACAAGACTATGGGTTTATATGTTTGATTTTGGAGGGTGGAGCTGGGAAGCCTTTCAGATTAAATAATTGCTAGCAGCTTGTGTGTTTCTGAACCAACTGAAAACAGGGCTGTCCTGCCTCTTGTTCTCTGAGTGTAATGTTCTCTGCTTGGAATAAATGTTCATAACTCATTAAACTCTTAATAATACATGCAGGAACCATAATGTAAACAGTGTTCATTTGTTTCCTGTATCAAGATTGTATTAGTTATTTGCTGCATTAAATTTCGGTTTAAAGGTCCCCTTAGATGAAATGGGCAGACTGCTATATAGCTGCGGCTTCCCAGAGAACCGCGTTAGAACCGCGATTCCAATAATCCACATTGAGTATGAGTACTTTTAAACTCTTATTGGGCTTGTGTACCTGTGTGTGAATGGCTCCTGAGCTTAAACCAATGTTACATCTTGTTTCGAAATAGGAAAGTCATATATAAAAAATAAACATTCAAAAAGAACAAAAAAGAGACATTTAAAATCGAGCTTGCAAGAACCAACACATAATCGGTTGGGATCTAATCATATCTAACATGTTAAAAAAGAATAAATCTTGGATATCGCAACTAAGAATGTAAAATAAGCAATTGGCTTTATGTTGTATTGCGACAACATTATTCTCTCTAGAAAGTGGTGGAAAATAGTATACATGCATATATTTTACTTTATTTTTTGGGTAAGAGATATTACTAGTTCCTGTCCTCATGGTTAAAGGAAAGGATAATAATATGTGCAAATATATACATAGCTGCTGAATTACTGACAAGCATTTGGTGTTTCTACCTAAATGTTCTTGCATGTACGTTATTTGGTAGATTACCATATATACCCAATTTTGACTGTCACTTATTCCTGCAGAGTTTGTGTGTCAATATGTTCATATCTTAAACGCATTTGATACAGATATGGAACCGATGTTTGAACTACATTTATAATAGAGATAGAACCAGAAGGATTGGCAATCCCCCATTGAATAGATGTACTTCAGATTGACTCTTGTTTCATGCATCAGTATACACCCGTGTATATTGTTACAGCCTAGTTGGAATATAGCCTCTATATATTGTATAGCTGATCATAGGCTCGTGTATAATAATATATGTCATGCACTGATCCTATTTGGTTCAAAGCAATATAGGTGAATCTGTTGGTGTCTCTTTTAAGTGGAATAATTTTTATTATTTGGGGGGAGAATTATTTAGTATACGTCCCTATAAAATGCTCACATTTTATTTGAAGTTTGGAGTATACAGATTTTAATCTCTCTGTGTGTTATAGAAGATACATTTTAGCCCTTTATTTCTCCAAGCGGGAGTTTTGATTAACCCTGAACAAATTAATACAAAAACATTAATTCCCTTCTTAAATTGAGTCCGTGCGGAAACCTTGTTTTTAGATTGAATATCCAAAAAGCCTCTCTTGTCAGGAGTGGCTTCTTGAGATCTCCTCCACGTACCGTATTTTTGATTCTTTCGATAGCATATGTCTTCAAATATGTGGTATTTCTATCGTGGCAAGTGATAAAATGTTGTGCGGCATTAGATATATTGGTAATTGCCGGGTTCCTAATGTAACCAAGATGTTCTAAAATTCTAGTTTTACATTTTCTGGAAGTGCTCCCTACATATTTCAGGTTGCAACTGGTACATTCTATTATATATATTACAAAGTCACTGTTGCAGTTAATGTATGACTTTATAGGATAACTTTGCTGACCACTTGAATCGTCAAATCTCTTTACCATTTTGGTGTAGTTACATATTTTGCATGGGTGAGATCCACATTTATAAAAACCCAGCTGCTCCAGCCATGTTGTTTTAGTTATATTGGGTGGTAATAGTGAAGGGGATAATGTATTCCCTATAGTTGACCCTCTACGTGCTACTATTCTGCATCCATGTTTTAATATGTCTTCCAATTTGGTATCTTCGTACAGTAATGGAATATATCTTTGTACCATGTTTTTAATGGTGTAGAATTGGTTGCTATATTGCAAGCTTAGTGTGGGAATTTCTTTATTTGTTTTACTGGTGTTGATTTTATTTGTAGTTGCATTCTGTTTGTCCATCAGTAAATTCTGTCTGTCTTTAGTCTTCACTATTTCTTTAGCCCTATTCAACATCCATTTCTTGTACCCCCTTTTACTCAATTTTTGGCGCATATTTTGTTGTTCTTTTTCAAAACTTTGTGCTGTACTACAATTTATTTTCGCTCTTGTAAATTCGCCTACAGGTATTGATGTAATTATATGTTTCGGATGGTTTGAACTGGCGTGTAATATGGTGTTGCCTGTAATTGGTTTTTGGTAAATTTCTGAGTGTATTACTTCATTCGTTATAGCAACGAGATTTAAATCTAGAAAGTTGATACTATCCTTTTCTATTTTGTGTGTAAATCTCAGATTGAATTCATTGTTGTTGAGATATGTGAGGAAATCCTGTATGGCAGATACATCTCCCTCCCATATGAGTAGGAGGTGATCGATGTATCTGCCATACCAATGTATATATTTGTTGAAAGGATTGGAATTAGAAAAAATAGTGATCTCCTCCCACCAAGCCATTACGAGGTTAGCTAATGATGGTGAAAATTTAGCCCCCATGGAAACTCCTCGTTTCTGGAGATAGTATTGACCATTGAATTTAAAGTAGTTGTGAGACATGAGAAAAATGAGGGCATTATTGGCGAAATTTTGTAAGTGCTTATCATATGTGCCATATTTTGATATATGAAAGTTTAAGGCTTTGACCGCAATTATATGTGGTATGCTCGTATATAATGCGATCACATCACAACTAAGCCAGGGGAAACTATCTGTCCACATTTTATTGGAAAATATTCGGAGGACGTCTTTTGTGTCCCTGAGGTGGCCTGGAACCCTCTGCACCAAGGGTTGTAATAAAAGATCAAGCCATTCGGAGAGTCTCTCTCTGAGAGACCCAATACCCGACACTATTGGGCGCATGGGGGGTGGAACTATGCCCTTATGGGTTTTGGGCAGTGCATGAAAAATTGGTATAGTCGGGTGCTCGATTAGTATGTAGTCAAATTCTTTTTGGGAAATAACCCCATTATCTAAGCCAGTGTTTAATAGATCTTTTAATTTTAACTGGTAAGTTTGGGTTGGATTATGGTCTAATTTTGTGTATGTTTCCGCATCCATGAGCAACTCCGTAATTTGTTTGACGTATATGTCTCTATCTAAAACTGTCACGCTGCCCCCTTTGTCAGACATACGTATGACTATGTCCCTATTATCTTGTAATGACTTGATGGCTTTTTTGTGTACAAAGGATAAATTATGTTTGTGTTGGCCCCTTCTATTAGATTCTTGTAGATGTTGTAATTCTCTTTCCATAGTGGCCTGGAATTTATCCATGGACTCAGTTCTCGAATGAGGACAGGAACTAGTAATATCTCTTACCCAAAAAATAAAGTAAAATATATGCATGTATACTATTTTCCACCACTTTCTAGAGAGAATAATGTTGTCGCAA
Organism: Rhinoderma darwinii; assembly: GCF_050947455.1. Taxonomy (NCBI): domain Eukaryota; kingdom Metazoa; phylum Chordata; class Amphibia; order Anura; family Rhinodermatidae; genus Rhinoderma; species Rhinoderma darwinii. The sequence continues at coordinate 222,356,099 of NC_134687.1, forward strand.
TACAACATAAAGCCAATTGCTTATTTTACATTCTTAGTTGCGATATCCAAGATTTATTCTTTTTTAACATGTTAGATATGATTAGTTCCCAACCGATTATGTGTTGGTTCTTGCAAGCTCGATTTTAAATGTCTCTCTTTTGTTCTTTTTGAATGTTTATTTTTTATATACGACTTTCCTATTTCGAAACAAGATGTAACATTGGTTTAAGCTCAGGAGCCATTCACACACAGGTACACAAGCCCAATAAGAGTTTAAAAGTACTCATACTCAATGTGGATTATTGGAATCGCGGTTCTAACGCGGTTCTCTGGGAAGCCGCAGCTATATAGCAGTCTGCCCATTTCATCTAAGGGGACCTTTAAACCGAAATTTAATGCAGCAAATAACTAATACAATCTTGATACAGGAAACAAATGAACACTGTTTACATTATGGTTCCTGCATGTATTATTAAGAGTTTAATGAGTTATGAACATTTATTCCAAGCAGAGAACATTACACTCAGAGAACAAGAGGCAGGACAGCCCTGTTTTCAGTTGGTTCAGAAACACACAAGCTGCTAGCAATTATTTAATCTGAAAGGCTTCCCAGCTCCACCCTCCAAAATCAAACATATAAACCCATAGTCTTGTGTCCTAGTGAGTGAATGGATGCCATGACTAAGAGCACTTGCCGTGCTTGAAACGCGTAGGCGCTGAAATATCCATCTAATACTGCCTTGATGCCCATATGCACTTGACATCGAACTTTTAATCTTTTGATACAATAAAATTGGGAATACGTTCCTTTTTAATCACATACCTGCAGCGCTGGATCAACTTTCTTTACACTTCTATTGTTTGCCGTGGACCGTCGCGGAGATCCGAGCGAGGCCAAGGTGTCAGGCGTTGGACTGGTGAGCTGGAGGTTTCCTCCCCCCATTCTTGTCACAAGACACCATAACATTCCATGACATTACAAGACCACATGACACCTGAACATTCCATGACATCACAAGGCACCACAACATCCATTAAAATCACAAGACCACATGATACCTAAACGTCACATAACATCACAAGACCTCATGATAACTGAACATTCCACGACATAACACCACAAGATATCTGAACATTCCATGAGATCACAAGACACATGATACCTGAACATTCCATAACATCACAAGACCGTATGAAACCTGAACATTCAATAACATCACAAAACACCACAACATTCAATGACATCACAAGACCACATGATACCTGAACATTCCACGACATCACAAGTTACCATAGCATTCCATGACATCACAAGACCACATGGTACCTGAACATTCTATATCAGAAGACCACATGATACCTGAACATTCCATGACATCACATGACCACATGATACCTGAACATTCCATGACATCACTAAACCTCATGATACCTGAACATTCCATGACATCACAAAATAACACAACATTCCATGACATCTCAACACCTCAAGATATTTGAAAATTCCATGAGATCACAAGACCACATTATACCTGAAAATTGCTTGACATCACAAGACCACGTGATACCTGAGCACTCCATGTCATCACAACACCACATGATACCTGAACATTCCACTACATCACTAGACACCACATTGTTCCATGACATCACAAGACCACATGATACCTGAACATTCCATGACATCACAATATTCCATGTCTTCACAAGACCACATGATACCTGAACATTCCATGACATCACAAGATACCTGAAAATTCCATGACATCACAAGACCACATGAAACCTGAACATTCCATGACATCACAAGACCTCATAATAACTGAACATTCAAAGACATAGCAACACCACAAGACATTCCATGACATCACAAGACTACATGAAACCTGAACATTCCATGACATCACAGCAACACGATACCTGAACATTCCATGACATCACAAGACCACATAGTACCTGAACATTCCATGACATTACAAGATTACATGAAACCTGAACATGCTGTGACGTCACAAGACACCATAACATCCATTAAATCACAAAACCACATTACCTGAACAATCCATGACATTACAAGACCTAATGAAACCTGAACATTCCATGACATCACAAGGCACCACAACATTCCATAAAATCACAAGACCACATGATACCTAAACGTCACATAACATCACAAGACCACGTGATAGCTGAACTTTCCATGACATCACAATACCCCATGATACCTAAACATTCCAAGACAACACAAGACCCCATGACACCTGAACATTCCATGACAACACAAGACCATATGATACCTGAACATTCCATAACATCACAAGACCACATGAAACCTAAACAATCCATATCACAAGACACCACAACGTTCCATGACATCACAAGACCACATGATACCTGAACATTCCATGACATCACAAGACCACATTTTACCTAAACATTCCATGTCCTCACAAGACCACATGATACATGAACATTCCATGACATAAGACCACATGATACCTGAACATTCTATAAAATCACAAGACCTCATGATAACTGAACATTCCATGACATCACAAGACCACATAATACCTGAACACTGCTTGACATCACAAGACCACGTGATACCTGAGCACTCCATGTCATCACAACACCACATGATACCTGAACATTCCACTACATCATAAAACACCACAACGTTCCATGACATCACAAGACCACATGATACCTGAACATTCCATGACATCACAGCAGCACGATACCTGAACATTCAATGACATCACAAGATTACATGATACCTGACCATTCCATGACATCACAGGACACCACAACATTCCATGACATCACAAGACACCATAACATTCCATGACATCACAAGACCACATAGTACCTGAACATTCCATGACATTACAAGATTACATGAAACCTGAACATTCCGTGACGTCACAAGACACCATAACATTCCATGACATCACAAAACCACATGATACCTGAACAATCCATGACATTACAAGACCACATGAAACCTGAACGTTCCATGACATCACAAGATCACATGATACCTGAACATTCCATGACATCACAGGACACCGCAAAATTCCATGACATCCCAAGACACCATAACATTCCATGACATCGAAAGACCACATGAAAGCTGAACATTCTGTGACGTCACAAGACACCATAACATTCCATGACATTACAAGACCACATGACACCTGAACATTCCATGACATCACAAGGCACCACAACATTCCATAAAATCACAAGACCACATGATACCTAAACGTCACATGACATCACAATACCACATGATACCTGAACATTCCAAGACAACACAAGACCCCATGACACCTGAACATTCCATGACAACACAAGACCATATGATACCTGAACAATCCATAACATCACAAGACCACATGAAACCTAAACAATCCATGATATCACAAGACACCACAACATTCCATGACATCACAAGAACACATTATAACTAAACATTCCATGACATCACAAGATCACATGGTACCTGAACATTCCATGACACCACAAGACCACATGAAACCTGAACATTCCATGACATCACAAGACCACATGAAACCTGAACATTCCATGACATCACAAAATACCACAACATTCCATGACATCTCAACACCACAAGATATCTGAACATTCCATGACATCACAAGACCACATGGAACCTGAACATTCTATATCAGTAGACCACATGATACCTGAACATTCCATGACATCACATGACCACATGATACCTGAACATTCCATGACATCACAAGACCACATGATACCTGAACATTGCTTGACATTACAAGACCACGTGATACCTGAGCACTCCATGACATCACAAGACCACGTGATACCTGAGCACTCCATGACATCACAAGACCACATGATACCTGAACATTGCTTGACATCACAAGACCACGTGATACCTGAGCACTCCATGTCATCACAAGACCACATGATACCTGAACATTCCACTACATCACTAGACACCACAACGTTCTATGACATCACAAGACCACATGATACCTGAATATTCCATGACACGACGAGACCACATAATACCTGAACATTCCATGACATCACAAGACCACATTATGCCTAAACATTCCATGTTTTCACAAGACCACATGATACCTGAACATTCCATGACATCAAAAGATCACATAAAACCTGAACATTCCATTACATCACAAGACCACATGATACCTGAACATTCCATGACATCACAAGACCACATAATACCTGAACACTGTTTGACATCACAAGACCACGTGATACCTGAGCACTCCATGTCATCACAAGACCACATGATACCTGAACATTCCACTACATCATAAAACACCACAACGTTCCATGACATCACAAGACCACATGATACCTGAACATTCCATGACATCACAGCAGCACGATACCTGAACATTCAATGACATCACAAGATTACATGATACCTGAACATTCCATGACATCACAGGACACCACAACATTCCATGACATCACAAGACACCATAACATTCCATGACATCACAAGACCACATAGTACCTGAACATTCCATGACATTACAAGATTACATGAAACCTGAACATTCAGTGACGTCACAAGACACCATAACATTCCATGACATCACAAAACCACATGATACCTGAACAATCCATGACATTACAAGACCACATGAAACCTGAACATTCCATGACATCACAAGATCACATGATACCTGAACATTCCATGACATCACAGGACACCGCAAAATTCCATGACATCCCAAGACACCATAACATTCCATGACATCGCAAGACCACATGAAACCTGAACATTCTGTGACGTCACAAGACACCATAACATTCCATGACATTACAAGACCACATGACACCTGAACATTCCATGACATCACAAGGCACCACAACATTCCATAAAATCACAAGACCACATGATACCTAAACGTCACATAACATCACATGACCTCATGATAACTGAACATTCCACGACATAACACCACAAGATATCTGAACGTTCCATGAGATCACAAGACACGTGATACCTGAACATTCCATAACATCACAAGACCGTATGAAACCTGAACATTCAATAACATCACAAAACACCACAACATTCAATGACATCACAAGACCACATGATACCTGAACATTCCACGACATCACAAGTTACCATAGCATTCCATGACATCACAAGACCACATGGTACCTGAACATTCTATATCAGAAGACCACATGATACCTGAACATTCCATGACATCACATGACCACATGATACCTGAACATTCCATGACATCACTAAACCTCATGATACCTGAACATTCCATGACATCACAAAATAACACAACATTCCATGACATCTCAACACCTCAAGATATTTGAAAATTCCATGAGATCACAAGACCACATTATACCTGAAAATTGCTTGACATCACAAGACCACGTGATACCTGAGCACTCCATGTCATCACAACACCACATGATACCTGAACATTCCACTACATCACTAGACACCACATTGTTCCATGACATCACAAGACCACATGATACCTGAACATTCCATGACATCACAATATTCCATGTCTTCACAAGACCACATGATACCTGAACATTCCATGACATCACAAGATACCTGAAAATTCCATGACATCACAAGACCACATGAAACCTGAACATTCCATGACATCACAAGACCTCATAATAACTGAACATTCAAAGACATAGCAACACCACAAGACATTCCATGACATCACAAGACCACATGAAACCTGAACATTCCATGACATCACAAGACCACATAGTACCTGAACATTCCATGACATTACAAGATTACATGAAAGCTGAACATGCTGTGACGTCACAAGACACCATAACATCCATTAAATCACAAAACCACATTACCTGAACAATCCATGACATTACAAGACCTAATGAAACCTGAACATTCCATGACATCACAAGGCACCACAACATTCCATAAAATCACAAGACCACATGATACCTAAACGTCACATAACATCACAAGACCACGTGATAGCTGAACTTTCCATGACATCACAATACCCCATGATACCTAAACATTCCAAGACAACACAAGACCCCATGACACCTGAACATTCCATGACAACACAAGACCATATGATACCTGAACATTCCATAACATCACAAGACCACATGAAACCTAAACAATCCATATCACAAGACACCACAACGTTCCATGACATCACAAGACCACATGATACCTGAACATTCCATGACATCACAAGACCACATGAAACCTAAACATTCCATGTCCTCACAAGACCACATGATACATGAACATTCCATGACATAAGACCACATGATACCTGAACATTCTATAAAATCACAAGACCTCATGATAACTGAACATTCCATGACATCACAAGACCACATAATACCTGAACACTGCTTGACATCACAAGACCACGTGATACCTGAGCACTCCATGTCATCACAACACCACATGATACCTGAACATTCCACTACATCATAAAACACCACAACGTTCCATGACATCACAAGACCACATGATACCTGAACATTCCATGACATCACAGCAGCACGATACCTGAACATTCAATGACATCACAAGATTACATGATACCTGACCATTCCATGACATCACAGGACACCACAACATTCCATGACATCACAAGACACCATAACATTCCATGACATCACAAGACCACATAGTACCTGAACATTCCATGACATTACAAGATTACATGAAACCTGAACATTCCGTGACGTCACAAGACACCATAACATTCCATGACATCACAAAACCACATGATACCTGAAGAATCCATGACATTACAAGACCACATGAAACCTGAACGTTCCATGACATCACAAGATCACATGATACCTGAACATTCCATGACATCACAGGACACCGCAAAATTCCATGACATCCCAAGACACCATAACATTCCATGACATCGAAAGACCACATGAAAGCTGAACATTCTGTGACGTCACAAGACACCATAACATTCCATGACATTACAAGACCACATGACACCTGAACATTCCATGACATCACAAGGCACCACAACATTCCATAAAATCACAAGACCACATGATACCTAAACGTCACATGACATCACAATACCACATGATACCTGAACATTCCAAGACAACACAAGACCCCATGACACCTGAACATTCCATGACAACACAAGACCATATGATACCTGAACAATCCATAACATCACAAGACCACATGAAACCTAAACAATCCATGATATCACAAGACACCACAACATTCCATGACATAACAAGAACACATTATAACTAAACATTCCATGACATCACAAGATCACATGGTACCTGAACATTCCATGACACCACAAGACCACATGAAACCTGAACATTCCATGACATCACAAGACCACATGAAACCTGAACATTCCATGACATCACAAAATACCACAACATTCCATGACATCTCAACACCACAAGATATCTGAACATTCCATGACATCACAAGACCACATGGAACCTGAACATTCTATATCAGTAGACCACATGATACCTGAACATTCCATGACATCACATGACCACATGATACCTGAACATTCCATGACATCACAAGACCACATGATACCTGAACATTGCTTGACATTACAAGACCACGTGATACCTGAGCACTCCATGACATCACAAGACCACGTGATACCTGAGCACTCCATGACATCACAAGACCACATGATACCTGAACATTGCTTGACATCACAAGACCACGTGATACCTGAGCACTCCATGTCATCACAAGACCACATGATACCTGAACATTCCACTACATCACTAGACACCACAACGTTCTATGACATCACAAGACCACATGATACCTGAATATTCCATGACACGACGAGACCACATAATACCTGAACATTCCATGACATCACAAGACCACATTATGCCTAAACATTCCATGTTTTCACAAGACCACATGATACCTGAACATTCCATGACATCAAAAGATCACATAAAACCAGAACATTCCATTACATCACAAGACCACATGATACCTGAACATTCCATGACATCACAAGACCACATAATACCTGAACACTGCTTGACATCACAAGACCACGTGATACCTGAGCACTCCATGTCATCACAAGACCACATGATACCTGAACATTCTACTACATCATAAAACACCACAACGTTCCATGACATCACAAGACCACATGATACCTGAACATTCCATGACATCACAGCAGCACGATACCTGAACATTCAATGACATCACAAGATTACATGATACCTGAACATTCCATGACATCACAGGACACCACAACATTCCATGACATCACAAGACACCATAACATTCCATGACATCACAAGACCACATAGTACCTGAACATTCCATGACATTACAAGATTACATGAAACCTGAACATTCAGTGACGTCACAAGACACCATAACATTCCATGACATCACAAAACCACATGATACCTGAACAATCCATGACATTACAAGACCACATGAAACCTGAACATTCCATGACATCACAAGATCACATGATACCTGAACATTCCATGACATCACAGGACACCGCAAAATTCCATGACATCCCAAGACACCATAACATTCCATGACATCGCAAGACCACATGAAACCTGAACATTCTGTGACGTCACAAGACACCATAACATTCCATGACATTACAAGACCACATGACACCTGAACATTCCATGACATCACAAGGCACCACAACATTCCATAAAATCACAAGACCACATGATACCTAAACGTCACATAACATCACATGACCTCATGATAACTGAACATTCCACGACATAACACCACAAGATATCTGAACGTTCCATGAGATCACAAGACACGTGATACCTGAACATTCCATAACATCACAAGACCGTATGAAACCTGAACATTCAATAACATCACAAAACACCACAACATTCAATGACATCACAAGACCACATGATACCTGAACATTCCACGACATCACAAGTTACCATAGCATTCCATGACATCACAAGACCACATGGTACCTGAACATTCTATATCAGAAGACCACATGATACCTGAACATTCCATGACATCACATGACCACATGATACCTGAACATTCCTTGACATCACTAAACCTCATGATACCTAAACATTCCATGACATCACAAAATAACACAACATTCCATGACATCTCAACACCTCAAGATATTTGAAAATTCCATGAGATCACAAGACCACATTATACCTGAAAATTGCTTGACATCACAAGACCACGTGATACCTGAGCACTCCATGTCATCACAACACCACATGATACCTGAACATTCCACTACATCACTAGACACCACATTGTTCCATGACATCACAAGACCACATGATACCTGAACATTCCATGACATCACAATATTCCATGTCTTCACAAGACCACATAATACCTGAACATTCCATGACATCACAAGATACCTGAAAATTCCATGACATCACAAGACCACATGAAACCTGAACATTCCATGACATCACAAGACCTTATAATAACTGAACATTCAAAGACATAGCAACACCACAAGACATTCCATGACATCACAAGACCACATGAAACCTGAACATTCCATGACATCACAGCAACACGATACCTGAACATTCCATGACATCACAAGACCACATAGTACCTGAACATTCCATGACATTACAAGATTACATGAAACCTGAACATGCTGTGACGTCACAAGACACCATAACATCCATTAAATCACAAAACCACATGATACCTGAACAATCCATGACATTACAAGACCTAATGAAACCTGAACATTCCATGACATCACAAGGCACCACAACATTCCATAAAATCACAAGACCACATGATACCTAAACGTCACATAACATCACAAGACCACGTGATAGCTGAACTTTCCATGACATCACAATACCCCATGATACCTAAACATTCCAAGACAACACAAGACCCCATGACACCTGAACATTCCATGACAACACAAGACCATATGATACCTGAACATTCCATAACATCACAAGACCACATGAAACCTAAACAATCCATATCACAAGACACCACAACGTTCCATGACATCACAAGACCACATGATACCTGAACATTCCATGACATCACAAGACCACATTTTACCTAAACATTCCATGTCCTCACAAGACCACATGATACATGAACATTCCATGACATAAGACCACATGATACCTGAACATTCTATAAAATCACAAGACCTCATGATAACTGAACATTCCATGACATCACAAGACCACATAATACCTGAACACTGCTTGACATCACAAGACCACGTGATACCTGAGCACTCCATGTCATCACAAGACCACATGATACCCGAACATTCCACTACATCATAAAACACCACAACGTTCCATGACATCACAAGACCACATGATACCTGAACATTCCATGACATCACAGCAGCACGATACCTGAACATTCAATGACATCACAGGACACCACAACATTCCATGACATCACAAGACACCATAACATTCCATGACATCACAAGACTACATAGTACCTGAACATTCCATGACATTACAAGATTACATGAAACCTGAACATTCCGTGACGTCACAAGACACCATAACATTCCATGACATCACAAAACCACATGATACCTGAACAATCCATGACATTACAAGACCACATGAAACCTGAACGTTCCATGACATCACAAGATCACATGATACCTGAACATTCCATGACATCACAGGACACCGCAAAATTCCATGACATCCCAAGACACCATAACATTCCATGACATCGAAAGACCACATGAAACCTGAACATTCTGTGACGTCACAAGACACCATAACATTCCATGACATTACAAGACCACATGACACCTGAACATTCCATGACATCACAAGGCACCACAACATTCCATAAAATCACAAGACCACATGATACCTAAACGTCACATGACATCACAATACCACATGATACCTGAACATTCCAAGACAACACAAGACCCCATAACACCTGAACATTCCATGACAACACAAGACCATATGATACCTGAACAATCCATAACATCACAAGACCACATGAAACCTAAACAATCCATGATATCACAAGACACCACAACATTCCATGACATCACAAGAACACATTATAACTAAACATTCCATGACATCACAAGATCACATGGTACCTGAACATTCCATGACACCACAAGACCACATGAAACCTGAACATTCCATGACATCACAAAATACCACAACATTCCATGACATCTCAACACCACAAGATATCTGAACATTCCATGACATCACAAGACCACATGGAAACTGAACATTCTATATCCGTAGACCACATGATACCTGAACATTCCATGACATCACATGACCACATGATACCTGAACATTCCATGACATCACAAGACCACATGATACCTAAACATTGCTTGACATTACAAGACCACGTGATACCTGAGCACTCCATGACATCACAAGACCACGTGATACCTGAGCACTCCATGACATCACAAGACCACATGATACCTGAACATTGCTTGACATCACAAGACCACGTGATACCTGAGCACTCCATGTCATCACAAGACCACATGATACCTGAACATTCCACTACATCACTAGACACCACAACGTTCTATGACATCACAAGACCACATGATACCTGAATATTCCATGACACGACGAGACCACATAATACCTGAACATTCCATGACATCACAAGACCACATTATGCCTAAACATTCCATGTTTTCACAAGACCACATGAAACCTGAACATTCCATGACATCAAAAGATCACATGAAACCAGAACATTCCATTACATCACAAGACCACATGATACCTGAACATTCCATGACATCACAAGACCACATAATACCTGAACACTGCTTGACATCACAAGACCACGTGATACCTGAGCACTCCATGTCATCACAAGACCACATGATACCTGAACATTCCACTACATCATAAAACACCACAACGTTCCATGACATCACAAGACCACATGATACCTGAACATTCCATGACATCACAGCAGCACGATACCTGAACATTCAATGACATCACAAGATTACATGATACCTGAACATTCCATGACATCACAGGACACCACAACATTCCATGACATCACAAGACCACATGATACCTAAACATTGCTTGACATTACAAGACCACGTGATACCTGAGCACTCCATGACATCACAAGACCACGTGATACCTGAGCACTCCATGACATCACAAGACCACATGATACCTGAACATTGCTTGACATCACAAGACCACGTGATACCTGAGCACTCCATGTCATCACAAGACCACATGATACCTGAACATTCCACTACATCACTAGACACCACAACGTTCTATGACATCACAAGACCACATGATACCTGAATATTCCATGACACGACGAGACCACATAATACCTGAACATTCCATGACATCACAAGACCACATTATGCCTAAACATTCCATGTTTTCACAAGACCACATGAAACCTGAACATTCCATGACATCAAAAGATCACATGAAACCAGAACATTCCATTACATCACAAGACCACATGATACCTGAACATTCCATGACATCACAAGACCACATAATACCTGAACACTGCTTGACATCACAAGACCACGTGATACCTGAGCACTCCATGTCATCACAAGACCACATGATACCTGAACATTCCACTACATCATAAAACACCACAACGTTCCATGACATCACAAGACCACATGATACCTGAACATTCCATGACATCACAGCAGCACGATACCTGAACATTCAATGACATCACAAGATTACATGATACCTGAACATTCCATGACATCACAGGACACCACAACATTCCATGACATCACAAGACACCATAACATTCCATGACATCACAAGACCACATAGTACCTGAACATTCCATGACATTACAAGATTACATGAAACCTGAACATTCAGTGACGTCACAAGACACCATAACATTCCATGACATCACAAAACCACATGATACCTGAACAATCCATGACATTACAAGACCACATGAAACCTGAACATTCCATGACATCACAAGATCACATGATACCTGAACATTCCATGACATCACAGGACACCGCAAAATTCCATGACATCCCAAGACACCATAACATTCCATGACATCGCAAGACCACATGAAACCTGAACATTCTGTGACGTCACAAGACACCATAACATTCCATGACATTACAAGACCACATGACACCTGAACATTCCATGACATCACAAGGCACCACAACATTCCATAAAATCACAAGACCACATGATACCTAAACGTCACATAACATCACATGACCTCATGATAACTGAACATTCCACGACATAACACCACAAGATATCTGAACGTTCCATGAGATCACAAGACACGTGATACCTGAACATTCCATAACATCACAAGACCGTATGAAACCTTAACATTCAATAACATCACAAAACACCACAACATTCAATGACATCACAAGACCACATGATACCTGAACATTCCACGACATCACAAGTTAACATAGCATTCCATGACATCACAAGACCACATGGTACCTGAACATTCTATATCAGAAGACCACATGATACCTGAACATTCCATGACATCACATGACCACATGATACCTGAACATTCCATGACATCACTAAACCTCATGATACCTGAACATTCCAAGACATCACAAAATAACACAACATTCCATGACATCTCAACACCTCAAGATATTTGAAAATTCCATGAGATCACAAGACCACATTATACCTGAAAATTGCTTGACATCACAAGACCACGTGATACCTGAGCACTCCATGTCATCACAACACCACATGATACCTGAACATTCCACTACATCACTTGACACCACATTGTTCCATGACATCACAAGACCACATGATACCTGAACATTCCATGACATCACAATATTCCATGTCTTCACAAGACCACATGAAACCTGAACATTCCATGACATCACAAGACCTCATAATAACTGAACATTCAAAGACATAGCAACACCACAAGAAATTCCATGACATCTCAAGACCACATGAAACCTGAACATTCCATGACATCACAGCAACACGATACCTGAACATTCCATGACATCACAAGACCACATAGTACCTGAACATTCCATGACATTACAAGATTACATGAAACCTGAACATGCTGTGACGTCACAAGACACCATAACATACATTAAATCACAAAACCACATGATACCTGAACAATCCATGACATTACAAGATCTAATGAAACCTGAACATTCCATGACATCACAAGGCACCACAACATTCCATAAAATCACAAGACCACATGATACCTAAACGTCACATAACATCACAAGACCACGTGATAGCTGAACTTTCCATGACATCACAATACCCCATGATACCTAAACATTCCAAGACAACACAAGACCCCATGACACCTGAACATTCCATGACAACACAAGACCACATGATACCTGAACATTCCATGACATCACAAGACCACATTTTACCTAAACATTCCATGTCCTCACAAGACCACATGATACATGAACATTCCATGACATAAGACCACATGATACCTGAACATTCTATAAAATCACAAGACCTCATGATAACTGAACATTCCATGACATCACAAGACCACATAATACCTGAACACTGCTTGACATCACAAGACCAAGTGATACCTGAGCACTCCATTTCATCACAAGACCACATCATACGTGAACATTCCACTACATCATAAAACACCACAACGTTCCATGACATCACAAGACCACATGATACCTGAACATTCCATGACATCACAGCAGCACGATACCTGAACATTCAATGACATCACAAGATTACATGATACCTGAACATTCCATGACATCACAGGACACCACAACATTCCATGACATCACAAGACACCATAACATTCCATGACATCACAAGACCACATAGTACCTGAACATTCCATGACATTACAAGATTACATGAAACCTGAACATTCCATGACGTCACAAGACACCATAACATTCCATGACATCACAAAACCACATGATACCTGAACAATCCATGACATTACAAGACCACATGAAACCTGAACATTCCATGACATCACAAGATCACATGATACCTGAACATTCCATGACATCACAAGACACCATAACATTCCATGACATCACAAGACCACATGAAACCTGAACATTCTGTGACGTCACAAGACACCATAACATTCCATGACATTACAAGACCACATGACACCTGAACATTCCATGACATCACAAGGCATCACAACATTCCATAAAATCACAAGACCACATGATACCTAAACGTCACATGACATCACAATACCACATGATACCTGAACATTCCAAGACAACACAAGACCCCATGACACCTGAACATTCCATGACAACACAAGACCATATAATACCTGAACAATCCATAACATCACAAGACCACATGTAACCTAAACAATCCATGATATCACAAGACACCACAACATTCCATGACATCACAAGAACACATTATAACTAAACATTCCATGACATCACAAGATCACATGGTACCTGAACATTCCATGACACCACAAGACCACATGAAACCTGAACATTCCATGACATCACAAGACCACATGAAACCTGAACATTCCATGACATCACAAAATACCACAACATTCCATGACATCTCAACACCACAAGATATCTGAACATTCCATGACATCACAAGACCACATGGAAACTGAACATTCTATATCCGTAGACCACATGATACCTGAACATTCCATGACATCACATGACCACATGATACCTGAACATTCCATGACATCACAAGACCACATGATACCTGAACATTGCTTGACATCACAAGACCACGTGATACCTGAGCACTCCATGACATCACAAGACCACGTGATACCTGAGCACTCCATGACATCACAAGACCACATGATACCTGAACATTGCTTGACATCACAAGACCACGTGATTCCTGAGCACTCCATATCATCAAAAGACCACATGATACCTGAACATTCCACTACATCACTAGACACCACAACGTTCTATGACATCACAAGACCACATGATACCTGAATATTCCATGACACGACGAGACCACATAATACCTGAACATTCCATGACATCACAAGACCACATTATGCCTAAACATTCCATGTTTTCACAAGACCACATGATACCTGAACATTCCATGACATCAAAAGATCACAAGAAACCAGAACATTCCATTACATTACAAGACCACATGATACCTGAACATTCCATGACATCACAAGACCACATAATACCTGAACACTGCTTGACATCACAAGACCACGTGATACCTGAGCACTCCATGTCATCACAAGACCACATGAAACCTGAACATTCCACTACATCATAAAAAACCACAATGTTCTATGACATCACAAGACCACATGATACCTGAACATTCCATGACATCACAGCAGCACGATACCTGAACATTCAATGACATCACAAGATTACATGATACCTGACCATTCCATGACATCACAGGACACCACAACATTCCATGACATCACAAGACCACATAGTACCTGAACATTGCTTGACATTACAAGACCACGTGATACCTGAGCACTCCAAGACATCACAAGACCACGTGATACCTGAGCACTCCATGACATCACAAGACCACATGATACCTGAACATTGCTTGACATCACAAGACCACGTGATACCTGAGCACTCCATGTCATCACAAGACCACATGATACCTGAACATTCCACTACATCACTAGAAACCACAACGTTCTATGACATCACAAGACCACATGATACCTGAATATTCCATGACACGACGAGACCACATAATACCTGAACATTCCATGACATCACAAGACCACATTATGCCTAAACATTCCATGTTTTCACAAGACCACATGATACCTGAACATTCCATAACATCAAAAGATCACATGAAACCAGAACATTCCATTACATCACAAGACCACATGATACCTGAACATTCCATGACATCACAAGACCTCATAATACCTGAACACTGCTTGACATCACAAGACCACGTGATACCTGAGCACTCCATGTCATCACAAGACCACATGATACCTGAACATTCCACTACATCATAAAACACCACAACGTTCCATGACATCACAAGACCACATGATACCTGAACATTCCATGACATCACAGCAGCACGATACCTGAACATTCAATGACATCACAAGATTACATGATACCTGAACATTCCATGACATCACAGGACACCACAACATTCCATGACATCACAAGACACCATAACATTCCATGACATCACAAGACCACATGATACCTGAACATTCCACTACATCATAAAACACCACAACGTTCCATGACATCACAAGACCACATGATACCTGAACATTCCATGACATCACAGCAGCACGATACCTGAACATTCAATGACATCACAAGATTACATGATACCTGACCATTCCATGACATCACAGGACACCACAACATTCCATGACATCACAAGACCACATAGTACCTGAACATTGCTTGACATTACAAGACCACGTGATACCTGAGCACTCCAAGACATCACAAGACCACGTGATACCTGAGCACTCCATGACATCACAAGACCACATGATACCTGAACATTGCTTGACATCACAAGACCACGTGATACCTGAGCACTCCATGTCATCACAAGACCACATGACACCTGAACATTCCACTACATCACTAGAAACCACAACGTTCTATGACATCACAAGACCACATGATACCTGAATATTCCATGACACGACGAGACCACATAATACCTGAACATTCCATGACATCACAAGACCACATTATGCCTAAACATTCCATGTTTTCACAAGACCACATGATACCTGAACATTCCATGACATCAAAAGATCACATGAAACCAGAACATTCCATTACATCACAAGACCACATGATACCTGAACATTCCATGACATCACAAGACCACATAATACCTGAACACTGCTTGACATCACAAGACCACGTGATACCTGAGCACTCCATGTCATCACAAGACCACATGATACCTGAACATTCCACTACATCATAAAACACCACAACGTTCCATGACATCACAAGACCACATGATACCTGAACATTCCATGACATCACAGCAGCACGATACCTGAACATTCAATGACATCACAAGATTACATGATACCTGAACATTCCATGACATCACAGGACACCACAACATTCCATGACATCACAAGACACCATAACATTCCATGACATCACAAGACCACATAGTACCTGAACATTCCATGACATTACAAGATTACATGAAACCTGAACATTCAGTGACGTCACAAGACACCATAACATTCCATGACATCACAAAACCACATGATACCTGAACAATTCATGACATTACAAGACCACATGAAACCTGAACATTCCATGACATCACAAGATCACATGATACCTGAACATTCCATGACATCACAGGACACCGCAAAATTCCATGACATCCCAAGACACCATAACATTCCATGACATCGCAAGACCACATGAAACCTGAACATTCTGTGACATCACAAGACACCATAACATTCCATGACATTACAAGACCACATGACACCTGAACATTCCATGACATCACAAGGCACCACAACATTCCATAAAATCACAAGACCACATGATACCTAAACGTCACATAACATCACATGACCTCATGATAACTGAACATTCCACGACATAACACCACAAGATATCTGAACGTTCCATGAGATCACAAGACACGTGATACCTGAACATTCCATAACATCACAAGACCGTATGAAACCTGAACATTCAATAACATCACAAAACACCACAACATTCAATGACATCACAAGACCACATGATACCTGAACATTCCACGACATCACAAGTTACCATAGCATTCCATGACATCACAAGACCACATGGTACCTGAACATTCTATATCAGAAGACCACATGATACCTGAACATTCCATGACATCACATGACCACATGATACCTGAACATTCCATGACATCACTAAACCTCATGATACCTGAACATTCCATGACATCACAAAATAACACAACATTCCATGACATCTCAACACCTCAAGATATTTGAAAATTCCATGAGATCACAAGACCACATTATACCTGAAAATTGCTTGACATCACAAGACCACGTGATACCTGAGCACTCCATGTCATCACAACACCACATGATACCTGAACATTCCACTACATCACTAGACACCACATTGTTCCATGACATCACAAGACCACATGATACCTGAACATTCCATGACATCACAATATTCCATGTCTTCACAAGACCACATGATACCTGAACATTCCATGACATCACAAGATACCTGAAAATTCCATGACATCACAAAACCACATGAAACCTGAACATTCCATGACATCACAAGACCTCATAATAACTGAACATTCAAAGACATAGCAACACCACAAGACATTCCATGACATCACAAGACCACATGAAACCTGAACATTCCATGACATCACAGCAACACGATACCTGAACATTCCATGACATCACAAGACCACATAGTACCTGAACATTCCATGACATTACAAGATTACATGAAACCTGAACATGCTGTGACGTCACAAGACACCATAACATCCATTAAATCACAAAACCACATTACCTGAACAATCAATGACATTACAAGACCTAATGAAACCTGAACATTCCATGACATCACAAGGCACCACAACATTCCATAAAATCACAAGACCACATGATACCTAAACGTCACATAACATCACAAGACCACGTGATAGCTGAACTTTCCATAACATCACAATACCCCATGATACCTAAACATTCCAAGACAACACAAGACCCCATGACACCTGAACATTCCATGACAACACAAGACCACATGATACCTGAACATTCCATGACATCACAAGACCACATTTTACCTAAACATTCCATGTCCTCACAAGACCACATGATACATGAACATTCCATGACATAAGACCACATGATACCTGAACATTCTATAAAATCACAAGACCTCATGATAACTGAACATTCCATGACATCACAAGACCACATAATACCTGAACACTGCTTGACATCACAAGACCAAGTGATACCTGAGCACTCCATTTCATCACAAGACCACATCATACCTGAACATTCCACTACATCATAAAACACCACAACGTTCCATGACATCACAAGACCACATGATACCTGAACATTCCATGACATCACAGCAGCACGATACCTGAAAATTCAATGACATCACAAGATTACATGATACCTGAACATTTCATGACATCACAGGACACCACAACATTCCATGACATCACAAGACACTATAACATTCCATGACATCACAAGACCACATAGTACCTGAACATTCCATGACATTACAAGATTACATGAAACCTGAACATTCCATGACGTCACAAGACACCATAACTTTCCATAACATCACAATACCCCATGATACCTAAACATTCCAAGACAACACAAGACCCCATGACACCTGAACATTCCATGACAACACAAGACCACATGATACCTGAACATTCCATGACATCACAAGACCACATTTTACCTAAACATTCCATGTCCTCACAAGACCACATGATACATGAACATTCCATGACATAAGACCACATGATACCTGAACATTCTATAAAATCACAAGACCTCATAATAACTGAACATTCCATGACATCACAAGACCACATAATACCTGACCACTGCTTGACATCACAAGACCAATTGATACCTGAGCACTCCATTTCATCACAAGACCACATCATACCTGAACATTCCACTACATCATAAAACACCACAACGTTCCATGACATCACAAGACCACATGATACCTGAACATTCCATGACATCACAGCAGCACGATACCTGAAAATTCAATGACATCACAAGATTACATGATACCTGAACATTCCATGACATCACAGGACACCACAACATTCCATGACATCACAAGACACCATAACATTCCATGACATCACAAGACCACATAGTACCTGAACATTCCATGACATTACAAGATTACATGAAACCTGAACATTCCATGACGTCACAAGACACCATAACATTCCATGACATCACAAAACCACATGATACCTGAACAATCCATGACATTACAAGACCACATGAAACCTGAACATTCCATGACATCACAAGATCACATGATACCTGAACATTCCATGACATCACAGGACACCGCAAAATTCCATGACATCCCAAGACACCAT
Organism: Rhinoderma darwinii; assembly: GCF_050947455.1. Lineage (NCBI taxonomy): Eukaryota > Metazoa > Chordata > Amphibia > Anura > Rhinodermatidae > Rhinoderma > Rhinoderma darwinii. The sequence goes on from NC_134687.1 coordinate 222,377,347, forward strand.
AACATTCCATGACATCGCAAGACCACATGAAACCTGAACATTCTGTGATGACATTACAAGACCACATGACACCTGAACATTCCATGACATCACAAGGCACCACAACATTCCATAAAATCACAAGACCACATGATACCTAAACGTCACATGACATCACAATACCACATGATACCTGAACATTCCAAGACAACACAAGACCCCATGACACCTGAACATTCCATGACAACACAAGACCATATGATACCTGAACAATCCATAACATCACAAGACCACATGAAACCTAAACAATCCATGATATCACAAGACACCACAACATTCCATGACATCACAAGAACACATTATAACTAAACATTCCATGACATCACAAGATCACATGGTACCTGAACATTCCATGACACCACAAGACCACATGAAACCTGAACATTCCATGACATCACAAGACCACATGAAACCTGAACATTCCATGACATCACAAAATACCACAACATTCCATGACATCTCAACACCACAAGATATCTGAACATTCCATGACATCACAAGACCACATGGAAACTGAACATTCTATATCCGTAGACCACATGATACCTGAACATTCCATGACATCACATGACCACATGATACCTGAACATTCCATGACATCACAAGACCACATGATACCTGAACATTGCTTGACATCACAAGACCACGTGATACCTGAGCACTCCATGACATCACAAGACCACGTGATACCTGAGCACTCCATGACATCACAAGACCACATGATACCTGAACATTGCTTGACATCACAAGACCACGTGATTCCTGAGCACTCCATATCATCAAAAGACCACATGATACCTGAACATTCCACTACATCACTAGACACCACAACGTTCTATGACATCACAAGACCACATGATACCTGAATATTCCATGACACGACGAGACCACATAATACCTGAACATTCCATGACATCACAAGACCACATTATGCCTAAACATTCCATGTTTTCACAAGACCACATGATACCTGAACATTCCATAACATCAAAAGATCACATGAAACCAGAACATTCCATTACATCACAAGACCACATGATACCTGAACATTCCATGACATCACAAGACCTCATAATACCTGAACACTGCTTGACATCACAAGACCACGTGATACCTGAGCACTCCATGTCATCACAAGACCACATGATACCTGAACATTCCACTACATCATAAAACACCACAACGTTCCATGACATCACAAGACCACATGATACCTGAACATTCCATGACATCACAGCAGCACGATACCTGAACATTCAATGACATCACAAGATTACATGATACCTGAACATTCCATGACATCACAGGACACCACAACATTCCATGACATCACAAGACACCATAACATTCCATGACATCACAAGACCACATGATACCTGAACATTCCACTACATCATAAAACACCACAACGTTCCATGACATCACAAGACCACATGATACCTGAACATTCCATGACATCACAGCAGCACGATACCTGAACATTCAATGACATCACAAGATTACATGATACCTGACCATTCCATGACATCACAGGACACCACAACATTCCATGACATCACAAGACCACATAGTACCTGAACATTGCTTGACATTACAAGACCACGTGATACCTGAGCACTCCAAGACATCACAAGACCACGTGATACCTGAGCACTCCATGACATCACAAGACCACATGATACCTGAACATTGCTTGACATCACAAGACCACGTGATACCTGAGCACTCCATGTCATCACAAGACCACATGACACCTGAACATTCCACTACATCACTAGAAACCACAACGTTCTATGACATCACAAGACCACATGATACCTGAATATTCCATGACACGACGAGACCACATAATACCTGAACATTCCATGACATCACAAGACCACATTATGCCTAAACATTCCATGTTTTCACAAGACCACATGATACCTGAACATTCCATGACATCAAAAGATCACATGAAACCAGAACATTCCATTACATCACAAGACCACATGATACCTGAACATTCCATGACATCACAAGACCACATAATACCTGAACACTGCTTGACATCACAAGACCACGTGATACCTGAGCACTCCATGTCATCACAAGACCACATGATACCTGAACATTCCACTACATCATAAAACACCACAACGTTCCATGACATCACAAGACCACATGATACCTGAACATTCCATGACATCACAGCAGCACGATACCTGAACATTCAATGACATCACAAGATTACATGATACCTGAACATTCCATGACATCACAGGACACCACAACATTCCATGACATCACAAGACACCATAACATTCCATGACATCACAAGACCACATAGTACCTGAACATTCCATGACATTACAAGATTACATGAAACCTGAACATTCAGTGACGTCACAAGACACCATAACATTCCATGACATCACAAAACCACATGATACCTGAACAATCCATGACATTACAAGACCACATGAAACCTGAACATTCCATGACATCACAAGATCACATGATACCTGAACATTCCATGACATCACAGGACACCGCAAAATTCCATGACATCCCAAGACACCATAACATTCCATGACATCGCAAGACCACATGAAACCTGAACATTCTGTGACATCACAAGACACCATAACATTCCATGACATTACAAGACCACATGACACCTGAACATTCCATGACATCACAAGGCACCACAACATTCCATAAAATCACAAGACCACATGATACCTAAACGTCACATAACATCACATGACCTCATGATAACTGAACATTCCACGACATAACACCACAAGATATCTGAACGTTCCATGAGATCACAAGACACGTGATACCTGAACATTCCATAACATCACAAGACCGTATGAAACCTGAACATTCAATAACATCACAAAACACCACAACATTCAATGACATCACAAGACCACATGATACCTGAACATTCCACGACATCACAAGTTACCATAGCATTCCATGACATCACAAGACCACATGGTACCTGAACATTCTATATCAGAAGACCACATGATACCTGAACATTCCATGACATCACATGACCACATGATACCTGAACATTCCATGACATCACTAAACCTCATGATACCTGAACATTCCATGACATCACAAAATAACACAACATTCCATGACATCTCAACACCTCAAGATATTTGAAAATTCCATGAGATCACAAGACCACATTATACCTGAAAATTGCTTGACATCACAAGACCACGTGATACCTGAGCACTCCATGTCATCACAACACCACATGATACCTGAACATTCCACTACATCACTAGACACCACATTGTTCCATGACATCACAAGACCACATGATACCTGAACATTCCATGACATCACAATATTCCATGTCTTCACAAGACCACATGATACCTGAACATTCCATGACATCACATGATACCTGAACATTCCATGACATCACAATATTCCATGTCTTCACAAAACCACATGAAACCTGAACATTCCATGACATCACAAGACCTCATAATAACTGAACATTCAAAGACATAGCAACACCACAAGACATTCCATGACATCACAAGACCACATGAAACCTGAACATTCCATGACATCACAGCAACACGATACCTGAACATTCCATGACATCACAAGACCACATAGTACCTGAACATTCCATGACATTACAAGATTACATGAAACCTGAACATGCTGTGACGTCACAAGACACCATAACATCCATTAAATCACAAAACCACATTACCTGAACAATCAATGACATTACAAGACCTAATGAAACCTGAACATTCCATGACATCACAAGGCACCACAACATTCCATAAAATCACAAGACCACATGATACCTAAACGTCACATAACATCACAAGACCACGTGATAGCTGAACTTTCCATAACATCACAATACCCCATGATACCTAAACATTCCAAGACAACACAAGACCCCATGACACCTGAACATTCCATGACAACACAAGACCACATGATACCTGAACATTCCATGACATCACAAGACCACATTTTACCTAAACATTCCATGTCCTCACAAGACCACATGATACATGAACATTCCATGACATAAGACCACATGATACCTGAACATTCTATAAAATCACAAGACCTCATGATAACTGAACATTCCATGACATCACAAGACCACATAATACCTGAACACTGCTTGACATCACAAGACCAAGTGATACCTGAGCACTCCATTTCATCACAAGACCACATCATACCTGAACATTCCACTACATCATAAAACACCACAACGTTCCATGACATCACAAGACCACATGATACCTGAACATTCCATGACATCACAGCAGCACGATACCTGAAAATTCAATGACATCACAAGATTACATGATACCTGAACATTTCATGACATCACAGGACACCACAACATTCCATGACATCACAAGACACTATAACATTCCATGACATCACAAGACCACATAGTACCTGAACATTCCATGACATTACAAGATTACATGAAACCTGAACATTCCATGACGTCACAAGGCACCATAACTTTCCATAACATCACAATACCCCATGATACCTAAACATTCCAAGACAACACAAGACCCCATGACACCTGAACATTCCATGACAACACAAGACCACATGATACCTGAACATTCCATGACATCACAAGACCACATTTTACCTAAACATTCCATGTCCTCACAAGACCACATGATACATGAACATTCCATGACATAAGACCACATGATACCTGAACATTCTATAAAATCACAAGACCTCATAATAACTGAACATTCCATGACATCACAAGACCACATAATACCTGAACACTGCTTGACATCACAAGACCAAGTGATACCTGAGCACTCCATTTCATCACAAGACCACATCATACCTGAACATTCCACTACATCATAAAACACCACAACGTTCCATGACATCACAAGACCACATGATACCTGAACATTCCATGACATCACAGCAGCACGATACCTGAAAATTCAATGACATCACAAGATTACATGATACCTGAACATTCCATGACATCACAGGACACCACAACATTCCATGACATCACAAGACACCATAACATTCCATGACATCACAAGACCACATAGTACCTGAACATTCCATGACATTACAAGATTACATGAAACCTGAACATTCCATGACGTCACAAGACACCATAACATTCCATGACATCACAAAACCACATGATACCTGAACAATCCATGACATTACAAGACCACATGAAACCTGAACATTCCATGACATCACAAGATCACATGATACCTGAACATTCCATGACATCACAGGACACCGCAAAATTCCATGACATCCCAAGACACCATAACATTCCATGACATCGCAAGACCACATGAAACCTGAACATTCTGTGATGACATTACAAGACCACATGACACCTGAACATTCCATGACATCACAAGGCACCACAACATTCCATAAAATCACAAGACCACATGATACCTAAACGTCACATGACATCACAATACCACATGATACCTGAACATTCCAAGACAACACAAGACCCCATGACACCTGAACATTCCATGACAACACAAGACCATATGATACCTGAACAATCCATAACATCACAAGACCACATGAAACCTAAACAATCCATGATATCACAAGACACCACAACATTCCATGACATCACAAGAACACATTATAACTAAACATTCCATGACATCACAAGATCACATGGTACCTGAACATTCCATGACACCACAAGACCACATGAAACCTGAACATTCCATGACATCACAAGACCACATGAAACCTGAACATTCCATGACATCACAAAATACCACAACATTCCATGACATCTCAACACCACAAGATATCTGAACATTCCATGACATCACAAGACCACATGGAAACTGAACATTCTATATCCGTAGACCACATGATACCTGAACATTCCATGACATCACATGACCACATGATACCTGAACATTCCATGACATCACAAGACCACATGATACCTGAACATTGCTTGACATCAAAAGACCACGTGATACCTGAGCACTCCATGACATCACAAGACCACGTGATACCTGAGCACTCCATGACATCACAAGACCACATGATACCTGAACATTGCTTGACATCACAAGACCACGTGATTCCTGAGCACTCCATATCATCAAAAGACCACATGATACCTGAACATTCCACTACATCACTAGACACCACAACGTTCTATGACATCACAAGACCACATGATACCTGAATATTCCATGACACGACGAGACCACATAATACCTGAACATTCCATGACATCACAAGACCACATTATGCCTAAACATTCCATGTTTTCACAAGACCACATGATACCTGAACATTCCATGACATCAAAAGATCACATAAAACCAGAACATTCCATTACATCACAAGACCACATGATACCTGAACATTCCATGACATCACAAGACCACATAATACCTGAACACTGCTTGACATCACAAGACCACGTGATACCTGAGCACTCCATGTCATCACAAGACCACATGATACCTGAACATTCCACTACATCATAAAACACCACAACGTTCCATGACATCACAAGACCACATGATACCTGAACAGTCCATGACATCACAGCAGCACGATACCTGAACATTCAATGACATCACAAGATTACATGATACCTGAACATTCCATGACATCACAGGACACCACAACATTCCATGACATCACAAGACACCATAACATTCCATGACATCACAAGACCACATAGTACCTGAACATTCCATGACATTACAAGATTACATGAAACCTGAACATTCAGTGACGTCACTAGACACCATAACATTCCATGACATCACAAAACCACATGATACCTGAACAATCCATGACATTACAAGACCACATGAAAACTGAACATTCCATGACATCACAAGATCACATGATACCTGAACATTCCATGACATCACAGGACACCGAAAAAATTCCATGACATCCCAAGACACCATAACATTCCATGACATCGCAAGACCACATGAAACCTGAACATTCTGTGACGTCACAAGACACCATAACATTCCATGACATTACAAGACCACATGACACCTGAACATTCCATGACATCACAAGGCACCACAACATTCCATAAAATCACAAGACCACATGATACCTAAACGTCACATAACATCACATGACCTCATGATAACTGAACATTCCACGACATAACACCACAAGATATCTGAACGTTCCATGAGATCACAAGACACGTGATACCTGAACATTCCATAACATCACAAGACCGTATGAAAGCTGAACATTCAATAACATCACAAAACACCACAACATTCAATGACATCACAAGACCACATGATACCTGAACATTCCACGACATCACAAGTTACCATAGCATTCCATGACATCACAAGACCACATGGTACCTGAACATTCTATATCAGAAGACCACATGATACCTGAACATTCCATGACATCACATGACCACATGAAACCTGAACATTCCATGACATCACTAAACCTCATGATACCTAAACATTCCATGACATCACAAAATAACACAACATTCCATGACATCTCAACACCTCAAGATATTTGAAAATTCCATGAGATCACAAGACTACATTATACCTGAAAATTGCTTGACATCACAAGACCACGTGATTCCTGAGCACTCCATGTCATCAAAAGACCACATGATACCTGAACATTCCACTACATCACTAGACACCACAACGTTCTATGACATCACAAGACCACATGATACCTGAATATTCCATGACACGACGAGACCACATAATACCTGAACATTCCATGACATCACAAGACCACATTATGCCTAAACATTCCATGTTTTCACAAGACCACATGATACCTGAACATTCCATGACATCAAAAGATCACAAGAAACCAGAACATTCCATTACATCACAAGACCACATGATACCTGAACATTCCATGACATCACAAGACCACATAATACCTGAACACTGCTTGACATCACAAGACCACGTGATACCTGAGCACTCCATGTCATCACAAGACCACATGATGCCTGAACATTCCACTACATCATAAAACACCACAACGTTCCATGACATCACAAGACCACATGATACCTGAACATTCCATGACATCACAGCAGCACGATACCTGAACATTCAATGACATCACAAGATTACATGATACCTGACCATTCCATGACATCACAGGACACCACAACATTCCATGACATCACAAGACCACATAGTACCTGAACATTGCTTGACATTACAAGACCACGTGATACCTGAGCACTCCAAGACATCACAAGACCACGTGATACCTGAGCACTCCATGACATCACAAGACCTCATGATACCTGAACATTGCTTGACATCACAAGACCACGTGATACCTGAGCACTCCATGTCATCACAAGACCACATGATACCTGAACATTCCACTACATCACTAGAAACCACAACGTTCTATGACATCACAAGACCACATGATACCTGAATATTCCATGACACGACGAGACCACATAATACCTGAACATTCCATGACATCACAAGACCACATTATGCCTAAACATTCCATGTTTTCACAAGACCACATGATACCTGAACATTCCATGACATCAAAAGATCACATGAAACCAGAACATTCCATTACATCACAAGACCACATGATACCTGAACATTCCATGACATCACAAGACCACATAATACCTGAACACTGCTTGACATCACAAGACCACGTGATACCTGAGCACTCCATGTCATCACAAGACCACATGATACCTGAACATTCCACTACATCATAAAACACCACAACGTTCCATGACATCACAAGACCACATGATACCTGAACATTCCATGACATCACAGCAGCACGATACCTGAACATTCAATGACATCACAAGATTACATGATACCTGAACATTCCATGACATCACAGGACACCACAACATTCCATGACATCACAAGACACCATAACATTCCATGACATCACAAGACCACATAGTACCTGAACATTCCATGACATTACAAGATTACATGAAACCTGAACATTCAGTGACGTCACAAGACACCATAACATTCCATGACATCACAAAACCACATGATACCTGAACAATCCATGACATTACAAGACCACATGAAACCTGAACATTCCATGACATCACAAGATCACATGATACCTGAACATTCCATGACATCACAGGACACCGCAAAATTCCATGACATCCCAAGACACCATAACATTCCATGACATCGCAAGACCACATGAAACCTGAACATTCTGTGACGTCACAAGACACCATAACATTCCATGACATTACAAGACCACATGACACCTGAACATTCCATGACATCACAAGGCACCACAACATTCCATAAAATCACAAGACCACATGATACCTAAACGTCACATAACATCACAATACCACATGATACCTGAACATTCCAAGACAACACAAGACCCCATGACACCTGAACATTCCATGACAACACAAGACCATATGATACCTGAACAATCCATAACATCACAAGACCACATGAAACCTAAACAATCCATGATATCACAAGACACCACAACATTCCATGACATCACAAGAACACATTATAACTAAACATTCCATGACATCACAAGATCACATGGTACCTGAACATTCCATGACACCACAAGACCACATGAAACCTGAACATTCCATGACATCACAAGACCACATGAAACCTGAACATTCCATGACATCACAAAATACCACAACATTCCATGACATCTCAACACCACAAGATATCTGAACATTCCATGACATCACAAGACCACATGGAAACTGAACATTCTATATCCGTAGACCACATGATACCTGAACATTCCATGACATCACATGACCACATGATACCTGAACATTCCATGACATCACAAGACCACATGATACCTGAACATTGCTTGACATCACAAGACCACGTGATACCTGAGCACTCCATGACATCACAAGACCACGTGATACCTGAGCACTCCATGACATCACAAGACCACATGATACCTGAACATTGCTTGACATCACAAGACCACGTGATTCCTGAGCACTCCATATCATCAAAAGACCACATGATACCTGAACATTCCACTACATCACTAGACACCACAACGTTCTATGACATCACAAGACCACATGATACCTGAATATTCCATGACACGACGAGACCACATAATACCTGAACATTCCATGACATCACAAGACCACATTATGCCTAAACATTCCATGTTTTCACAAGACCACATGATACCTGAACATTCCATGACATCAAAAGATCACAAGAAACCAGAACATTCCATTACATCACAAGACCACATCATACCTGAACATTCCATGACATCACAAGACCACATAATACCTGAACACTGCTTGACATCACAAGACCACGTGATACCTGAGCACTCCATGTCATCACAAGACCACATGATACCTGAACATTCCACTACATCATAAAAAACCACAACGTTCTATGACATCACAAGACCACATGATACCTGAACATTCCATGACATCACAGCAGCACGATACCTGAACATTCAATGACATCACAAGATTACATGATACCTGACCATTCCATGACATCACAGGACACCACAACATTCCATGACATCACAAGACACCATAACATTCCATGACATCACAAGACCACATAGTACCTGAACATTCCATGACATTACAAGATTACATGAAACCTGAACATTCCGTGACGTCACAAGACACCATAACATTCCATGACATCACAAAACCACATGATACCTGAACAATCCATGACATTACAAGACCACATGAAACCTGAACATTCCATGACATCACAAGATCACATGATACCTGAACATTCCATGACATCACAGGACACCGCAAAATTCCATGACATCCCAAGACACCATAACATTCCATGACATCGCAAGACCACATGAAACCTGAACATTCTGTGACGTCACAAGACACCATAACATTCCATGACATTACAAGACCACATGACACCTGAACATTCCATGACATCACAAGGCACCACAACATTCCATAAAATCACAAGACCACATGATACCTAAACGTCACATAACATCACAATACCACATGATACCTGAACATTCCAAGACAACACAAGACCCCATGACACCTGAACATTCCATGACAACACAAGACCATATGATACCTGAACAATCCATAACATCACAAGACCACATGAAACCTAAACAATCCATGATATCACAAGACACCACAACATTCCATGACATCACAAGAACACATTATAACTAAACATTCCATGACATCACAAGATCACATGGTACCTGAACATTCCATGACACCACAAGACCACATGAAACCTGAACATTCCATGACATCACAAGACCACATGAAACCTGAACATTCCATGACATCACAAAATACCACAACATTCCATGACATCTCAACACCACAAGATATCTGAACATTCCATGACATCACAAGACCACATGGAAACTGAACATTCTATATCCGTAGACCACATGATACCTGAACATTCCATGACATCACATGACCACATGATACCTGAACATTCCATGACATCACAAGACCACATGATACCTGAACATTGCTTGACATCACAAGACCACGTGATACCTGAGCACTCCATGACATCACAAGACCACGTGATACCTGAGCACTCCATGACATCACAAGACCACATGATACCTGAACATTGCTTGACATCACAAGACCACGTGATTCCTGAGCACTCCATATCATCAAAAGACCACATGATACCTGAACATTCCACTACATCACTAGACACCACAACGTTCTATGACATCACAAGACCACATGATACCTGAATATTCCATGACACGACGAGACCACATAATACCTGAACATTCCATGACATCACAAGACCACATTATGCCTAAACATTCCATGTTTTCACAAGACCACATGATACCTGAACATTCCATGACATCAAAAGATCACAAGAAACCAGAACATTCCATTACATCACAAGACCACATGATACCTGAACATTCCATGACATCACAAGACCACATAATACCTGAACACTGCTTGACATCACAAGACCACGTGATACCTGAGCACTCCATGTCATCACAAGACCACATGATACCTGAACATTCCACTACATCATAAAAAACCACAACGTTCTATGACATCACAAGACCACATGATACCTGAACATTCCATGACATCACAGCAGCACGATACCTGAACATTCAATGACATCACAAGATTACATGATACCTGACCATTCCATGACATCACAGGACACCACAACATTCCATGACATCACAAGACACCATAACATTCCATGACATCACAAGACCACATAGTACCTGAACATTCCATGACATTACAAGATTACATGAAACCTGAACATTCCGTGACGTCACAAGACACCATAACATTCCATGACATCACAAAACTACATGATACCTGAACAATCCATGACATTACAAGACCACATGAAACCTGAACATTCCATGACATCACAAGATCACATGATACCTGAACATTCCATGACATCACAGGACACCGCAAAATTCCATGACATCCCAAGACACCATAACATTCCATGACATCGAAAGACCACATGAAACCTGAACATTCTGTGACGTCACAAGACACCATAACATTCCATGACATTACAAGACCACATGACACCTGAACATTCCATGACATCACAAGGCACCACAACATTCCATAAAATCACAAGACCACATGATACCTAAACGTCACATTACATCACAATACCACATGATACCTGAACATTCCAAGACAACACAAGACCCCATGACACCTGAACATTCCATGACAACACAAGACCATATGATACCTGAACACTCCATAACATCACAAGACCACATGAAACCTAAACAATCCATGATATCACAAGACACCACAACATTCCATGACATCACAAGAACACATTATAACTAAACATTCCATGACATCACAAGATCACATGGTACCTGAACATTCCATGACACCACAAGACCACATGAAACCTGAACATTCCATGACATCACAAGACCACATGAAACCTGAACATTCCATGACATCACAAAATACCACAACATTCCATGACATCTCAACACCACAAGATATCTGAACATTCCATGACATCACAAGACCACATGGAAACTGAACATTCTATATCCGTAGACCACATGATACCTGAACATTCCATGACATCACATGACCACATGATACCTGAACATTCCATGACATCACAAGACCACATGATACCTGAACATTTCTTGACATCACAAGACCACGTGATACCTGAGCACTCCATGACATCACAAGACCACGTGATACCTGAGCACTCCATGACATCACAAGACCACATGATACCTGAACATTGCTTGACATCACAAGACCACGTGATTCCTGAGCACTCCATGTCATCAAAAGACCACATGATACCTGAACATTCCACTACATCACTAGACACCACAACGTTCTATGACATCACAAGACCACATGATACCTGAATATTCCATGACACGACGAGACCACATAATACCTGAACATTCTATGACATCACAAGACCACATTATGCCTAAACATTCCATGTTTTCACAAGACCACATGATACCTGAACATTCCATGACATCAAAAGATCACAAGAAACCAGAACATTCCATTACATCACAAGACCACATGATACCTGAACATTCCATGACATCACAAGACCACATAATACCTGAACACTGCTTGACATCACAAGACCACGTGATACCTGAGCACTCCATATCATCACAAGACCACATGATACCTGAACATTCCACTACATCATAAAACACCACAACGTTCCATGACATCACAAGACCACATGATACCTGAACATTCCATGACATCACAGCAGCACGATACCTGAACATTCAATGACATCACAAGATTACATGATACCTGACCATTCCATGACATCACAGGACACCACAACATTCCATGACATCACAAGACCACATAGTACCTGAACATTGCTTGACATTACAAGACCACGTGATACCTGAGCACTCCAAGACATCACAAGACCACGTGATACCTGAGCACTCCATGACATCACAAGACCACATGATACCTGAACATTGCTTGACATCACAAGACCACGTGATACCTGAGCACTCCATGTCATCACAAGACCACATGATACCTGAACATTCCACTACATCACTAGAAACCACAACGTTCTATGACATCACAAGACCACATGATACCTGAATATTCCATGACACGACGAGACCACATAATACCTGAACATTCCATGACATCACAAGACCACATTATGCCTAAACATTCCATGTTTTCACAAGACCACATGATACCTGAACATTCCATGACATCAAAAGATCACATGAAACCAGAACATTCCATTACATCACAAGACCACATGATACCTGAACATTCCATGACATCACAAGACCACATAATACCTGAACACTGCTTGACATCACAAGACCACATGATACCTGAGCACTCCATGTCATCACAAGACCACATGATACCTGAACATTCCACTACATCATAAAACACCACAACGTTCCATGACATCACAAGACCACATGATACCTGAACATTCCATGACATCACAGCAGCACGATACCTGAACATTCAATGACATCACAAGATTACATGATACCTGACCATTCCATGACATCACAGGACACCACAACATTCCATGACATCACAAGACCACATAGTACCTGAACATTGCTTGACATTACAAGACCACGTGATACCTGAGCACTCCAAGACATCACAAGACCACGTGATACCTGAGCACTCCATGACATCACAAGACCACATGATACCTGAACATTGCTTGACATCACAAGACCACGTGATACCTGAGCACTCCATGTCATCACAAGACCACATGATACCTGAACATTCCACTACATCACTAGAAACCACAACGTTCTATGACATCACAAGACCACATGATACCTGAATATTCCATGACACGACGAGACCACATAATACCTGAACATTCCATGACATCACAAGACCACATTATGCCTAAACATTCCATGTTTTCACAAGACCACATGATACCTGAACATTCCATGACATCAAAAGATCACATGAAACCAGAACATTCCATTACATCACAAGACCACATGATACCTGAACATTCCATGACATCACAAGACCACATAATACCTGAACACTGCTTGACATCACAAGACCACGTGATACCTGAGCACTCCATGTCATCACAAGACCACATGATACCTGAACATTCCACTACATCATAAAACACCACAACGTTCCATGACATCACAAGACCACATGATACCTGAACATTCCATGACATCACAGCAGCACGATACCTGAACATTCAATGACATCACAAGATTACATGATACCTGAACATTCCATGACATCACAGGACACCACAACATTCCATGACATCACAAGACACCATAACATTCCATGACATCACAAGACCACATAGTACCTGAACATTCCATGACATTACAAGATTACATGAAACCTGAACATTCAGTGACGTCACAAGACACCATAACATTCCATGACATCACAAAACCACATGATACCTGAACAATCCATGACATTACAAGACCACATGAAACCTGAACATTCCATGACATCACAAGATCACATGATACCTGAACATTCCATGACATCACAGGACACCGCAAAATTCCATGACATCCCAAGACACCATAACATTCCATGACATCGCAAGACCACATGAAACCTGAACATTCTGTGACGTCACAAGACACCATAACATTCCATGACATTACAAAACCACATGACACCTGAACATTCCATGACATCACAAGGCACCACAACATTCCATAAAATCACAAGACCACATGATACCTAAACGTCACATAACATCACATGACCTCATGATAACTGAACATTCCACGACATAACACCACAAGATATCTGAACGTTCCATGAGATCACAAGACACGTGATACCTGAACATTCCATAACATCACAAGACCGTATGAAACCTGAACATTCAATAACATCACAAAACACCACAACATTCAATGAAATCACAAGACCACATGATACCTGAACATTCCACGACATCACAAGTTACCATAGCATTCCATGACATCACAAGACCACATGGTACCTGAACATTCTATATCAGAAGACCACATGATACCTGAACATTCCATGACATCACATGACCACATGATACCTGAACATTCCATGACATCACTAAACCTCATGATACCTGAACATTCCATGACATCACAAAATAACACAACATTCCATGACATCTCAACACCTCAAGATATTTGAAAATTCCATGAGATCACAAGACCACATTATACCTGATAATTGCTTGACATCACAAGACCACGTGATACCTGAGCACTCCATGTCATCACAACACCACATGATACCTGAACATTCCACTACATCACTTGACACCACATTGTTCCATGACATCACAAGACCACATGATACCTGAACATTCCATGACATCACAATATTCCATGTCTTCACAAGACCACATGATACCTGAACATTCCATGACATCACAAGATACCTGAAAATTCCATGACATCACAAGACCACATGAAACCTGAACATTCCATGACATCACAAGACCTCATAATAACTGAACATTCAAAGACATAGCAACACCACAAGACATTCCATGACATCACAAGACCACATGAAACCTGAACATTCCATGACATCACAGCAACATGATACCTGAACATTCCATGACATCACAAGACCACATAGTACCTGAACATTCCATGACATTACAAGATTACATGAAACCTGAACATGCTGTGACGTCACAAGACACCATAACATCCATTAAATCACAAAACCACATGATACCTGAACAATCCATGACATTACAAGACCTAATGAAACCTGAACATTCCATGACATCACAAGGCACCACAACATTCCATAAAATCACAAGACCACATGATACCTAAACGTCACATAACATCACAAGACCGCGTGATAGCTGAACTTTCCATGACATCACAATACCCCATGATACCTAAACATTCCAAGACAACACAAGACCCCATGACACCTGAACATTTCATAACCTCACAAGACCACATGAAACCTAAACAATCCATATCACAAGACACCACAACGTTCCATGACATCACAAGACCACATGATACCTGAACATTCCATGACATCACAAGACCACATTTTACCTAAACATTCCATGTCCTCACAAGACAACATGATACATGAACATTCCATGACATAAGACCACATGATACCTGAACATTCTATAAAATCACAAGACCTCATGATACCTGAACATTCCATGACATCACAAGACCACATGATACCTGAACATTCCATGACATCACAATACCTCATGATAACTGAACATTCCAAGACACAACAACACCACAAAATATCTGAACATTCCATGACATCACAAGACCACGTGATACCTGAACATTCCATGTCATCAAAGGACACGACAGCATTCAATGACATCACAAGACACCATAACATTCCATGACATCACTAGACCACATGAAACCTGAACATTCCATGACATCACAAGATCACATGATACCTGAACATTCCATGACATCACAGGATACCACAACATTCCATGACAACACAAGACACCATAACATTCCATGACATCAGAAAACCACATGATACCTGAACAATCCATGACATTACAAGACCTAATGAAACCTAAACATTCCATGACATCACAAGGCACCACAACATTCCATAAAATCACAAGACCACATGAAACCTAAACAATCCATATCACAAGACACCACAACATTCCATGACATCACAAGACCGCATGATACCTGAACATTCCATGACATCACAAGAACACATTATCCCGAAACATTCCATGAAATCACAAGACCACATGGTACCTGAACATTCCATGACATCACAAGAACACATGATACCTGAACATTCCATGACTTCACAAGACCACATGATACCTGAACATTCCATGACATCTCAAGACCACATAAAACCTGAACATTCCATGACATCACAAGACCACATGATACCTGAACAATCCATGACATTACAAGACCACATGAAACCTGAACATTCCATGACATCAAAAGGCACCCCAACATTCCATAAAATCACAAGACCACATGATATCTAAACGTCACATAACATACCAAGACCACGTGATAGCTGAACTTTCCATGACATCACAATACCCCATGATACCTGAACATTCCATAACATCACAAAACCACATGAAACCTAAACAATCCATGATATCAGAAGACACCACAACATTCCATGACTTCACAAGACACCATAACATTCCATGACATCACTAGACAACATGAAACCTGAACATTCCATGACATCACAAGACCACGTGATACCTGAACATTCCATGTCAAAGGACACCACAGCATTCAATGACATCACAGGACACCACAACATTCCATGACATCACAAGACACCATAACGTTCCATGACATCACAAGACCACATGAAACCTGAACATTCCATGACATCACAAAATACCACAACATTCCATAAAATCACAAGACCACATGATACCTAAACGTCACATAACATCACAAGACCACGTGATCGCTGAACTTTCCATGACATCACAAGACCACTTGACCTGAACATTTTATGACATCAGAATACCAAATGATATCTGAACATTCCATGACATAACAAGACCACGTTATACCTGAACATTCCATGACGTCACAAGACCACATGATACCTGAACTTTCCATGACATCACAAGACCACATGATACCTGAACATTCTATGACATAACAAAACCTCATGATAGCTGAACATTCCATGACATATCAACACCGTAAGATAGCTGAACGTTCCATGACATTACAAGACTACGTGATACCTGATCAATCCATGTCATCACAGCAACACGATGCCTGAACATTCCATGACATCACAAGATCACATGATACCTGAACATTCCATGTCAAAGGACACCACAGCATTCAATGACATCACAGGACACCACAACATTCCATGACATCACAAGACACCATAACGTTCCATGACATCACAAGACCACATGAAACCTGAACATTCCATGACATCACAAAATACCACAACATTCCATAAAATCACAAGACCACATGATACCTAAACGTCACATAACATCACAAGACCACGTGATCGCTGAACTTTCCATGACATCACAAGACCACTTGACCTGAACATTTTAAAACATCAGAATACCAAATGATATCTGAACATTCCATGACATAACAAGACCACGTTATACCTGAACATTCCATGACGTCACAAGACCACATGATACCTGAACTTTCCATGACATCACAACACCACATGATACCTGAACATTCTATGACATAACAAAACCTCATGATAGCTGAACATTCCATGACATATCAACACCGTAAGATAGCTGAACGTTCCATGACATCACAAGACCACGTGATACCTGAACAATCCATGTCATCACAGCAACACGATGCCTGAACATTCCATGACATCACAAGATCACATGATACCTGAACATTCCATGACATCACAAGACCACATGATACCTGAACAATCCATGACATTACAAGACCTAATGAAACCTAAACATTCCATGACATCACAAGGCACCACAACATTCCATAAAATCTCAAGATCACATGATATCTAAACGTCACATAACAGACCACGTGATAGCTGAACTTTCCATGACATCACAATACCCCATGATACCTGAACATTCCATAACATCACAAAACCACATGAAACCTAAACAATCCATGATATCAGAAGACACCACAACATTCCATGACTTCACAAGACACCATAACATTCCATGACATCACTAGACCACATGAAACCTGAACATTCCATGACATCACAAGACCACGTGATACCTGAACATTCCATGTCAAAGGACACCACAGCATTCAATGACATCACAGGACACCACAACATTCCATGACATCACAAGACACCATAACGTTCCATGACATCACAAGACCACATGAAACCTGAACATTCCATGACATCACAAAATACCACAACATTCCATAAAATCACAAGACCACATGATACCTAAACGTCACATAACATCACAAGACCACGTGATCGCTGAATACCAAATGATATCTGAACATTCCATGACATAACAAGACCACGTTATACCTGAACATTCCATGACGTCACAAGACCACATGATACCTGAACTTTCCATGACATCACAAGACCACATGATACCTGAACATTCTATGACATAACAAAACCTCATGATAGCTGAACATTCCATGACATATCAACACCGTAAGATAGCTGAACGTTCCATGACATCACAAGACCACGTGATACCTGAACAATCCATGTCATCACAGCAACACGATGCCTGAACATTCCATGACATCACAAGATCACATGATACCTGAACATTCCATGACATCACAGGACACCACTACATTCCATGACATCACAAGACACCATAACATTCCATGACATCACAGGACACCACTACATTCCATGACATCACAAGACACCATAACATTCCATGACATCACAAGATCACATGGTACCTGAACATTACATGACATTCCTTTCCATATTCAGGTATCATGTGGTCTTGTGATGTCATGGAACGTTCAGATATCTTCTGGTGTTGATATGTCATAGAATGTTCAGATATCATTTGGTGTTCTGATGTCATAAAATGTTCAGGTCAAGTGGTCTTGTGATGTCATGGAATGTTCAGATTTCAAACCTGAACATTCCATGACATCACAAGGCACCACAACATTCCATAAAATCACAAGACCACATGATACCTGAACATTCCATGACATCAAAACACCACATGATACCTGAACATTCCAAGACATCACAAGACCTCATGATAACTGAACATTCAATGACATAGCAACACCACAAGATATCTGAACGTTCCATGAGAACACAAGACCACGTGATACCTGAACATTCCATGACATCACAAGACCACATGATACCTGAACATTCCATGACATCACAAGACCACATGATACCTGAACATTTCATGACATCACAAGACCTCATGATAACTGAACATTCCATGTCATCAAAGGACACCACAGCATTCAATGACATCACAAGACACCATAGCATTCCATGACATCACAAGACAACATGAAACCTGACCATTCCATGACATCACAGCAACACGATACCTGAAAATTCCATGATATCACAAGATCACATGATACCTGAACATTCCATGTCATCACAGGACACCACAACATTCAATGACATCACAAGACACCACAACATTCCATGACATCACAAGACACCATAACATTCCATGACATCACAAGACCACATAGTACCTGAACATTCCATGACATTACAAGACTACATGAAACCTGAACATTGAATGACATCACAAGACGCCATAACATTCCATGGCATCACAAAACCACATGATACCTGAACAATCCATGACATTACAAGGCACCACAACATTCCATAAATTCACAAGACCACATGACACCTAAACGTGACATAAAATCACAAGACCACGTGATAGCTAAACTTTCCATGACATCACAAAATCCCATGATACCTGAACATTGCATGACAACACAAAACCTCATGACACCCTAACATTGCATGACAACACAAGACAACATGAAACCTAAACAATCCATGATATTACAAGACACCACAACATTCCATGACATTACAAGAACACATTATAACTGAACATTTCATGACATTACAAGATCACATGGTACCTGAACATTCCATGACACCACAAGACCTCATGAAACCTGAACATTCCATGACATCACGAGACCACATGAAACCTGAACATTTCATGACATCACAAGACCACTTGACCTAAACATTTCATGACATCAGAAGACCAAATTATACCTGAACATTCTATGACATCAAAGGAACACATGATACCTGAACATTCCATGACATCACAAGACCACATGGTACCTAAATATTCCATGACATCACAAGACCACATGTAACCTGAAAATTCTGTGACATTTCAAGACACTACAGCATTCTATGACATCACAAGACCACATGAAACCTGAACATTCCATGACATCACAAGACCACATGATACCATAACATTCCATGACATCACAAGACCATATGAAACCTGAACATTCCATAACATCACAAAACACCACAACATTCCATGACATCAAAAGACCACATGATACTTGAACTTTCCATGATATCACATCACCAAATGGTACCTGAACATTCTATATCAGAAGACCACATGATACCTGAACATTCCATGACATCACATGACCACATGATACCTGAACAATTCCATGACATCACAAGACCACATTATACCTGGACATTCCATGACATTACAAGACCACATGATACCTGAACATTCCATGACATCACAAAATACCACAACATTCCATGACATCTCAACACCACAAGATATCTGAACATTCCATGACATCAAAAGACCACATGATACCTGAGCATTCCATGTCATCACAAGACCACATGCTGTGAAAGTCAAGTCGTGCCTTCCCGCTGCATCCGAGGTGTCACCTGCTGTGAAAGTCAAGTCGTGTTCCCGCTATCATCTTCATTGCCTCAGGTACCCGTTTTGAACTATAGACATTGTTTGGTACCTTGTTGGTCAGCTGCTACTCCGCTACGCGGTACGGCCCAGTGGGTCCACACCCCGTGCCGTGACATATTATTATGTAGTTGTCACGAACACGTGACTGGGATGCTACTGTGAAGGAGAGCTCCGCTTGTCCACTCTCACTCTTACACACGCCTATCGCAACAGGCTAACAATGAGTTAAAGCGCACCCCAAAACCAGTTCACACATCCACACAAAAGGCTGCCACCACTTGCCGTATTAGGCCGACAAGAGCCTCATCCTGGTAACGCACACGTTCACACAGGCACACACAATTTAGATAGCATTCAACAGGTTATGCTTTTCCTCTTCGAGGTTGTGGGTAGGTGTAGAGCAGCAAGGAACAAACATATTAATTTTAAGGTTTAATATACGAAAGTACAGTGCTTACAAAAAGGTTACAAAAATTATGTAAATAAAATTACATACATAGAAGCAAAACAGTTACAAAATAAAAGGGAATAAAGCAAAGAATAAGAGACCTCTTAGTATTTGATAGGTTAGAGATCCCGCTGAGGAGAACAGCGTGAAGGTGGACAGAACTGCAATGTGGTTGCATCTCCTGTGGTCTGACACTGTCTATTTCTTGGTATGCCATTATAAAGGGTCCAAACAAGACCCGTCACCCCTCCGCCTGGTCAGGTGGCACGAGGATGGCTAATTACATGCAAAACAGGGAAAGTTGCCGGACACAATTCTAATCGGTCATAGCTCCTTATATGAATCTCGTAGCGAGATACTATGTCCGAAAAGTTCCCGGGCATATATTTACCAACCTTGGTATACCAAACATGACTATGAAATATTAATAATTTTAACCAACATTCAGTTCTGGGGTTTCTCATGGCCGAGAATCCCTGCGCTTGAGAGACCCAAGGAGCATCTGAGGTTCTGGATCATATACACCTAGCTGGGTTATATACAAGATTAATTATGACACGGGGGCTTTGAAGGATTATATTTATTTTGTCCCATACAGCCATTTCTGTAGACATGTGGGTCCTGTAGTCTGGCTTCCAAAGTATTTACTGTATTAGCACCCAGATGTGATGGGAGCCCAACAGAGGCAAATTGGTCCTTGTGTTGACCTGCAAACTAATTTGATTATGTACATCCTGATTATCCCCCACAGTCAGGGAGATTGCCCTGATGCATGGGCTTTAATACATAATTCATGACACCTCTCCCTTTTATAGATGGTATGGGAGGTTAATTCACAACCTTAAAATTAAGAATATTACATCCCCAAAGACTGGTTTATCACAGTAGTTGTAATGACGGGGTAGGGAGACAGACAGGTGAGCCCTAATCTACCCGCCACTCAGTCCCTGCCTACTTGCACGACCCGTCCTAGGCGACGGCGTACAACTGGGCGATGGTCCCTACACTCAATACGTGCACAACAGACAAACAGACAAGGGTACACAGAAGCTAAGGGAAATGGGGCAGTTGCCCACGGCAACACCGTGAGCAATACGAGTAGTGAACGAGCCGAGTCAAACCAGGAGTGTACGAGGTACCAAACGCAGAGCAGGAGCGTAGTCAGTAAAGCCAGGGTCAATTTGAAGCAGAGGTCAATAGTCCTAGCAGGAACAGCAGAGCCAGGAAACAAGACAGAATCACAGGCAAAGGAGGAGCAGGAAATGAAGGTATAAATAGACTGAGGGCAGGAGCTAGCTCCGTCTGGCTAGGCTGTGATAGGCTCTCCCACTCCTCAGCCTACCAGCCTGAGTGGTAGCAGATCGAGTCACTCTATCAGACCTAGGAGCAGATGCAGACTGATTAACCACAGGCGTCGACACAGAAGCTGTGTCTGGCAAGTCCTTTACAGTACCCCCCCCCCTTTTATGAGGGGCCACTGGACCCTTCCTAGTTAGACCTGGCTTATTGGAGAACCGAAGATGGAACCTCCTGAGCAATACTCCAGCGTGAACATCCCGGGCGGGTACCCAAGTCCTCTCTTCAGGCCCGTATATTCTCCAATGGACCAGGTACTGGAGGGAGCCTTGGACCATCCTGCTATCCACAATCTTGGCCACCTTGAATTCTACCCCTTCAGAGGTGAGAACAGGGACCGGAGATTTCCTCGAGATAGCCAAGGACGGGGAGCAGCGTTTCAGGATTGAGGCATGAAACACGTCATGTTTTTGAAAAGACGGGGGTAACTCCAGCCGGAAGGAGACAGGGTTAAGGACCTCAATTACCTTGTTTGGCCCTATATACCGGGCAGCAAATTTTTTGGACAGAACTTTAAGACGCAAATTTTTTGAAGACAGCCACACCAGATCCCCGACCACAAACAAGGGGTTAGCAGAATGTCTTCTATCTGCCTGAGTCTTTTGTATGCTCGGGGACACCTCTAGGTTCTTCTGAACCTGGGCCCAGACTGTGCACAGTTCCCGATGAACTACATCTACCTCGGGATTGTTGGAACCACCAGGTGAAACGGAGGAGAACCGTGGATTAAACCCAAAATTACAGAAAAAGGGGGAGACCCCTGACGAGTTACTGACCCGGTTATTAAGGGAAAATTTGGCGAAGGGAATGAAGGAGACTCAATCATATTGACAGTCAGAGATAAAACACCTTAAATATTGTTCTAGAGACTGATTAGTCCTCTCAGTTTGGGCATTAGTTTCAGGATGGAAGGCCGAGGAGAAGGACAGATCTATCTTCAACTTTTTACAGAACGCTCTCCAAAACAATGAAACAAATTGTACCCCTCTGTCAGAAACCATATTGACAGGAACCCCATGGAGACACAGGATGTGTTTGACAAACAAAGTAGCTAACGTCTTGGTATTGCCTTGAGATGGAGGCAGATCGGTGATAAAATCCATGGAGAATGGGCAAAGAACATGGTAAGCCCGCTGGTCGGGACCTGGGTGTCTTGGACCTAGCACAAATTTCACAAGTGGCGACGTAGGCCTTAACGTCTTTAGGCAACCCAGGCCACCAATAGGTTTTAGCAATGAGGTGCTTGGTCAGAGGCGTAGCTAGGTTCTCCTGCACCCGGGGCAAAGATTCAAATTGGCGCCCCCCCCCCAACTTATTTCCCGACATCTCCTTCCCCCTCGCCATGTTTTGTTTCTCTACCAATCAATGAGATGTAATTTTTTGTTCACAATTTTTTTTATGTAACTTAAGTATAAAAGCATTTCTCCATTTTACAAGCGATATAGTTCTATAATGTAATTAACATAAAAATAAATTAAAAGAAAATAAATGAAAGAGGCCACACACAGCCCCCTGTAGATAGCGCCACACAGCCCCTCTCTTGTAGATAGTGCCACACACAGCCCCCTGTAGATAGTGCCACACACAGCCCCCAGTAGATAGTGCCACACACAGCCCCCTGTAGGTAGTGCCACACACAGCCCCCAGTAGATAGTGCCACATTCCCCCCCTTGTAAATAGTGCCACACAGCACCCCTTGTAAATAGTGCCAAACAGCCCCCCTTGTAAATAGTGCCACACAGCACCCCTTGTAAATAGTGCCACACAGCCCCCCTTGTAAATAGTGCCACACAGCCCCCCTTGTAAATAGTGCCACACAGCCCCCCTTGTAAATAGTGCCACACAGCACCCCTTGTAAATAGTGCCACACAGCACCCCTTGTAAATAGTGCCACACACATCCCGCTGCCCCTTTGTAAATGGCGCCACACTCCCCCCCCCCTTTTAAATATCGCCACACTCCCACCCCTTGTACTTAGCGCCACACTGTGAACAGACCGGTGAGCAGTAGCCTACCAATACCACTCTCCGCTCTGCCTGGTGTGACTTACCGGAGGAGGCGAGGAGGTCATTCGGCGCAGGCAGCGATGGAGTTCCTTCTGACTAGGGTTGGTGACAGCCAGGGCCGGCCTTAGGTTGGATGGCGCCCTGTGCGGGACTCTCTATTGCCGCCCCCTACACAAACCAAAAATGAACCACATATGTGGACACGCTGGAACATATATCCTGTACATAGGACAGATATTTAGACATACAGGCAAATATACATACACAAATTCTGGAATACATACATACAGGTATATATATATATATATATATATATATATATATATATATATATATATACACACACACACGTACAGACACATATACACACACACACCGGCATATAAATACACAGACAGGAACATAAATACATAAAAGGCACAAATATACAAGCACAAAGACACATTCACAAACAGACCCATATATACCCACACAGGCACATATATACAGAGCACAGATAATGTAGTAGATGTTACCTGCAGTCCTATGTAACAACACAGATAACACAGTGATAACTCTCTAAATACAGATAGTAGTGTTACCTGCAGTCCTATGTAACACCACAGATAACACAGTGATAACTCTCTAAGTACAGATAATGTAGTAGTGTTACCTGCAGTCCTATGTAACACCACAGATAACACAGTGATAACTCTCTGAGTACAAATAATGTAGTAGTGTTACCTGCAGTCCTATGTAACACCACAGATAACACACAGTGATAACTCTCTGAGTACAGATAATGTAGTAGTGTTACCTGCAGTCCTATGTAACACCACAGATAACACAGTAATAACTCTGTCTGAGTGTAGATAATGTAGTAGATGTTATCTGCAGTCCTATGTAACACCACAGATAACACAGTGATAACTCTCTAAATACAGATAGTTATGTCACCTGCAGTCCTATGTAACACCACAGATAACACAGTGATAACTCTGATTACAGATAATGTAGTAGTTGTTGCCTGCAGTCCTATGTAACACCACAGATGACACATTGTAGCAGAGCTGAGAATGTAATTTAGCACAATGTGTTATTTGTGGTGTTACATAGGACTGCAGGCATCTACTACATTATCTGTACTGTTGTCCAGAGCTGAGATTTTAATTTAGCACACAGTACAGATAATGTAGTAGATGTTCCCTGCATTCCTATGTAACACCACAGATAACACAGAGATAACTCTCTGAGTACAGATAATGTAGTAGATGTAAGAGACAAACACATGCAGACACACACACACACACACACACACACACACACACACACACACACACACACACACAGACACACACACACACACACACACACACACACACAGACACACACACACACACAGAGATACACATACAGACACTCACCATGTCTCCTTGCTGACAGGTCAGGACGGGCTGTGTGTGGGCGGAGCTTCCTCTCTGCTTCTCGGCAGAGCACAGAGCACAGAGTAGAGGCAGATGCAGGGAGGCTGCAGCACGGGAGTGGACCTGCTCCTGACCTGAGTCATCTGACCTCATGTCACTGACGTGAGGTCAGGTGACTGGACTGGTCCACTCCCTGGCCGTCACAGACCCAGTCAGAACACCGTAATGTCCTGGCTCTTCCTAAGCTGCTGCAGGTGTCCGACATACGGGGCGCCTGTCAACAGCGATCAGCTGCTCTTCGGCGCCCCCTATCCGTATCCTCCAGGTTGCGCCCGGGGCACATGCCCCGCCTGCCCCCCCTAGCTACGCCCCTGGCTTGGTATCCAGGATGCCTGGATGGCCAGATAGTGCAGAGTCATAATTTTCCCTGAGTACCCTTAGCCGGAATTGCAGGGGAACAAACAGCTTGTTCTCAGGAAGGTTCCCGGGAGCTGAAACTTGATCAGCCGCAATTTCGGAGACTTTGTCAGAATCAACAGAGGATATTATTATACCTGGGGGCAAAACATAAGCAGGATCTTCCTCCGAAGGAGGGCTGGTCATGAAGCTACGCGAATCTAGTAAAAAACAATGCCCATCGAGCTTGTCTCGGGTTTAGCCTCTGGGCAGATTCTAGGAAAACCAGATTCTTGTGGTCGGTAAGGACCGCTACCTGGTGCCTAGCCCCCTCCAAGAAGTGGCTCCACTCTTCAAATGCCCATTTAATGTCTAAGAGTTCGCGGTTGCCCATGTCATAGTTACTCTCAGTGGGCGAGGACTTCCTGGAGAAGTAGGCACAGGGACGGAGATGGGTGAGGGACCTGGTACCTTGGGACAAGACAGCACCCACTCCCACCTTGGAGGCGTCAACCTCCACGATGAATGGCTCCATTTGGTTAGGCTGAATCAGCACTGGGGCAGAGATAAAGCACTTCTTAAGGATCTCAAAAGCCTGGACCGCCTCCGGAGGCCAGTGGAGGAGATCAGCACCTTTGCGAGTAAGATCCGTAAGAGGCTTAGCGATGACCGAGAAGTTAGCAATAAATCTCCTGTAATAATTAGCAAACCCCAGGAAGCACTGTAACGCCTTCAGGGACGCAGGTTGGACCCATTCAGCCACAGCCTGAACCTTGGCAGGGTCCATGCGGAATTCATTAGGAGTTAGGATTTGACCCAAAAATGGTATCTCCTGCACCCCAAACACACATTTTTCGGATTTAGCAAAGAGTTTGTTTTTCCGAAGGGCCTGGAGCACCTTCCTGACATGCTCAATGTGGGAGGACCAGTCCTTGGAAAACACAAGAATGTCATCAAGGTACACTACAAGAAATACCCCCAGGTAGTCTCTTAAAATCTCATGTATGAAATTCTGGAAGAACGCAGGAGCATTGCACAACCCAAAGGGCATGACGAGGTATTCGAAATGACCTTCGGGCGTGTTAAACGCAGTCTTCCACTCATCCCCTTCTCTGACTCGTATAAGGTTATAAGCCCCCCGAAGATCAAACTTAGAGAACCATTGGGCCCCCTGAACCTGATTGAAGAGATCAGGAATCAAAGGAAGGGGATACTGGTTCCTTACAGTGACCTTATTCAAGTTTTGGTAATCGATGCACGGCCTAAGACCACCATCCTTCTTCCCTACGAAGAAGAAGCCAGCACCTACCGGAGAAGTAGAGGGACGAATGTAACCCTTGGCCAGGCTTTCCTGGATATATTCTCTCATGGCCTCATGTTCGGGACAAGAGAGATTAAATATCCTACCCTTAGGGTGCTTAGCTCCTGGTACCAAATTGATTGCGCAATCGTATTCTCTATGAGGAGGTAACACTTCGGAGGCCTTTTTAGAAAAAACATCAGCGAAGTCCCGAATAAACTCAGGTAGAGTGTTCACCTCCTCAGGGAGAGAAATAAAATTAACAGAAAAACAGGACGTCATGCATTCATTACCCCATTTAGTAAGATCCCCAGTTAAACGTGGGGTTATGCATCTGCACCAGGGAAGGCCTAAAACCAAATCGAACGATAATCCCTGCATCACCAGTACAGAACACTGCTCCAAATGAATGGAGCCAACAATGAGTTCAAAAACAGGGGTATGCTTATATGTTTAGGCAAATCAATCAATGGCATAGCTAGAGACATAGCAAATTCCACAGACATAATATTAGCAGAAGACCCTGAATCCACGAAGGCACTGCCGGTGGCAGACCTACCCTCAAAAGAGACCTGAAAGGAAAGCAAGATCTTATTAGGTTTCATATTTACGGGAAATACCTGTGCGCCCAAGCGACCTCCCCGATGGTCACTTAGGCGTGTAAGTTTTCCGACTGGAGTATTCTTATGACTAGGACAGTCGTTCACTTGATGCTTGTCATCCCCACAGTAGAAGTAGAGACCATTCTTCCTGCGGAGCTCTCTACGTTGTTGGGGAGACACGGAGGCCCCGAGTTGCATTGGTTCATCTGAGTTTTCCGTGGGAGAACAAAGCAACGGAACCTCGGGTGCCATCATGGGGGAGCCAGAGGAGAAGGCAAAAAAACGTTCAAGTCGTCGTTCCCTGAGACGTCGGTCAAAACGTACCGCTAAAGCCATAACCTGATATAGAGAGTCAGAAGAGGGATAGCTAACTAACAGGTCTTTCAGGGCGTTCGACAGACCCAATCTAAATTGGCACCTCAAGGCAGGGTCAACAGAGGAAAGTTCAGGGGCGTCAGGAGCCAAGGAGAAGGCACATTCTTGGGTGCCATCCTGGAGCCGGGAGACAATAATACCCACTCGCTGGCTCTCAGAACCTGAGGAGTGGGGCCTTAGTCTAACAACTCTCCCGAAAGGAGAAAAAAAGTCTTCCGGTCCCCTGAGAACCGGTCAGGCAACTTGAGATGGGGTTCAAGAGGTGAGGTGGAGGGCACTAGCTGGTTAGATTCACGCTGGTCGCACCTCTGAGCCAGGGCTTGGACCTGTAGGGAGAGACCCTGCATTTGCTGAGCCGGGGTCACAAGGGGGTCCATAGTAGTAGGAACCAGGGTAGAAAAGGCATATGGGCCTGGATTATGTAATGACGGGGTAGGGAGACAGACAGGTGAGCCCTAATCTACCCGCCAATCAGTCCCTGCCTACTTGCACGACCCGTCCTATGCGACGGTGTACAACTGGGCGACGGTCCCTACGCTCAATACGTGCACAACAGACAAACAGACAAGGGTACACAGAAGCTAAGGGAAATGGGGCAGTTGCCCACGGCAACACCATGAGCAACACGAGTAGTGAACGAGCCGAGTCAAACCAGGAGTGTACGAGGTACCAAACGCAGAGCAGCAGCGTAGCCAGGGTCAATTTGAAGCAGAGGTCAATAGTACTAGCAGGAACAGCAGAGCCAGGAAACAAGACAGAATCACAGGCAAAGGAGGAGCAGGAAATGAAGGTATAAATAGACCGAGGGCGGGAGGTAGCTCCATCTGGCCAGGCTGTGATAGGTTCTCCCACTCCTCAGCCTACCAGCCTGAGTGGTAGCAGATCGAGTCACTCTATCAGACCTAGGAGCAGATGCAGACTGATTAACCACGGGCGTCGACACAGAAGCTGTGTCTGGCAAATCCTTTACAGTAGTTACATAATTATTCTTATTTTTAGGTTTCATTTTGTTTTATTATATTTTATTTATGTTACCAACACCAAGCAACCTATATAATTTTTATTGACTTTTATGTTTATTGTTTTTAATATAGTGAATTGTGATTGGCCATGACAGCTGTCAATCTATATTCAGCACATAAAATACGCAAAAAATTGAGCGCCTACGCCCCTAGAAGAAGCTGACTGACGTCAGCGAAACGCGTGTCAGGACCAATCCGGCTCTAGTTCAGGGTTAGCACAATTGACGGAAAGGTTAGAGTGTCATTGCGGATCTATGCTCAGTTTAATTCTATTACCTGTGAGTTAGAGAAATTTCAGCTGGGCACCAGAATGCTTGTGTCACGTAGCGGGTTAGTGGACCCACTAGGCCGTACCGCCGCAGCGGGGAGGCAGCTGGCCAAACAACAGGACACCCCAGAAATACAATGTCCCGCACAAGGGTACCTGAATAGTCCAGATGGTGGCCGCAGCTCTGGCACAGATGAGATGGGTGCAGCAGATGGCGCCAAACGTGGCGGATGACACAGGAGCCGCAAGTTGCGCCAGACGTGGCGGATTCCTCCGGACGTGGCAGATAACACAGGACGTGGCGAATTCCTCCGGACGTGGCAGATGACACAGGACGTGGCGGATTCCTCTAGTAGTGGCGGATTCCTCCAGACGTGGCAGATTCCTTCAGATGTGGCAGATGACACAGGACGTGGCGGATTCCTCCAGACGTGGCGGATTCCTCTGGACGTGGCAGATGACACAGGACATGGCGGATTCCTCCGGACGTGGCAGATTCCTCTGGACGTGGCAGATGACACAGGACGTGGCAGATTCCTCTGGACGTGGCACGACTAGATACTAGGGCAAAGCACGGAAACAGGAACGGGGAACAAGGTACGGGTAACAACAGGAACGGGAAACACTAAGGGACCATTTGCAAGACAGACTGGGAAAGCTAACAACGCTCAGGCATCGAACTAGGGGGCTGGACCCCTCTTATAGCCCAGGGTACTCACGGGTCAAAGGTCGTTCAAGATGTCCGGTGCGCGCACGCTCGGGCCCCGGCGAATGTGAGTGGATGCAAGCGCTGGCGTCTCCTGAGGAGGAGGCTGGGGCCAGCGCTTGCCGACTCGTGGCTGCGGCTGTCAGCGGGAGGCTGGAGCTGACAGCCCGCAGCCACGGACGTTACAGTATCCCCGCTCTTACGCCCCCTCTTCTTGGGACCGGAGCGAGAGAGAAACTTCTTTAGAAGAGTAGGGGCATTGAGGTTCTCCTCTGGCTCCCAGGACCTCTCTTCGGGACCAAACCCCCTCCAATCCACCAAATACAAGGTCTTTCCTCTCACTCTCTTGGTGTCCAAGATCTCCTTTACCTCAAAGATATCCGAGGAGCCGCTGGGAGCAACCGCAGAGCTGGGAGTCTTGGAATAGCGGTTTAGGATCACAGGCTTCAGGAGGGAGACGTGGAAGGAGTTGGGAATCCTGAGGGTAGGAGGCAGCCGAAGCTTGTAGGCGACAGGGTTGATCTGCTGCAGGACCTCGAATAGTCCAAGGAACCTGGGAGCGAACTTGTATGAAGGCACCTTCAAGCGAATGTTCCGAGAGGACAGCCAGACTTTAGTCCCCGGAAGATACTGAGGTGGCTCTTTTCTCTTAATATCTGCCTTTCGCTTCATGCGATCTACTGCCAGCAAAATAGAGGACCGGGTCTGTTGCCAGATTTGCAGGAAGTCCCCATATGCAGAGTCAGCAGCGGGAACCTGAGATGAAGTCGACACAGGGAGAGGAACTCTGGGATGTTGACTGTGGTTGTTGTAAGAAAATTCGGCCCATGGTAGAAGCTGTACCCAGTTATCGAGCTGTGAAGAGATGAAATGGCGGAGATAATTTTCCATGATCTGGTTGATCCTCTCAACTTGCCCATTGGATTGGGGGTGATAGGCAGAGGAAAAGTCCAATCTCACATCCAGGAGTTTACAGAGGGCTCTCCAGAACTTAGAGGTAAACTGAACCCCCCAGTTGGACACAATGTGAAGAGGCAAGCCATGCAAGCGGAAGATGTGCTGAATGAAGAGACTTGCCAGACGAGGAGCAGAAGGTAGGCCGGTCAGCGGGATAAAATGAGCCATCTTAGAGAACCGGTCCACCACCACCCAGACAGTGTTACATCCTGCTGAGGGGGGAAGGTCTGTGACGAAGTCCATCGCAATGTGCTGCCAGGGGGCATTGGGTACAGGCAGAGGTTGAAGCAGACCGGTCAGGCTTGGAGTGAGTCACTTTGTTAGAGGCACACACCGTGCAAGCAGAGACAAAGTCCAGAACATCCTTAGGTAGCGTGGACCACCAAAAGTGACGAGCAATTAGGTCTCGGGTTTTACGGACACCGGTGTGCCCAGCAAGTTTAGAACTATGTCCCCAGCGGAGAATTCTACTCCTGTCCGCCAACCGAACAAAAGTCCTCCCAGGAGGGATGTCTCTAACCTGCTGAGGATTAGCAGTGACGATGCAAGACGGGTCTATGATGGTCTGGAGGGACTCCACCGTGTCTTCCGTCTCAAACGATCTGGACAGGGCATCGGACATCACATTCTTGTCTGCGGGACGGTAGTGGAGCGCAAACAGAAAACGGGTGAAGAACAGCGACCACCTGGCTTGACGAGGATTAAGTCTTTGAGCGGACTGAAGGTAAGTGAGGTTCTTGTGGTCGGTGAAGATCAGGATGGGGTGAGCAGCGCCCTCCAGAAGATGTCTCCACTCCTCCAGAGCCAATTTGATGGCCAGCAGCTCCCGATCTCCAATGGAGTAATTGCGCTCAGCAGAAGAAAACAGTCTAGAGTAGTAGCCACATACTACTGCCTTTCCTTTGGAGCTCCTCTGGAACAGGAGTGCACCTGCACCGACAGAGGAAGCGTCCACTTCCAGTGAGAACTGCCGAGATACGTCAGGATGATGGAGGATCGAGGCTGAAGTGAAGGCACTCTTCAGGCTATTAAATGCAGACTCTGCCTCTGGAGTCCACACTTTGGCGTTCACACCCTTCTTGGTAAGGGTCGAGATGGGAGACGTCAGAGAAGAGAAGTTAGGAATAAACTGCCGGTAGAAATTGGCGAATCCCAGGAAGCGCTGTATGGCCCTTAAGCCTTGGGGACGTGGCCACTCCAGGACAGGCTTCACTTTCTCAGGATCCATCTTGAGGCCTTGATCCGAGATGATGTAGCCCAGGAAGGGCAGAGAACTCTTCTCAAAGACGCACTTCTTCAGCTTGGCGTATAAATGATTCTCCATCAATCGTAGTAGAACCTGATGAACATGCCTCCGATGAGTTGTCTGATCTGGGGAGAAAATTAAAATATAATCGAGATAAACAACAACACAGACATAGAGTAGATCTCGGAAGATGTCGTTAACGAACTCCTGAAACACTGCGGGAGCGTTACACAGTCCGAAGGGCATCACCAGGTATTCGTAGTGCCCGTCCCGGGTGTTAAATGCCGTCTTCCATTCGTCACCCCGGCGAATCCGGACTAGATTGTAAGCCCCACGCAGGTCTAGCTTAGAAAAATTTTTGGCCCCTCGTATGCGATCAAATAGCTCAGAGATGAGTGGCAACGGGTATTTGTTCTTGACTGTGATCAGGTTGAGGTCCCTGTAGTCAATGCAGGGACGAAGGGATCCATCCTTCTTTTTAACGAAGAAGAATCCAGCCCCGGCCGGGGAGGAAGATTTTCGTATAAAACCCCTCTCCAGATTCTCCTTTATATAGGCCGACATGGATAGAGACTCAGGCAGAGAGAGAGAGAATATACCCGTCCACGGGAAGAGAGGCATTAGGAACCAGTTCAATGGGGCAGTCATAGGTGCGATGTGGAGGCAGCGTCTCAGCCTCCTTTTTGCTGAAAACATCTGCATACTGAGCAAAATGGGGAGGCAGTCCCGACAGCGACTGAGGCAGAGAAGGCTTGACAGGATGGATCTGCAGCAGACAACGACCATGGCACTTGGAGCCCCATTGGAGAACCTCTCCAGAATTCCAGTCCAGGACTGGGGCATGTAGTCGAAGCCAAGGCAGGCCCAGCAGAACAAGATTGATGGCATTGGGCAAAACAAGGAACGAAATAAATTCAGAATGAAGTACTCCAACCTGGAGCTTCAACGGCTTGGTTCTAGAGGTAATGGGATCAGGCAGAGGCAGTCCATTAACTGAGGCAACAGCCAAAGATGTCTCCAGGGGAACTGTGGGCAGCTGAAGATGATCCACAAGCTCTTTCTGGATGAAATTTGCAGCAGAGCCAGAGTCAAGATAGGCAGAGACTTGATGCATCCTGTCGCCGGATACCAGGGTCACAGGAATAGTCAGTTTGGATGCGAATCCTCTGTTAGATTCTGTTCCACCTAGTGTTGTCTCTCCAACCAATCCCAGGCAATGGGGTCTCTCCGGCCTCTGGGGGCACCTACGCACAACATGGCCTCCATGGCCGCAATACAAACAAAGTCCAGAAGTGCGTCTGCGTTGTCTCTCCTGGGTAGACAATTTAACATAATTACTCTGCATCGGGTCCTCTGGTGGGACAACTGAGGAGGATTGCGGGACAGCAGAATCCAGCCTGGGAAGTTCTCTTCCCCGGAGAACCTCTTGGGAACATTCCCGGATCCTCATGTCGACACGGGAGGCGAGTAGGATAAGATCATCCACGGTAGATGGCAGATCGCGAGCAGCCAGCTCGTCCTTGATCCCTGAAGACAGTCCCTGCCAGAATGTAGCCACCAAAGCCTCATTGTTCCAGGTCAATTCAGCAGCCAGGATACGGAACTGAATGGCATACTCGCCCACGGAGAGGTCTCCCTGGTGTAGGGTCAGCAAGGATGCAGCAGCCGAAGAAACTCTCCCAGGTTCCTCAAAGATCGAGCGGAAGGTCTGTAAGAAGCACTGCAAGTCCGGGGTCTCTGGTCCCTGATGTTCCCACAGAGGATTGGCCCATGCCAGGGCTTTGCCGCTAAGGAGAGAGATGATAAAGGCGATCCTGACGTCATCCGAACAGAAGGACCTGGCATGTAGTCTGAAATGGATAAGGCACTGATTCAAAAATCCCCTGCAGGACCTCGGATCTCCGTCATAGCGTGGAGGTAGCGGCAAGAAACACAGGGGGTTGGTACCGGTACAGACAGGAAGTGTAGCAGGCGGAACCGCAGGAACGGGTGCGGTGATGACTGTGGACGGAGCAAGCAGCCGATGGGCTATGGCGTTCACCGACAGGAGGAGTTGGTCTTGTCGTGACTGGAGATCCTCCATCTCGGCCAGCATGGCTTGTGTAGACAACATCGCAGGTTGACCAGCGGGGTCCATGGCCTGAGCGTACTGTCACGTAGCGGGTTAGTGGACCCACTAGGCCGTACCGCCGCAGCAGGGAGGCAGCTGGCCAAACAACAGGACACCCCAGAAATACAATGTCCCGCACAAGGGTACCTAAATAGTCCAGATGGTGGCCGCAGCTCTGGCACAGATGAGATGGGTGCAGCAGATGGCGCCAAACGTGGCGGATGACACAGGAGCCGCAAGTTGCGCCAGACGTGGCGGATTCCTCCGGACGTGGCAGATAACACAGGACGTGGCGAATTCCTCCGGACGTGGCAGATGACACAGGACGTGGCGGATTCCTCTAGTAGTGGCGGATTCCTCCAGACGTGGCAGATTCCTTCAGATGTGGCAGATGACACAGGACGTGGCGGATTCCTCCAGATGTGATAGATTCCTCTGGACGTGGCAGATGACACAGGATGTGGCGGATTCCTCCTGACGTGGCAGATTCCTCTGGACGTGGCAGATGACACAGGACATGGCAGATTCCTCTGGACGTGGCACGACTAGATACTAGGGCAAAGCACGGAAACAGGAACGGGGAACAAGGTACGGGCACAAGGGTACCTGAATAGTCCAGATGGTGGCCGCAGCTCTGGCACAGATGAGATGGGTGCAGCAGATGGCGCCAAACGTGGCGGATGACACAGGAGCCGCAAGTTGCGCCAGACGTGGCGGATTCGTCCGGACGTGGCAGATAACACAGGACGTGGCAAATTCCTCCGAACGTGGCAGATGAGACAGGACGTGGCGGATTCCTCTAGACATGGCGGATTCCTCCAGACGTGGCAGATTCCTCCAGACGTGGCAGATGACACAGGACGTGGCGGATTCCTCCAGACGTGGCAGATTCCTCAGGACGTGGCAGATGACACAGGTCGTGGCACGACTAGATACTAGGGCAAAGCACGGAAACAGGAACGGGGAACAAGGTACGGGCACAAGGGTACCTGAATAGTCCAGATGGTGGCCGCAGCTCTGGCACAGATGAGATGAGTGCAGCAGATGGCGCCAAACGTGGCGGATGACACAGGAGCCGCAAGTTGCGCCAGATTCCTCGGGACGTGGCAGATAACACAGGACGTGGCGAATTCCTCCGGACGTGGCAGATGACACAGGACGTGGCGGATTCCTCTAGACGTGGCGGATTCCTTCAGACGTGGCAGATTCCTCCAGACGTGGCAGATGACACAGGACGTGGCAAATTCCTCCAGACGTGGCAGATTCCTCTGGACGTGGCAGATGACACAGGACGTGGTGGATTCCTCCGGACGTGGCAGATTCCTCTGGACGTGGCAGATGACACAGGACGTGGCAGATTCCTCTGGACGACTAGATACTAGGGCAAAGCACGGAAACAGGAACGGGGGAACAAGGTACGGGTAACAACAGGAACAGGAAACACTAAGGGACCATTTGCAAGACAGACTGGGAAAACTAACAACGCTCAGGCATCGAACTAGGGGGCTGGACCCCTCTTATAGCCCAGGCTACTCACGGGTCAAAGGTCGTTCAAGATGTCCGGTGCGCGCGCTGCCCCTTTAAGAGCGGGGACGAGCGTGCGCGCGCACCCTGCGGGCCCCGGCGAAGGTGAGTGGATGCAAGTGCTGGCGTCTCCTGAGGAGGAGGCTGGGGCCAGCGCTTGCCGAATCGTGGCTGCGGCTGTCAGCGGGAGGCTGGAGCTGACAGCCCGCAGCCACGGACGTTACAGCTTGTAGCCGAGGTGACTGCTAAGTGAGAGAGTGGTAGCGGTGATTCATTACTGCCTTCACTCACCATCTGATTCGCGGTGTGTATATCAGATGTTGGAGATCACAGCCGGGCATCAGAACGAGGACGGAGCTCTGTACTCTCGGCACGCAGTGCACAGTGAGCCGAGAGCTCGGAGCGCTCACACTACTGCGTGTGTGGATGTTGACAACACCACACACAGCATAGAGCTGTTTTGATTCTCTCAGTGGCTACATTAGAGCAGCGAGTGCTGCCAGCATGAGAGACACTTTGTTTCAAAATAAAGGAACACAAGAATAACGCATTTATCTTGTAGCTTCAATTGAAGTTTTTTCAAACAGTAATGACTACGATTTAGTAAACCCAATTTGACATTGGGCGGTGCACTCTCTGCAATATTGAAAGAAGAGTGGTGTTCCCCAGGCTGCCTTCACCTTATTGTGATCTATGTTGCCAGATCTTTATAATAAATACTGCTATTGTTAAAAATAAAATATAATAAATAAATAAAGTGCAGAGGCATTTAAAAGTTTTTACCACTGGTAACTAAAAACAATAGACTCATTGTTCACTCATAAGAGCAACAATACTGGGCTATGCAGCCAATTGCCTAAGGACATATTTGAGAAATTCACACCATACATTATCAAGTGTAGGGCTGAGGAACATAATCGGATAGCTTAATTCTGGAGCAATCCATTAACCAATGTGGTGTTGTGCTTCAGGGATATAAACGTTATAATCTGGTTCTGCCACTGTAAGCACCTTACTGAAGTAACTTGATCTATGCACCTTCCCTCTCTATTCCCACTTTACTATCAATTTGGTGCCACACACCAAATGGGATTTGAAAATATAATTGTAATGATGGGGGGTAAGGAAACAGACAAGTGAGCCCTAATCTACCCGCCACTCAGTCCCTGTCTACTTGCAACGACCCGCCCTAGGCGACGGGGTACAACTGGGCGACGGTCCCTACGCTCAATAAGTGCACGACAGACAAACAGACAAGGGTACACAGAAGCAAGGAAAAATAGCCAGTTGCCCACGGCAACACCGTGAGCAACAAGAGTGGTGAACGAGTCGAGTCAAACCAGGAGTGTACGAGGTACCAAACGCAGAGCAGGAGAGTAGTGAACAAGCCGAGTCAAACCAGGAGTGTACGAGGTACCAAACGCAGAGCAGGAGAGTAGTCAGTAAGCCAGGGTCAATATGAAGCAAGGTCAAATAGTTCAAGAAGCTGCAGCAGGGCCAGGAAACCAAACGAGAAGAATCACAAGCAAGGAGCAACAGGAAAGGCAGGTATAAATAGACAGAGGGCGGGAGCTAGCTCCATCTGGCCAGGCTGTGATAGGCTCTCCCACTCCTAAGCCTGCCATTCTGAGTGGTGGAAGATGGAGTCAGTCTCGGAGACATGGAAGCAGGTGCAGACTGATTACCTATGGGCGTAGATACAGAAGCTGTGCCTGGCAGATCCTTAACACATATACTGTATAAAACACCAGAACCAAGCTCAGTACATAAATGCAGCACTAGAACAAATACAGCTCAATTTAGTGCCACCCCTGCTGTATGGGTTTGTACGGCGTAAAACTACAGCTCCCAGAATGGACCGAACAATGGTAAGGATATGCTGGGAGATGCTGTTTCACAAAAAAGAAAATCATGCCACCCATCATCTCGCTGCAGATCATAAAGTTACTACATTACTGATTAGAGGCAGAATAAACATTTACATTAAGTGACTCACCGGTGACGTATCAGATTCTAGTTCTTTTCTTCTCCCTCAGGTACAGACCTCTATGATGGATTTCTCCCGGTCATGACCCATTTCTGCAGATTTCCGCTCAGATGTCTTCAGCTTCTCACTTTTAAAACATTTCTGCACCTATAAACAAAGTTAAAATTCTCAAAACCTCTAAATATAATAGCGCCATACGTGTCCCTCATTATAATAGTACCATACACTGTGTCTGTAGATAGTACCTCACATATTGTAAAGGATCTGCCAGACACAGCTTCTGTGTCGACGCCCGTGGTTAATCAGTCTGCATCTGCTCCTAGGTCTGATCGAGTGACTCGATCTGCTACCACTTAGGCTGGCAGGCTGAGGAGTGGGAGAACCTATCACAGCCTGGCCAGACGGTTCTAGCGCCCGCCCTCGGTCTTTGTATACCTTCATTTGCTTCTTGTCTTTGCCTGTGATTCTCTCTCTTTTCCTGGCTCTGCTGTTCCAGCTATTACTATTGACCTCTGCTTCATATTGACCCTGGCTTTACTGACTACGCTCCTGCTCTGTGTTTGGTATCTCATACACTCCTGGTTTGACTCGGCTCGTTCACTACTCTTGTTGCTCACGGTGTTGCCGTGGGCAACTGCCCCATTTCCCTTAGCTTCTGTGTACCCTTGTCTGTTTAACTGTCGTGCACCTACTGAGCGTAGGGACTGTCGCCCAGTTGTACGCCGTCGCCTAGGACGGGTCGTGCAAGTAGGCAGGAACAGTGGCGGGTAGATTAGGGCTCACCTGTCTGTCTCCCTACCCCGTCGTTACATAATCACAGACCCATATACCTTTTCTACCCTGGTTCCTACTACTATGGAACCCCTTGAGACCCTGGCCCAGCAAATGCAGGGTCTCTCCCTACAGGTCCAAGCCCTGGCTCAGATGAGCGACCAGCGTGATGCTAACCAGCTAGTGCCCTCCACCTCACCTCTTGAACCCCATCTCAAGTTGTCTGACCGGTTCTCAGGGGACAGGAAAACTTTTTTCTCCTTTCGGGAGAGTTGTAGACTCTATTTCAGTCTAAGGCCCCACTCCTCAGGTTCTGAGAGCCAGCGAGTGGGTATAATTGTCTCCCGACTCCAGGACGGCCCCCAAGAATGGGCCTTCTTGTTGGCTCCTGACGCCCCTTTACTTTCCTCTGTTGACCTTTTTTTTTCCGCTCTCGGGCTCATCTATGACGAGACTGACAAGACTGCCTTTGCCCAGAGTCAGCTGGTGACCTTACGTCAGGGTAAGAGACCCGTTGAAGAGTACAGTTCTGACTTTAGGAAGTGGTGTGTAGCTTCTCGCTGGAATGACTCTGCCTTGAGGTGCCAGTTTAGATTGGGTCTGTCGAACGCCCTGAAAGACCTGTCAGTTAGCTATCCCTCTTCTGACTCTCTAGATCAGGTTATGGCTTTAGCGGTACGTCTTGACCGACGTCTCATGGAACGACGACTTGAACGTTTTTGTACCTTCTCCTCTGGCTCCCACATTATGGCTCCCGAGGTTCCGTTGCTTCCTTCTGTCACGGAAAACTCAGATGAACCAATGCAACTCGGGGCCTCCGTGTCTCCCCAACAACGTAGAGACCTCCGCAGGAAGAATGGTTCCTGCTTCTACTGTGGGGATGACAAGCATTAAGTAAACAACTGTCCTAGGCGTAAGAATAAGCAGACGGAAACTTCCGCGCCTAAGTGACCATCGGGGAGGTCGCTTGGGCGCACAGGTATTTCCCGTAAATATGAAACCTAATAAGATCTTGCTTCCCTTTCAGGTCTCTTTTGAGGGTAGGTCTGCCACCGGCAGTGGTCTTCTGCTAATATTATGTCTGTGGAATTTGCTATGTCTCTAGCTAAGCCATTGATTGATTTGCCTAAACCTGTCCCGGTAGTGGATATCGACTCCACTCCACTTGCTAATGGTTATTTTACGCAGCATACCCCTGTTTTTGAACTCATTGCTGGCTCCATTCATTTGGAGCAGTGTTCTGTACTGGTGATGCAGGGATTATCGTCCGATTTTACCGGCAGTGCCTTCGTGGATTCAGGGTCTTCTGCTAATATCATGTCTGTGGAATTTGCTATGTCTCTAGCTATGCCTTTGATTGATTTGCCTAAACCTGTCCCGGTAGTGGGTATCGACTCCACTCCTCTTGCTAATGGTTATTTTACACAGCATACCCCTGTTTTCGAACTCCTGGTTTGCTCCATGCATATGGAGCAGTGCTCTGTACTGTTGATGCAGGGATTATCGTCCGATTTGGTTTTAGGCCTTCCCTGGTTGCAGATGCATAATCCCACGTTTAACTGGAGTACTGGGGATCTTACTAAATGGGGTAATGAATGCATGACGTCCTGTTTTTCTGTTAATTTTATTTCTCTCCCTGAGGAGGTGAACACTCTACCTGAGTTTATTCGGGACTTCGCTGACGGTTTTTTCTAAAAAGGCCTCCGAAGTGTTACCTCCTCATAGAGAATACGATTGCGCAATCGATTTGGTACCAGGAGCTAAGCTCCCTAAGGGTAGGATATTTAATCTCTCTTGTCCCGAACGTGAGGCCATGAGAGAATATATCCAGGAAAGCCTGGCCAAGGGTTACATTCGCCTTTCTACATCTCCGGTAGGTGCTGGCTTCTTCTTCGTAGGGAAGAAGGATGGTGGTCTTAGGCCATGCATCGATTACCGATACTTGAATAAGGTCACTGTAAGGAACTAGTATCCCCTTCCTTTGATTCCTGATCCCTTCAATCAAGTTCAGGGGGCCCAATGGGTCTCTAAGTTTGATCTTCGGGGGGCTTATAACCTTATCCGAGTCAGAGAAGGGATGAGTGGAAGACTGCGTTTAACACGCCTGAAGGTCATTTCGAATACCTCGTCATGCCCTTTGGGTTGTGTAATGCTCCCGCGGTCTTCCAGAATTTCATAAATTAGATTTTAAGAGACTACCTGGGGGCATTTCTTGTAGTGTACCTTGATGACATACTTGTGTTTTCCAAGGACTGGTCCTCCCACATTGAGCATGTCAGGAAGGTGCTCCAGGCCCTTCGGGAAAACAAACTCTTTGCTAAATCCGAAAAATGTGTGTTTGGGGTGCAGGAGATACTTTTTTTGGGTCAAATCCTCACTCCTAATGAATTCCGCATGGACAATGCCAAGGTTCAGGCTGTGGATGAATGGGTCCAAGCTGCCTCCCTGAAGGTGTTACAGTGCTTCCTGGGGTTTGCTAATTATTACAGGAGATTTATTGCTAACTTCTCGGTCATCGCTAAGCCTCTTACGGATCTTACTCGCAAAGGTGCTGATCTCCTCCACTGGCCTCCGGAGGCAGTCCAGGCTTTTGAGAGCCTTAAGAAGTGCTTTATCTCTGCCCCAGTGCCGATTCAGCCTAACCAAATGGAGCCATTCATTGTGGAGGTTGACGCCTCCGAGGTGGGAGTGGGTGCTGTCTTGTCCCAGGGTACCAGGTCCCTCACACATCTCCATCCCT
This sequence comes from Rhinoderma darwinii, assembly GCF_050947455.1. Taxonomy (NCBI): domain Eukaryota; kingdom Metazoa; phylum Chordata; class Amphibia; order Anura; family Rhinodermatidae; genus Rhinoderma; species Rhinoderma darwinii. The sequence goes on from NC_134687.1 coordinate 222,421,192, forward strand.
GTGCCTACTTCTCCAGGAAGTTCTTGGCCACTGAGAGTAACTATGACGTGGGCAACCGCAAACTCTTAGCCATTAAATGGGCATTTGAAGAGTGGTGCCACTTCTCGGAGGGGGCTAGGAACCAGGTAACGGTCCTTACCGACCACAAGAATCTGGTCTTCCTAGAATCTGCCCAGAGGCTAAACCCGAGACATGCTCGATGGGCGTTGTTTTTTACTAGATTCAACTTTGTGGTCACCTATAGGGCTAGGTCTAAAAATATTAAAGCTGATGCACTGTCGCGTAGCTTCATGGCCAGCCCTCCTTCGGAGGAAGATCCTGCTTGTGTTTTGCCCCCAGGTATAATAATATCCTCTGTTGATTCTGACTTAGTCTCCGAAATTGCGTCTGATCAAGGTTCAGCTCCCGGGAACCTTCCTGAGAACAAGCTGTTTGTTCCCCTGCAATTCCGGCTAAGGGTACTCAGGGAAAACCATGACTCTGCACTATCTGGCCATCCAGGCATCCTGGGTACCAAGCACCTCATTGTTAGAAACTATTGGTGGCCTGGGCTGCCTAAAGACGTTAAGGCCTACGTCGCCACTTGTGAAATTTGTGCTAGGTCCAAGACTCCCAGGTCCCGACCAGCGGGCTTACTATGTTCTTTGCCCATTCCCCAGAGACCTTGGACCCATATCTCCATGGATTTTATCACCGATCTGCCTCCATCTCAAGGCAAGTCGGTGGTGTGGGTTGTAGTAGACCGCTTTAGGGTATGTGCACACGATAACTGGCTTTTATGTCTGAAATTACAGACTGTTTTCAGGAGAAAACAGCTCCGTCGTTTCAGGCGTAAATGCTCCTCCTCGCATTTTGCGAGGCGTCATTGACGCCCGTACTCTTGAGCTGTTCTTCATTGAATTCAATGAAAAACGACTCAAATTAAGTTTCAAAGAAGTGTCCTGCACTTCTTTGACGAGGCAGTCATTTTACGAGTCGTCGTTTGACAGCTGTCAAACGACTACGCGTAAATGACAGGTCGTCGGCACAGTACGTCGGCAAACCCATTCAAATGAATGGGCAGATGTTTGCCGACGTAATGGAGCCGTATTTTCAGATGTAAAACGAGGCATAATACGCCTCGTTTACGTCTGAAACTAGGTCGTGTGAACCCAGCCTTAGTAAGATGTGCCACTTTGTGCCCTTCAAGAAACTACCCAATGCCAAGACGTTAGCTACCTTGTTTGTCAAACACATCCTGCGTCTCCATGGGGTTCCTGTCCATATTGTTTCTGACAGAGGGGTACAATTTGTTTCATTGTTTTGGAGAGCTTTCTGTAAAAAGTTGGAGATTGATCTGTCCTTCTCCTCGGCCTTCCATCCTGAAACTAATGGCCAAACTGAGAGGACTAATCAGTCTCTAGAACAATATTTAAGGTGTTTTATCTCTGACTGTCAATATGATTGGGTCTCCTTCATTCCCCTCGCCGAATTTTCCCTTAATAACCGGGTCAGTAACTCGTCAGGGGTCTCTCCCTTTTTCTGTAAATTTGGGTTTAATTAACGGTTCTCCTCCGTTTCACCTGGTGGTTCCAAAAATCCTGAGGTATATGTCGTTCATCGGGAACTGTGCACAGTCTGGGCCCAGGTTCAGAAGAACCTAGAGGCGTCCCAGGGCATACAAAAGACTCAGGCAGATAGAAGACGTTCTGCTAACCCCTTGTTTGTGGTCGCGGATCTGGTGTGGCTGTCTTCAAAAAATTTGCGCCTTAAGGTTCCGTCCAAAAAATTTGCTCCCCGGTTTATAGGGCCGTACAAGGTCATTGAGGTCCTTAACTCTGTCTCCTTCCGGCTGGAGTTACCCCCGTCTTTTCAAATACACGACGTGTTTCATGCCTCCCTCCTGAAACGCTGCTCCCCGTCCTTGGTTACCTCGAGGAAACCTCCGGTCCCTGTTCTCACCCCTGAAGGGGTAGAATTCGAGGTGGCCAAGATTGTGGACAGCAGGATGGTCCAAGGCTCCCTCCAGTACCTGGTCCATTGGAGAGGATACGGGCCTGAGGAGAGGACTTGGGTACCCGCCCGGGATGTTCACGCTGGGGTATTGCTCAGGAGGTTCCATCTTCGGTTCCCCAATAAGCCAGGTCCACCTAGGAAGGGTCCAGTGGCCCCTCATAAAAGGGGGGGTACTGTAAAGGATCTGCCAGACACAGCTTCTGTGTCGACGCCCATGGTTAATCAGTCTGCATCTGCTCCTAGGTCTGATCGAGTGACTCGATCTGCTACCACTCAGGCTGGTAGGCTGAGGAGTGGGAGAACCTATCACAGCCTGGCCAGACGGTTCTAGCGCCCGCCCTCGGTCTTTGTATACCTTCATTTGCTATTTGTCTTTGCCTGTGATTCTCTCTTGTTTCCTGGCTCTGCTGTTCCAGCTATTACTATTGACCTCTGCTTCATATTGACCCTGGCTTTACTGACTATGCTCCTGCTCTGCGTTTGGTACCTCGTACACTCCTGGTTTGACTCGGCTCGTTCACTGCTCTTGTTGCTCAAGGTGTTGCCGTGGGCAACTGCCCCTTTTCCCTTAGCTTCTGTGTACCCTTGTCTGTTGGTCTGTCGTGCACCTACTGAGCGTAGGGACCGTTGCCCAGTTGTACGCTGTCGCCTAGGATGGGTCGTGCAAGTAGGCAGGGACTGAGTGGCGAGTAGATTAGGGCTCACCTGTCTGTCTCCCTACCCCGTCATTACACATATAGCTCCCCCTGTATATAGTGTCCCACGTATAGCTCCCCCTGTATATAGTGCCCCACATCCCCACATTTAACTCCCCCTGTATATAGTGGCCCACATATAGACCCCCCCCCGTATATAGTGGCCCAGATCCCCACATATAGACCCCCCTGGCTATAGTGCCCCACATATAGACCCCCCTGTATATAGTGCCCCACATATAGACCCCCCTTTTTATAGTGACCCACATCCCCACATATATACCCCCCTGTACATATTTACCCACATCCCCATATAGACTCCCCTGTATATAGTGGCCCAGATCCCCACATAGATCCCCCCAGTATATAGTGGCCCACATATAGACCTGACCCCCCTGTAAACAGAGGCCCACATCCCCACATATAGACCCGACCCCCCCTGTATACAGAGGCCCACATCCCCACATATAGACAACCCCCCTCCCCTTCCTGTAGATAAAGCCCCCACTGTAGATAGAGCCCCCACTGTAGATAATGCCACTCACAGTTTTAGTACAGAAAAAAAAAAAACTTTACATACTCACATGATCCCGTCCAGTAGAAATGCAGATCTGCTCTCTTCTGAGCAGGTCTGCTGTAGCTGAACGACGCGTCGTTCAAAGGCGCTGATTGGCGGTTCAGAATGACTTGCCCCGTCAATCAGCGCCTTTCAAGCACTGAAGCGGCGCGACAACTTCATCGCAACGCTAGCATCATTGAAAGGCGCTGATTGGCGGGCAAGTCATTTTGCCCCGCCAATCAATGTCATTGTAAGGCGTTGAATGGTCGGGAAAGGAACATGCCCGGCCATTCAGCACTAATGCATGTATTTGTACCTGCGTGCAATAGATGCAGGTACAATTACTGCAAGACGGGGTGGCTGTCGCTAGCACCGGGCCCCCTCCGGTGCTAGCGACGCCCCCGGGCATGAGGGGGCCCGTGTCACCCGGCCCATAAATGTTAGAGGCTCGGCGGTGCGTGGCCCGTAGTAGCATCACTACAGCAGTAGCAGCCATAACGGCTGCTAGCGGCGCCACCGGGCATATGGGGGGTCGTGTCGGCTAGCGGCACGGGCCCCCTTAAGCCACGTGCCCCGTAGCTGCCGCTATGGCTGCTACCGCGGTAGTTATGCCACTGAATTGCCCACCCCCATTTTTGACCAGGTGGCGCCGCCTGAGGCTGTCGGATCACCTCGCCTCATGGCAGGTGCGGCACTGGTCACAAGAGAAACATCAGAGAACAAACACCCTGCAATCATTGCCGGAAGAACACAAGCTGGTGGCGGCAGCGTTATGGTTTGTGCAATTTTTTCATTACATTCTCTGGGCCCATGTGGAAAGACACTCTGAACCGATTTGGGTATGAATCCATCGTTGCAGATCACGTTCACCCTTCATGTTGTTTGTCTGCCCTGGGGCAGATGGAATCTTCCAGCAAGACGATGAGACATGTCACAAGGCCCGAAATGTCCAACAGTGGTTGGAAAACCACGACCAAGAATTCCAAGTCCTTCCCTGGCCCCCTAATTTGCCGGACTTAAACCCAATTGAGCATCTGTGGGACCACATGGATTGTCTTGTTCGCTCTATAGATCCTCCTCCATGCACCCTCCAGCAATTGTTGGATGCCCTGCAGTCAGCATGGCTCCAGATACCTGAGACAACCTACCAGCACCTTATTGAGTCACTCCCAGCCTGTCTAGCTGCTGTCCATGCTGCACACGGCGGTTACTCTGTATATTAGCTGGTGGACATAATAATGTGACTCGACTGTGTGTATGTATATATATGAATGTGTGTATATATATATATATATATATATATATATATATTCAGGAGAAATAAATCTTGCAGCACTCCAACAGGATGAATGAAAAAAACTGTGATTTATTCAAGCCAACATACAGCGGTGCGACGTTTCAGTCCAACATTAGGACTTTTTTCAAGCATGAAAAAATGTGACAACTTATATAATGTGACAACTTGGGGAACAACTTAGCTCACAGAATCACCATCTCCAGGGCGAGATGGTTGGCACACATACACCGTGTTCCAAATTATTATGCACATTAGATTTAAGTGTCATAAACATTTAATTATTAGTTTTTCAATTAAACTCATGGATGGTATTATGTCTTAGAGCTCTTTGGACCATTGTAATCAATCTCAGACACCTGTGATAATTAGTTTGCCAGGTGTGCCCAATCAAAGGAAAACTACTTAAGAAGGACCTTTGGTCCTGATGTCTTTTTCACATCTTGACGTCACGGCGCTGGATTGGGTCAGGACCTTTGGTGCGCCCAGAGCCGAAGAGAAGGGTAAGTGAAACATTACTATCTGCTGGGGCCCTGTATCTAAGCCTACCACATGTGTTACTAATGGGTTTTTTTTTGTGTTTGGGATTTTTTACAGATTCGGGTTTTGGACTACGTCGGATTCGAGGACTACTTCGATAACAACTTTTTTTATTCTAAATAAAATGGTTAACGAGGGTTGTGTGTTTTTGTTTTATTTCAATAAAATATTTTTTCTATGTCTTTATTTTTTTAACACTTTATTTCTACCTCTTTAGTAATGGCCACTGGCTGAATGACAGCGTTCATTACTAAGGAGGGACTTAGTGTTAGCCGATGCAGAGGCTAACACTAACCCCCATTATTACCCCGGTACCCACCACCACCACAAGGGGTGCTGGGAAGAGCCAGGTATGATCCAGTACCTGACCATCTGTAGCGATGGTCGGGCAATGGGGCGGCCGCAGGCTGGTATTATTAGGCTGGGAAAGGCCAAATACAGTGGCCCTTCACACCCTGGTAATGCCAGGCTGCTGCTATGTTGTATCTGGCTGGTTATGAAAATGAGGGGGACCCCACGTCATTTTTTTTTTTAAATGGTAAAAAAATCCCCCGCACCCCCCCCCCCCATTTTTCATAACCAGCCAGATAGAACACAGCAGCAGCCTAGCATTACCAGGGTGGGAAGGGCCAATGTTGTTGGCCTTTCCCAGACTAATAATATCAACCTGCTGCCGGCCCAGTGCCCGACCGCCGCTACAGATGGTCGGGTACTGGATTGTACCCGGCTCTTCCCGGCACACCTGGTGGCAGACGGTACCTGAGTAATAATGGTGGTTAGTGTTAGCCTCTGCACGGCTAACATTAAGCCCCGCCTTAGTAATGGACATTGTCAATCAGCGGGCATCAGTAAGGTGATAGTAATAAAGTTTAAAAAAATGCAAGGGCATAGAAAAATATTTTATTGAAATAAAAAAAAAAACACTACACAACCCTTGTTAACCATTTTATTGAGAATAAAAAGAACTCTGTCATTGACGTAGTCTGACAATCGAAACTGTAAAAAAAAAAAAGGCAAAAAAATTTAGCAACACATAAAAAAGCAAATTAATTATTATCTTAAATTTCCAGGTCCAGCACTGTAGACGCAATGTCAGTGAGCTGAGTCCTATATCTAATCCTATCATGCGTGATACTGACTGCTGAGCTGTGTATTTAATCCTATCATTTGTGATACTGACTGCTGAGCTATGTATCTAATCAGTGGCGTAACTACCGCTGTAGCAGCCGTAGCGGCTGCTACGGGGCCCACGGCATGAAGGGGCCCGTGTCGCCCGCCGGCACGGGCCCCCAACATGGCCGGAGGCTCCGCTATCTGCCGCTATGGCTACTACAGCGCGACGCCACTAAACACTATGGCAGAGCAGTGAGGTATCTCCCCGCTCTGCCATTAAAGGGGTTGTTCCTACAAAAGACATGTATCCCCTATCCACAGGATACATGTGTGATCACTGGCAGCGATAAGGAGAACGGGGGACCGAAAGTCCCCTGAAGTTCTCCATCACAAACCTCGGACTTCCGGGGTCTGTGTCGGCAGCTCCGTAGAAATGAATGGAGCGCCGGTCGCGCTTGTGCGCATGCGTGACCAGCGCTCCTTTCATTTTTATTGAGCTGCCGACACAGACCCCAGAAGTCAGAGGTTAGTCATGGAGAACTTCGGGGGAATTTCAGTCCCCCGTTCTCCCTATCACTGCCAGCGATCACACATGTATCCCCTATCCTGTGGATAGGGGATACATGTCTTTTGTAGGACACACTATAGGTCAGATTTTTTTGGGGGGTTGAGGCTGTATGGCGCTATCTACAGGGAGGGGCTGTATAGCGTTACCTACAGGGGGGCTGTATGGCGCTATCTACAGTGGGGCTGTGTGGCGTTATCTACAGGGGGGGGGGGGCTGTAAAAAAGGCACTATCTACAAGGGGGGGTTGTGTGGCACTCAGGGGAGGGGGGGGGGGCCCAGTCAAAAGTTTGCTATGGGGCCCAGTCTTTCCTAGTTATGCCCCTGCTCTGGACTATGTATGTATGGTGGCCTTAAAGGTCATTTTGTGCGCCAATGCCCACAGAAACCGGGAAACTCCAGTACCTAGGGTTGGTTGGAGAGGCAACTCCAGGTGGAACGTCTCCAAACATTAAAACCTCTTCCAGATTATCGATTCCTGTGGCCATCGTCTCCGGAGAGACGTCACATCCTTCCTCCGCCTATCTTGACTCTGGAGCCGCTGCTAATTTCATCCAGCAGGATCTAGTGGATCGTTTACGTCTACCCACAGTTCGTCTGGAGAGACCCCTGGCTGTTGCCTCTGTGAATGGTCTACCATTGCCCGATCCGATTATGCTCATCATGGAGCCATTGACACTACGGGTCGGAGCTCTTCACTCAGAACAGATCACCTTCCTGGTACTACCTAAGGCTATCAATCCTATCCTGCTGGGTCTGCCATGGCTCCGCTTACACGCCCCGGTTCTTGACTGGAGTTCCGGAGAAGTTCTTCAATGGGGTTCCAGATGCCATAGCCATTGCCTGTCACAAGTCCGTCCTGTTATGCCCCCTCTGCCTCAGTCACTCTCCGCTCTACCATCTCAGTATGCCAGTTTTGCGAATGTCTTCTGCAAACGAGAGGCTGAGACGTTGTCTCCAAATCAGAATTATGACTGTCCCATTGAACTGGTTCCTAATGCTTCTCTTCCCCGTGGACGAGTATATCCTCTCTCCTTGCCAGAGACTTTATCTATGTCAGCCTATATCAAGGAGAATTTGGAGAGGGCTTTTATTAGAAAATCTTCCTCCCCGGCTGGGGCCGGCTTCTTCTTCGTTAAGAAGAGAGATGGATCTCTTCGACCCTGCATTGACTACCGTGGTCTCAACCAGATCACGGTCAAGAACAAATACCCGTTGCCACTTATGTCCGAGCTGTTTGATCGCATACGAGGAGCCAAAAAAATTTCTAAGCTAGATCTGCGGGGAGCTTATAACCTAATCCGGATTCGCCGGGGTGACGAATGGAAGACGGCATTTAACACCCGCGATGGGCACTACGAATACCTAGTGATGCCCTTCGGACTGTGTAACGCTCTAGCAGTATTTCAGGAATTCGTCAATGATATTTTCCGAGACCTCCTCTATATGTGTGTTGTAGTTTATCTCGATGATATTTTGATTTTCTCCCCAGATCCGATGACCCATCGGAGGCATGTCCGTCAAGTTCTTCTGCAACTAAGAGAGAATCGCTTATATGCCAAGTTGGAGAAGTGCGTCTTTGAAAAGAAGTCTTTGCCCTTCCTGGGCTACTTCATCTTGGATCAAAGTCTTAAGATGGACCCTGAGAAACTACAGTCTGTCCTGGAGTGGCCACGTCCTCAGGACCTAAGGGCCTTACAACGGTCCCTGGGATTCGCCAATTTCTACCGGCAGTTTATTCCGAACTTTTCATCTCTGACGGCTCCCATCTCGACTCTTACCAAGAAGGGTGTGAACGCCAAGGTGTGGACTCCAGAGGCAGAGTCCGCATTCATTAGCCTCAAGAAAGCCTTCACTTCAGCTTCGATCCTCCATCACCCTGACGTATTTCAACAGTTCTCATTGGAGGTGGACGCTTCCTCTGTTGGTGCAGGTGCACTTCTGTTCCAGAGGAGCTCCAAAGGAAAGGTAGTAGTATGTGGCTACTACTCAAGACTTTTTTCTTCTGCTGAGCGCAATTACTCTATTGGAGATCGGGAGCTACTGGCCATCAAATTGGCTCTGGAGGAGTGGAGACATCTTCTAGAGGGCGCAGCTCACCCGATCTTGATCTACACCGACCACAAGAACCTTACCTACCTTCTGTCAGCTCAAAGACTGAATCCTCGTCAAGCCAGGTGGTCGCTGTTTTTTACCCGTTTCCAATTTCTGCTCCACTACCGTCCCGCTGACAAGAACGTGAGGGCCGATGCCCTGTCCCCATCGTTTGAGACGGAAGACACGGTGGAGTCCCTTCAGACTATCATAGACTCGTTCTGCATTGTCACTGCTAATCCTCAGCAGATTAGAGACATCCCTCCGGGGAGGACTTTTGTTCGGTTGGCAGACAGGAGAAGAATTCTCCGCTTGTGACACAGTACTTAACTAGCTGGGCACGCTGGTGTCCGTAAAACACGAGACCTGATTGCTCGTCACTTCTGGTGGCCCACGCTACCTAAAGATGTTCTGGACTTTGTCTCTTCTTGCACGGTGTGTGCTTCTAACAAAGTTACTCACTCCAAGCCGGCCGGCCTGCTCCAACCTCTGCCTGTACCCAATGCCCCCTGGCAGCACATTTCGATGGACTTTGTCACAGACCTTCCCCCCTCAGCAGGATGCAACACCGTCTGGGTGGTGGTGGACCGGTTCTCTAAGATGGCACATTTTATCCCGCTGACCGGTCTACCTTCTGCTCCCCGACTGGCGAGTATCTTTATTCAACACATCTTTCACTTGCATGGCTTGCCTCTTCACATTGTGTCCGACCGGGGGGTTCAGTTTACCTCAAAGTTCTGGAGAACCCTCTGTAAACTCCTGGATGTGAGTTTGGATCAACCAGATCATGGAGAATTATCTCCGCCACTTCATCTCTTCACAGCACGATAACTGGGTACAACTTCTTCCATGGGCTGAGTTCTCATACAACAACCACACAAGTGAGTCCACCACTTCCACTCCATTTCACATTGTATACGGTCAACATCCTAGAGTCCCTCTTCCAGTGTCGACCACATCTCAAGTACCCGCTGCTGACTCTGCATATGGGGACTTTCTGCAAATCTGGCAACAGACCCGGTCCTCTATTTTGCTGGCAGTGGATCGCATGAAGCGAAAGGCAGATACTAGGAGAGGAGAGCCGCCTCAGTATCTTCCAGGTACTAAAATCTGGCTGTCCTCTCTGAACATTCGCTTGAAGGTACCCTCATACAAGTTTGCTCCCAGGTTCCTTGGTCCTTTCGAGATTCTGCAACAAATCAACCCTGTCTCCTATAAGCTGCGGCTGCCTCCTACAATCAGAATCCCCAACTCCTCCATGTGTCCCTCCTGAAACCAGTGGTCCTGAACCGCTACAGCAAGACTTCTAGTTCCACAGTTGCTCCCAGTTGTCCTTCTGATGTATTCGAGGTAAAGGAGATCCTGGACTGCCAAAGGGTAGAAGGAAGGACTTTCTATTTGGTGGACTGGAGAGGGTTTGGTCCTGAGGAGAGGTCCTGGGAGCCAGAAGACAACCTCAGTGCTCCTGCTCTTATTAAAATGTTCCTCTCTCGCTCTGGCCCCAAGAAGAGGGGGCGTAAGAGGGGGATACTGTAGCATCCATGGCCGCGGGCCGTCGGGTTTAATCACCTCCCGATGCCCGCAGCCATGGATCCGTGAGCCCTGGTCCCCATCTCCTTCCTAGGAGACGCCAGCGCTCACTTCCGCTCCGTTCTGCTGTGTCCCGTAGAGTGCGCGCGCACACAGGAAATCGTCATCATCATAAACTGCCATGATTTCCTGGTCTATAAGAAGGCCCCAGGTCTTCTGATCCTTGCCTGAGCATTGTTAGTTTATCCGAGTCTGTCTTGCAAATGGTCCTTTAGTGTTTCCCGTTCCAGTTGTTACCCGTGCCCTGTTTCCTGTTCCTGTGTCCCGTACTGTTCTTGTTCCTGTGCATACCAGTTTTGGAGTCGTGCCTACTGCACCTGCTGTCATTTGCCATGTCCAGTGTCTTCTGTCACGTCCAGTGTCTTCTGCCACGTCCAGTGTCTTCTGTCACATCGGATACTGTCCGACACGTCTGGCGCTACCTGCTGCACCGGCCTCCATCCTGCTGCTGCCACTGCCACGGTCTGGACTAGTTCAGGTACCCAAGCGTTACTATTGACTTTCATATAGACTGTGACCTGGTCAGCTGCCTCTCCGCTATGGCGGAGCGGTCTAGTGGGTCCACATACCCTGTGTTCGTGACAAGAAATATATTTAATTGAATTGCCATTACTAAACATATCTACATAATTGTAATTAGCATGCATGCATAAGAAGGTCATTATGGCCTGGGTTTTAATGCATTGTCACAATGGAAACAATGGGTTTAGGCTGCTGCCACTTTGGCCCCACTGGGCCTGGAGCTAGGCGACGGTATTCTCCCGCACACTACGGGGGCCTGTACAGGGACCTGTATCCGTCCGGGCCTTCGTCAACACACCGCTCCCAATGTCTAAGAGGGAAGCCTCTATAGGCTCCCCCACCTCTGCTCGGTCATTCTTTGTAATTTCAGGCCTATTGGTTGCAGTCACGGCCATTTTTGGTGTCCGGTACTCGCAAGTTTAGTCCCAGCCTTTGCGACCTAGTGTCTGAGGACTCGGTCTCCTCCCCCTTCCTATCCACACCCGTCTCCTATCACCGTTCACATCGGGAGCACATGAACCTCCCTAACACTGGTTCCTGCTCTATGGGGATGTTGTGCTGCAGCCTGCTGACAAGTCTCCATAGACAGGCCGCCTACCTTGTAGGTAAACTCGGCCCTGTTGCTTTGCATAAAGGTGAAGCTGCCTAACTAACATTTTAAGAGACTGTTTAAGCTCATGGAGTTGTCTAAATACATAATAGTTTAATTGTTGGAGTTACTTGCGTTGGCTGACACTAACTCTACTACCTTCTTCTACTTATCTTCTAGTTGGACTGCTTTATAAGTTGAGGATAAACCAACTTCACTTGCAGCTCCTGTGCACAAACACCTCTCCTGCAGACTGCTCAAGATCCTCCCTCTAACCAGAATTACACTGGTTCCTCTCCTTATAGTCCCCTTCCCTGTCTAAGTCAATTGCGGAGCCTCACTGATTTCTCTCTCCATGGTTTGGTCCTTTTCCCTATTCTTTCAGCATCTACTGGTACTCTGACAACCACCCAAGATGAGTCCAAGCTACCAAGAGAAAGGTCACGATGGGAGAAATCCCCTCTGCTCAGGTTGGCAGTGTTCTACCTCCTGATGGGCTCCCTCGCTGTCCCAATCTGTTGCCTATGTGGTCCTGGCGAGCTGCTAGTAGAGAACTCACAGATTGGCATGTCCTGTAAGTGCTTCAGGGCCCACCTCCCCGGGCTTTCTCTGAATCCCCTATGGACCTGTACCTCTGAGTCAGACCCAGACCTCCCCTCTTAGACGCGAGACATATGGACACACTTATTCTGGCTTTCCGGGCATACATACTTACCTGGTAGGGGAAAATTCATGATCAATTTCCTCAAATGTGGAAAACAGCATAATTTGTGGTAGTGGGGTCTGCGTTTACGCTTTGCCAAGAGAGCAACTCCTCTCCAAAATAAAGTTGCACGAGTTGATTTGTCATTAGAGGAAGTTCCGTTCAAGTGCCTTAAGCATTCCCACAAATGCCTTAGCAACCCTTCTCAGCAAGCATTAGTTTACTTTTAACAAGCAAGCGCCTGGACATCCTCTGCACCTTCTAGACCAGCTTGGTGTCTAAATGGATGTCTTCACCCTATGTGAATCCACCGGCGTTGTGACTCTTCAAATCTACTATGCTTCTCATGGTGCATGCTGCCACCCTCAGAGAGTTTACGGACATGTGCACAAGTCTCTCCCCACATCTGCCTGTGAAGTGGCCATTCTTGCTCTTCGCCAAGATTATGCATCTACGGGTGTCTCTAAAATAGTTCCCGAGTGGGCTAAACCGCTCAAACATGAGATCTTGCCCGGGGCTCAGGGAAGAATGACGCAGCCCCTGAGAAATCTCTGCCTGCCCCCCTTGTTTAGGAACCAACCTATTAGGTACCAGACTTGATGTGAATATCATGAGGCTACAGGTAGCCACAGCTCTCTTCTCCTCCAACTCCAACCCAGGCATTTGGACCCAAGACGTTTTGTCCCTTCTCTACCTCCCGTGCAGAGATATTATTCATCTTCTAGGAAATGAGGAGGCCATTCCTAGTGCAGAGCTCCTAAACACACCTTAGCCTATAAACACTCAGGTGGTAGGACACCCCCTTGTCTTTCAGGAGGTACTCTCTAGGCTGGAGGTTGCTATGTTCACTACCAGACCAAGGTGTTAATGTCCAGGTACCTTCTCAGGAGAATCTTTCTGGTCTATTTGACTTTCTCGTTCCAATGTGTGCTCCACTTTTGATGATGCTATTGCTCCATGGAGCTTTATAAGTTTCTGCCTCGGGTGGAGACAGGATTCAGACTTACACATTCCCATTTTACCCCTCTTCTCTATGGCCATGTCCCTTCTACGACTCAGGGGCGTCGTCTTCCTACATATGGATAATATCTGGATACTATCCCACCAGACTAACTTCTCAAAAATCTCAGGATCGCTACCTAAAACCTCACTAACCGTGGCTGGTTCATTTCTCAGTCAGTCATGTCTTCTCCATTCAGTGCACCCTGTTTTTCTGTAGATGCTATTCTAGGGTGTTGTGAGTCCTCCCAGGCGACAGTAATTCTCCAGAGCGGGTTTACTGATGGCCTTCACCTTTGCCCCTCCAACTCTACGTGAAGGTCTTAAGAAGTATGGTAGCTATTATGAGAATGGTTCCCTTGCTCAGTTTTTTATTATAGGACCCTTTACTTGTTTCTTTGAGGAACCCACATATTGATTTTAGTGATAATAGGACCCTTTAGCCGACTATCATCTTTTAGTGGGGCATGACCTCCCCCTCTTTCTCACTCTCTGGACCGGCCCACCCTGTTCCCCACACCAATTTTTTAAACTGCAGATACCAGCCTTCTGGGCCAGGGGGCTTTTCTGCCCACCAACATTCTGGAGCTCAGAGACAGATTATTCTGATGGTCAATACCATAGCTGAGGAGTACCCCCAACTACCTGGATGGCACATGTAACTCAAATCCTCTCTTGAGTAGAAAGCCTTGTCCATGCATTATCTGCTGTCCATCTTACAAGGGTGGACATCTGAGTTGCAGACTGGATCAGTCATGAACAACTGGACCCCGGGAAGTGGGCATTCAATCCGTTGTCTTTCCCATGCACTACAAGCATTGGAGCACCCCAGACGTCAAATTTATGGCTTCTCAGATATTTTTCCTGGCACTGTGGTTTGTCTCCAGGCTCCTACAGCAGTCACGACGAACTCTCTGGTAACTGCATGAGCCTTGTTTGCACTACTCCACCTCTACCCCACCTAAGCTTGAAGACAAAATTGGTTCCTGTTCTTCTAGTAGCCTAGGTCTGGCTACGATGTTCCTGGCATGCTGGACGTTGTCATCCCCGCCACAAGCACCTTCCAGCTCTTCCAGTTCTGCTCTCTCTAGGACCTCCTGATTTAACAGTCCTGCGAGTGTGCTTTTTTTTGGTCCTGGTCATCTTGACTTTGATCTAGGCAAGAAATCCACCACCTTTTTGTATACACTGCTATGACTGGAAGGCCGGAGTTGTTGGTGTAGAGACAGGCATATCTCCCCACGGTCTCTCTCTAATTCAACTTTCTTTCTTGCATTCTGGTCTAAATGGGGGGGGGATAGACCACAGTCCGCTGTAGGGTCTGGTCCCTGCCCGACCCAGATTTTAGTTTCATGGGTAGTCCGATTTCCAGATGGTTTCACGTGCAGGTCCTTAGCACCCGTGGTACCAGTGCTTTTATTCCTCCTCCAGACTAAGGAGAACCTGCATTGAATGTCTACCTTACTCCAGCAGGTCCCCACCACCCTCCATTTTATCTAGAGTGGTGTTGCTCCTTTTCTGTTCCTCTCATCATAAGGAGCGGTCCATTCTCATCTTGGATGTTGTGCAGGCTTTTACCTGTGTCTTTTAGTCTCCTTTTCCTTTGGGAGATCAGGCTCACTAATCTTTAATGGAGGGATGACGTACGAGGACGCTGGCCTTTAAAGCAACCATATATCCTCTTGGATCTGCTCAGCTACATGTAAAATATACTTTGTGCTGCACGGGATCCCCCGTTCTGGATTTCTAGGTATTCGTCCTGGGTGGTAGTGCTCTAACCAGGTTGCTGCCATCAGACTCTGGCACCCTACGGTTTTCCTTAACAATGGTGGATTGTATACTGAACTGTTTGTTAAATCGACTGATAAGAACCAATTGTTACTATATTCCAGTTTTCATCCGAGATCTGTTAAAAAAACAAAAACGATCCCCCAGAGCCAAATAACCCATATTGTATTGTTAGTAACACTTAAAATTCTACTATAGCAGTTAAAGGCATGAAAAAAAACCTATTATCCTAAGATAGAGATACTGTAGAGAAGTAAAGGGTTCAATCTCTAACACAAGAAACGTTATTGTCTCATGTATGTAAATTGTAAAGGATCTGCCAGGCACAACTTATGTGTATACTCCCATAGGTAATCAGTCTGCACCTGAGCCTATGTCTCCGAGACTGACTCCATCTTCCACCACTCAGGATGGCAGGCTTAGGAGTGGGAGAGCCTATCGCAGCCTGGCCAGACGGAGCTAGCTCCCGCCCTCTGTCTATTTATACCTGCCTTTCCTGTTCCTCCTTTGATTGTGATTCTTCTCGTGTGGTTTCCTGGCCCAGCTAAAGCTTCTACTATTTGATCCTGCTCCATACTGACCCTGGCTTACTGACTACTCTCCT
Organism: Rhinoderma darwinii; assembly: GCF_050947455.1. NCBI lineage: Eukaryota > Metazoa > Chordata > Amphibia > Anura > Rhinodermatidae > Rhinoderma > Rhinoderma darwinii. Next base: position 222,436,842 of record NC_134687.1, read on the forward strand.
GCCCTGCGTTTGGTACCTCGTGCACTCCTGGTTTGACTCGGCTCGTTCACTACTCTTATTGCTCACGGTGTTGCCGTGGGCAACTGCCCCTTTCCCTCTGCTTGGTGTTCCCTTGTCTGTTTGTCTCGTGCACTTACTGAGCGTAGGGACCGCCACCCAGTTGTACCCCGTCGCCTAGGGCGGGTCGTTGCAAGTAGGCAGGGACAGAGTGGCGGGTAGATTAGGGCTCACTTGTTCGTTTCCTTAACCCCGCCATTACATAAATCATATACTACTAAGAGGTTAACTTTTGAAAGTCAATTTCATAATATATGTCATAATATCTTTAAAATTGTATGCAAGGAATATTCTTTGTGTGAATTATCTAATGATTCCATAATTTCAAATACCACCACTCCATCCTTTCAGATGTGGACGCACTGTATGAGAACAACTGGTTAGAGCTGATTCTTTTATTAAAGTTAATTTTAAGGAAAATTTTATGTTTTTACCTCCTCTTCTCATGATACATATTTGTGTATAAACTGTGCACAGTGCAACAGTGTCATCCGTGGTACAGATATTTTACAGCCACACACAGGGAAAAGAATACTGATTAGGTTGCTATTGACTGTGATTCCATAAATGCGGTGTATTTGTTGAAATGTCCATGCAGACTGTTGGAAAATCAGTCTAAATAGTATCTACCAACATAAATCCACAGTCCACAATAAACAATGTGAACTTCCAGTACCTTGACATTTTGTTAAAGCTGGGCATTCACCTATTCATGTATGATTTCAAGTTTTAAAATAAATAACACCAGCACGGCAGATCAGAGTTGATCGTCGAAAACGGCTAAAACAGAGGGCGTTGTTTTGGATTTTTATCTGATCACTATGTGGCCTAACGGCAAAAAACACAATTTTGACATACATTTTTTTTTTGTATAACGACTCATACATTGTTCCTAATTGTGTAAGGGGACGCTATGGATCATTCTAATTTTGCATTTTGGGTAAAGATGACCAGAATTGGCAAAAATGCAAGAATTGCATATATTAAATGAAGCATTTATGTAAGTTATTCTTTGTTGTGAGGATGTATTAGTATAAAAATGAGAAAGCATATTATTCTGATAAGTCAGTTATTTAATGATAAGATATACATGATGTGTTGATCATAATTCAAGTTAGATACACTACCGTTCAAAAGTTTAGGGTCACTTAGAAATTTCCTTATTTTTGGAAGAAAAGCACAGTTTTTTTAAATGAAGACAACATTAAATTAATCAGAAATACACTCTATACATTGTTAATGTGGTAAATGACTATTCTAGCTGCAAACGTCTGGTTTTTAATGCAATATCTACATAGGTGTATAGAGGCCCATTTCCAGCAACCATCCCTCCAGTGTTCTAATGGTACATTGTGTTTGCTAACTGTGTTAGAAGGCTAATGGATGATTAGAAAACAATTGAAAACCCTTGTGCAATTATGTTAGCACCGCTGTAAACGGTTTTGCTGTTTAGAGGAGCTATAAAACTGACCTTCCTTTGAGCTAGTTGAGAATCTGGAGCATTACATTTGTGGGTTCGATTAAACTCTCCAAATGGCTAGAAAAAGAGAGCTTTCATGTGAAACTCGACAGTCTATTCTTGTTCTTAGAAATGAAGGCTATTCCATGCGAGAAATTGCCAAGAAACTGATTTTTTTCCCCATTGACATCCTTATGGTTTTGGATTTCTGGTTTAAAAAACGCATTTGTGTTTAATGTGTGCAGTGGCGGATTAAGTAGACCATAGGCCCTGGGCTGTTACCCAAACTTGGGCCCCCCTTCTCCACCGCCGCCCTGTAATTATTGTTAACACTTCCTTTTTGTCCAGACATTAACAAATGGGTGTTACTACTCCCCTTGTCAAAAGGATGTGTACCCACATACTGACAGTCTCCAACCATCGATGACAGTATCGCACCGTGTAGGGACACATTCTCCTGACAAGCGGAATAGTAACACTTATATGTCTATCAGTCCTGGACTGCACAAATGCTTTTTGTGAAATACAAGGATTTCCATAATAAACATGTCAGGAGACATGACAGATTGTCTATAAATCTAGTGACTCACATGTGACGACTTTTCCCGGCGATGACCCATTTCTGCAGAATTTGCCACTCAGATGTCTTTGGCTCCTCACTTTTCCAACATTTCCACACCTATAAACAAAGATAAAATTATCATTTTGCCACACACTGTGCCCCTAAATATAATAGCACCAAACACTGCGCCACTGAATAAAATAGTACCAAACGCTGGGCCCTAAATATTATAGCACCATAGACTGCACCCCTGAATATAATTGTGTCAAACACTATAGCGTAAAGCACCACATACACACAGCCCCTGTAGATAGCACCACACACAACCCCCTGTAGATAGCGCTACACACAAACCCCTGTATATAGAGCCACACACAACCCCGTGTAGATAGCGCTACACAATGACCCCTGTAAATAGCGCTACACATCCCTCCCCCTCTGTAAATAGCATCACATAGCCCTCCCCCTCTTGTATATAGTGCTACACAGCAATCCCCCTTAGGTATAGTGATACACAGCGCTCCCCCTTCTATATAGTGCCACATAGGGTCACCCCCCTTGTATATAGTGCTACACAGCGCCACCCCCCTTGGACCTGCAGCTCTTGTAATTGCTCAGTATAATGTCCCCCATAGCTTCCCCCACAGTATATTGCCACCCATAGCTTCCCCTATACAGTATAATGCCCTCCATAGCTGCCTCTACACAGTAGAATTTTCCCCATAGCTGCCTCTACACAGTATAATGTTCCCCTTAGCTGTCCTATGCAGTTTAATGCCTCCATAGCTTCCTCTACACAGTATAATGCCCTCCATAGCTGCCTCTACACAGTATAATTTTCCCCTTAGCTGTCCTACAAAGTCTAATGCCCTCCATAGCTGCCTCTACACAGTATAATGTTCCCCTTAGCTGTCCTACACAGTATAATGCCCCCATAGCTGCCTCTACACAGTATAATGTTCCCCTTAGCTGTCCTACACAGTATAATGCCTCCATAGCTGCCTCTACACAGTATAATGTTCCCCTTAGCTGTCCTATACAGTAAAATGCCCCTATAGCTGCCTCTACACAGTATAATGTTCACCTTAGCTGTTCTACACAGTATAATGCCTCCATAGCTGCCTCTACACAGTATAATACCCTCCATAGCTGCCTCTACACAGTATAATGCCCTCCATAGCTGCCTCTACACAGTATAATGTTCCCATTAGCTGTCCTATACAGTATAATGCCCTCCATAGCTGCCTCTACATAGTATAATGTTCCCGTTAGCTGTCCTACACAGCATAATGCCCTCCATAGCTGCCTCAACACAGTATAATGTTCCCCTTAGCTGTCCTATACAGTATAATGCCATCCATAGCTGCCTCTACACAGTATAATGTTCCCCTTAGCTGTCCTATACAGTATAATGCCACCATATGTACGTACCCACATAGCGCCACCCCCTTTGTATATAGTGATACACAGCGCCTCCCCCCTTGGACCTGCAGCTCTTGTAATTGCTCAGTATAATGTCCCCCATAGCTGCCCCCACAGTATATTGCCACCCATAGCTTCCCCTATACAGTATAATGCCCTCCATAGCTGCCTCTACACAGTATAATTTTCCCCTTAGCTGTCCTACAAAGTATAATGCCCTCCATAGCTGCCTCTACACAGTATAATGTTCCCCTTAGCTGTCCTACACTGTATAATGCCTCCATAGCTGCATCTACACAGTATAATGCCCTCCATAGCTGCCTCTACACAGTATAATAATCCCCTTAGCTGTCCTACACAGTATAATGCCTCCATAGTTGCCTCTACACAGTATAATGCTCTCCATAGCTGCTTCTACACAGTATAATGTTCCCCTTAGCTGTCCTATACAGTATAATGCCCCTATAGCTGCCTCTACACAGTATAATGTCCCCCATAGCTGTCCTACACAGTATAATGCCTCCATAGCTGCCTCTACACAGTATAATGCCATCCATAGCTGCCTCTACACAGTATAATGCTCCCCTTAGCTGTCCTATACAGTATAATGCCCTCCATAGCTGCCTCAACATAGTATAATGTTCCCCTTAGCTGTCCTATACAGTATAATGCCCCCATAGCTGCATCTACACAGTATAATGTTCCCCTTAGCAGTCCTATACACTATAATGCCCCCATAGCGCTACACGGTATAATGCCCTCCATAGCTGCCTCTACGGAGTATAATGTCCCCCTTAGCTGTCCTATACAGTATAATGCCCCCATAGATGCCTCTACACAGTATAATGTTCCCATTAGCTGTCCTATACAGTATAATGCCCTCCATAGCTGCCTCTACACAGTATAATGTTCCCCTTAGCTGTCCTACACAGCATAATGCCCTCCATAGCTGCGTCAACACAGTATAATGTTCCCCTTAGCTGTCCTATACAGTATAATGCCACCATATGTACGTACCCACATAGCGCCACCCCCTTTGTATATAGTGATACACAGCGCCTCCCCCCTTGGACCTGCAGCTCTTGTAATTGCTCAGTATAATGTCCCCCATAGCTGCCCCCACAGTATATTGCCATCCATAGCTTCCCCTATACAGTATAATGCCCTCCATAGCTGCCTCTACACAGTATAATTTTCCCCTTAGCTGTCCTACAAAGTATAATGCCCTCCATAGCTGCCTCTACACAGTATAATGTTCCCCTTAGCTGTCCTACACTGTAAAATGCCTCCATAGCTGCATCTACACAGTATAATGCCCTCCATAGCTGCCTCTACACAGTATAATGTTCCCCTTAGCTGTCCTACACAGTATAATGCCTCCATAGCTGCCTCTACACAGTATAATGCCCTCCATAGCTGCCTCTACACAGTATAATGTTCCCCTTAGCTGTCCTATACAGTATAATGCCCCTATAGCTGCCTCTACACAGTATAATGTCCCCCATAGCTGTCCTACACAGTATAATGCCTCCATAGCTGCCTCTACACAGTATAATGCCATCCATAGCTGCCTCTACACAGTATAATGCTCCCCTTAGCTGTCCTATACAGTATAATGCCCTCCATAGCTGCCTCAACATAGTATAATGTTCCCCTTAGCTGTCCTATACAGTATAATGCCCCCATAGATGCCTCTACACAGTATATAACGTTCCCCTTAGCTGTCCTATACAGTATAATGCCATCCATAGCTGCCTCTACACAGTATAATGTTCCCCTTAGCTGTCCTATACAGTATAATGCCCCCATATTTGCCACATAGTATATTGCCCTCCATAGTTGCCTCTGCACAGTATAATGTTCCCCTTAGCTGTCCTATACAGTATAATGCCACCATATGTACGTACCTAATAAAAAAATAACATCATTACTTACCTATCCCCGTTCCCACGATGGGTGGGGGATGCTTCTCCTCCTCTGCACTGTCCCGTGAGTGACTCTACACAGTATAATGTTCCCCTTAGCTGTCATATACAGTATAATGCCCTCATAGCTGCTACACAGTATAATGCCCTCCATAGCTGCCTCTACACAGTATAATGTTCCCCTTAGCTGTCCTATACAGTATAATGCCCCCATAGCTTCTACACTGTATAATGCCCTCCATAGCTGCCTCTACACAGTATAATGTTCCCCTTAGCTGTCCTATACAGTATAATGCCATCCATAGCTGCCTCTACACAGTATAATGTTCCCCTTAGCTGTCCTATACAGTATAATGCCACCATATGTACGTACCTACAAAGCGCCACCCCCCTTGTATAAAGTGCTACACAGCGCCTCCCCCCTTGGACCTGCAGCTCTTGTAATTGCTCAGTATAATGTCCCCCATAGCTGCCCCCACAGTATATTGCCATCCATAGCTTCCCCTATACAGTATAATGCCCTCCATAGCTGCCTCTACACAGTATAATTTTCCCCTTAGCTGTCCTACAAAGTATAATGCCCTCCATAGCTGCCTCTACACAGTATAATGTTCCCCTTAGCTGTCCTACACAGTATAATGCCCCCATAGCTGCCTCTACACAGTATAATGCCCTCCATAGCTGCCTCTACACAGTATAATGTTTCCCTTAGCTGTCCTATACAGTATAATGCCCCTATAGCTGCCTCAACACAGTATAATGTCCCCCATAGCTGCCTCTACACAGTATAATGCCCTCCATAGCTGCCTCTACACAGTATAATGTTACCCTTAGCAGTCCTACACAGTATAATGCCTCCATAGCTGCCTCTACACAGTATGATGCCCTCCATAGCTGCCTCTACACAGTATAATGTTCCCCTTAGCTGTCCTATACAGTATAATGCCCCTTTAGCTGCCTCTACACAGTATAATGTCCCCCATAGCTGCCTCTACACAGTATAATGCCCTCCATAGCTGCCACTACACAGTATAATTTTCCCCTTAGCTTTCCTACAAAGTATAATGCCCTCCATAGCTGCCTCTACACAGTATAATGTTCCCCTTAGCTGTCCTACACAGTATAATGCCCCCATAGCTGCCTCTACACAGTATAATGTTCCCCTTAGCTGTCCTACACAGTATAATGCCTCCATAGCTGCCTCTACACAGTATAATGCCCTCCATAGCTGCCTCTACACAGTATAATGTTCCCCTTAGCTGTCCTATACAGTATAATGCCCCTATAGCTGCCTCTACACAGTATAATGTCCCCCATAGCTGCCTCTACACAGTATAATGCCCTCCATAGCTGCCACTACACAGTATAATTTTCCCCTTAGCTGTCCTACAAAGTATAATGCCCTCCATAGCTGCCTCTACACAGTATAATGTTCCCCTTAGCTGTCCTACACAGTATAATGCCTCCATAGCTGCCTCTACACAGTATAATGCCCTCCATAGCTGCCTCTACACAGTATAATGTTCCCCCTAGCTGTCCTATACAGTATAATGCCCCTATAGCTGCCTCTACACAGTATAATGTCCCCCATAGCTGCCTCTACACAGTATAATGCCCTCCATAGCTGCCACTACACAGTATAATTTTCCCCTCAGCTGTCCTACAAAGTATAATGCCCTCCATAGCTGCCTCTACACAGTATAATGTTCCCCTTAGCTGTCCTACACAGTATAATTCCTCCATAGCTGCCTCTACACAGTATAATGCCCTCCATAGCAGCCTCTACACAGTATAATGTTCCCCTTAGCTGTCCTATACAGTATAATGCCCTATAGCTGCATCTACACAGTATAATGTCCCCCATAGCTGTCCTACACAGTATAATGCCTCCATAGCTGCCTCTACACAGTATAATGCCCTCCATAGCTGCCTCTACACAGTATAATGGCCTCCATAGCTGCCTCTACACAGTATAATGTTCCCCTTAGCTGTCCTATACAGTATAATGCCCTCCATAGCTGCCTCTACACAGTATAATGTTCCCGTTAGCTGTCCTATACAGTATAATGCCATCCATAGCTGCCTCTACACAGTATAATGTTCCCCTTAGCTGTCCTATACAGTATAATGCCACCATATGTACATACCCAAATAGCGCCACCCCCTTTGTATATAGTGATACACAGCGCCTCCCCCCTTGGACCTGCAGCTCTTGTAAATTGCTCAGTATAATGTCCCCCATAGCTGCCCCCACAGTATATTGCCACCCATAGCTTCCCCTATACAGTATAATGCCCTCCATAGCTGCCTCTACACAGTATAATTTTCCCTTAGCTGTCCTACAAAGTATAATGCCCTCCATAGCTGCCTCTACACAGTATAATGTTCCCCTTAGCTGTCCTACACAGTATAATGCCTCCATAGCTGCCTCTACACAGTATAATGCCCTCCATAGCTGCCTCTACACAGTATAATTTTCCCCTTAGCTGTCCTACAAAGTATAATGCCCTCCATAGCTGCCTCTACACAGTATAATGTTCCCCTTAGCTGTCCTATACAGTATAATGCCCCTACAGCTGCCTCTACACAGTATAATGTCCCCCATAGCTGTCCTACACAGTATAATGCCTCCATAGCTGCCTCTACACAGTATAATGCCCTCCATAGCTGCCTCTACACAGTATAATTGTAAAGGATCTGCCAGGCACAACTTCTGTGTATACGCCCATAGGTAATCAGTCTGCACCTGAGTCTATGTCTCTGAGACTGACTCCAGCTTCCACCACTCAGGATGGCAGGCTTAGGAGTGGGAAAGCCTATCGCAGCCTGGCCAGACGGAGCTAGCTCCCGCCCTCTGTCTATTTATACCTGCCTTTCCTGTTCCTCCTTTGCTTGTGATTCTTCTCGTGTGGTTTCCTGGCCCAGCTACAGCTTCTGACTATTTGATCCTGCTCCATACTGACCCTGGCTTTCTGACTACTCTCCTGCTCTGCGTTTGGTACCTCGTGCACTCCTGGTTTGACTCGGCTCGTTCACCACTCTTGTTGCTCACGGTGTTGCCGTGGGCAACTGCCCCATTTCCATTTGCTTTGTGTTCCCTTGTCTGTTTGTCTCTTGCACTTACTGAGCGTAGGGACCGCCGTCCAGTTGTACCCCGTCGCCTAGGGCGGGTCGTTGCAAGTAGGCAGGGACAGAGTGGCGGGTAGATTAGGACTCACTTGTCCGTTTCCCTACCCCCGTCATTACAATAATGCTCCCCTTAGCTGTCCTATACAGTATAATGCCCTCCATAGCTGCCTCAACATAGTATAATGTTCCCCTTAGCTGTCCTATACAGTATAATGCCCCCATAGCTGCCTCTACACAGTATAATGTTCCCCTTAGCTGTCCTATACACTATAATGCCCCCATAGCTGCTACACAGTATAATGCCCTCCATAGCTGCCTCTACGGAGTAAAATGTTCCCCTTAGCTGTCCTATACAGTATAATGCCCCCATAGCTGCCTCTACACAGTATAATGTTCCCCTTAGCTTTCCTATACAGTATAATGCCCCCATAGCTTCTACACAGTATAATGCCCTCCATAGCTGCCTCTACACAGTATAATGTTCCCCTTAGCTGTCCTATACAGTATAATGCCACCATATGTACGTACCCACATAGCGCCACCCCCCTTGTATAAAGTGCTACACAGCGCCTCCCCCCTTGGACCTGCAGCTCTTGTAATTGCTCAGTATAATGTCCCCCATAGCTGCCCCCACAGTATATTGGCATCCATAGCTTCCCCTATACAGTATAATGCCCTCCATAGCTGCCTCTACACAGTATAATTTTCCCCTTAGCTGTCCTACAAAGTATAATGCCCTCCATAGCTGCCTCTACACAGTATAATGTTCCCCTTAGCTGTCCTACACAGTATAATGCCCCCATAGCTGCCTCTACACAGTATAATGTTCCCCTTAGCTGTCCTACACAGTATAATGCCTCCATAGCTGCTTCTATACAGTATAATGCCCTCCATAGCTGCCTCTACACAGTATAATGTTCCCCTTAGCTGTCCTATACAGTATAATGCCATCCTTATCTGCCTCTACACAGTATAATGTTCCCCTTAGCTGTCCTATACAGTATAATGCCACCATATGTACATACCCAAATAGCGCCACCCCCTTTGTATATAGTGATACACAGCGCCTCCCCCCTTGGACCTGCAGCTCTTGTAAATTGCTCAGTATAATGTCCCCCATAGCTGCCCCCACAGTATATTGCCACCCATAGCTTCCCCTATACAGTATAATGCCCTCCATAGCTGCCTCTACAATGTATAATTTTCCCTTAGCTGTCCTACAAAGTATAATGCCCTCCATAGCTGCCTCTACACAGTATAATGTTCCCCTTAGCTGTCCTACACAGTATAATGCCTCCATAGCTGCCTCTACACAGTATAATGCCCTCCATAGCTGCCTCTACACAGTATAATGTTCCCCTTAGCTGTCCTATACAGTATAATGCCCCTACAGCTGCCTCTACACAGTATAATGTCCCCCATAGCTGTCCTACACAGTATAATGCCTCCATAGCTGCCTCTACACAGTATAATGCCCTCCATAGCTGCCTCTACACAGTATAATTGTAAAGGATCTGCCAGGCACAACTTCTGTGTATACGCCCATAGGTAATCAGTCTGCACCTGAGTCTATGTCTCTGAGACTGACTCCAGCTTCCACCACTCAGGATGGCAGGCTTAGGAGTGGGAGAGCCTATCGCAGCCTGGCCAGACGGAGCTAGCTCCCGCCCTCTGACTATTTATACCTGCCTTTCCTGTTCCTCCTTTGCTTGTGATTCTTCTTGTGTGGTTTCCTGGCCCAGCTACAGCTTCTGACTATTTGATCCTGCTCCATACTGACCCTGGCTTTCTGACTACTCTCCTGCTCTGCGTTTGGTACCTCGTGCACTCCTGGTTTGACTCGGCTCGTTCACCACTCTTGTTGCTCACGGTGTTGCCGTGGGCAACTGCCCCATTTCCATTTGCTTTGTGTTCCCTTGTCTGTTTGTCTCTTGCACTTACTGAGCGTAGGGACCGCCGTCCAGTTGTACCCCGTCGCCTAGGGCGGGTCGTTGCAAGTAGGCAGGGACAGAGTGGCGGGTAGATTAGGACTCACTTGTCCGTTTCCCTACCCCCGTCATTACAATAATGCTCCCCTTAGCTGTCCTATACAGTATAATGCCCTCCATAGCTGCCTCAACATAGTATAATGTTCCCCTTAGCTGTCCTATACAGTATAATGCCCCCATAGCTGCCTCTACACAGTATAATGTTCCCCTTAGCTGTCCTATACACTATAATGCCCCCATAGCTGCTACACAGTATAATGCCCTCCATAGCTGCCTCTACGGAGTAAAATGTTCCCCTTAGCTGTCCTATACAGTATAATGCCCCCATAGCTGCCTCTACACAGTATAATGTTCCCCTTAGCTTTCCTATACAGTATAATGCCCCCATAGCTTCTACACAGTATAATGCCCTCCATAGCTGCCTCTACACAGTATAATGTTCCCCTTAGCTGTCCTATACAGTATAATGCCACCATATGTACGTACCCACATAGCGCCACCCCCCTTGTATAAAGTGCTACACAGCGCCTCCCCCCTTGGACCTGCAGCTCTTGTAATTGCTCAGTATAATGTCCCCCATAGCTGCCCCCACAGTATATTGGCATCCATAGCTTCCCCTATACAGTATAATGCCCTCCATAGCTGCCTCTACACAGTATAATTTTCCCCTTAGCTGTCCTACAAAGTATAATGCCCTCCATAGCTGCCTCTACACAGTATAATGTTCCCCTTAGCTGTCCTACACAGTATAATGCCCCCATAGCTGCCTCTACACAGTATAATGTTCCCCTTAGCTGTCCTACACAGTATAATGCCTCCATAGCTGCTTCTATACAGTATAATGCCCTCCATAGCTGCCTCTACACAGTATAATGTTCCCCTTAGCTGTCCTATACAATATAATGCCATCCATATCTGCCTCTACACAGTATAATGTTCCCCTTAGCTGTCCTATACAGTATAATGCCACCATATGTACATACCCAAATAGCGCCACCCCCTTTGTATATAGTGATACACAGCGCCTCCCCCCTTGGACCTGCAGCTCTTGTAAATTGCTCAGTATAATGTCCCCCATAGCTGCCCCCACAGTATATTGCCACCCATAGCTTCCCCTATACAGTATAATGCCCTCCATAGCTGCCTCTACACAGTATAATTTTCCCTTAGCTGTCCTACAAAGTATAATGCCCTCCATAGCTGCCTCTACACAGTATAATGTTCCCCTTAGCTGTCCTACACAGTATAATGCCTCCATAGCTGCCTCTACACAGTATAATGCCCTCCATAGCTGCCTCTACACAGTATAATGTTCCCCTTAGCTGTCCTATACAGTATAATGCCCCTACAGCTGCCTCTACACAGTATAATGTCCCCCATAGCTGTCCTACACAGTATAATGCCTCCATAGCTGCCTCTACACAGTATAATGCCCTCCATAGCTGCCTCTACACAGTATAATTGTAAAGGATCTGCCAGGCACAACTTCTGTGTATACGCCCATAGGTAATCAGTCTGCACCTGAGTCTATGTCTCTGAGACTGACTCCAGCTTCCACCACTCAGGATGGCAGGCTTAGGAGTGGGAGAGCCTATCGCAGCCTGGCCAGACGGAGCTAGCTCCCGCCCTCTGTCTATTTATACCTGCCTTTCCTGTTCCTCCTTTGCTTGTGATTCTTCTTGTGTGGTTTCCTGGCCCAGCTACAGCTTCTGACTATTTGATCCTGCTCCATACTGACCCTGGCTTTCTGACTACTCTCCTGCTCTGCGTTTGGTACCTCGTGCACTCCTGGTTTGACTCGGCTCGTTCACCACTCTTGTTGCTCACGGTGTTGCCGTGGGCAACTGCCCCATTTCCATTTGCTTTGTGTTCCCTTGTCTGTTTGTCTCTTGCACTTACTGAGCGTAGGGACCGCCGTCCAGTTGTACCCCGTCGCCTAGGGCGGGTCGTTGCAAGTAGGCAGGGACAGAGTGGCGGGTAGATTAGGACTCACTTGTCCGTTTCCCTACCCCCGTCATTACAATAATGCTCCCCTTAGCTGTCCTATACAGTATAATGCCCTCCATAGCTGCCTCAACATAGTATAATGTTCCCCTTAGCTGTCCTATACAGTATAATGCCCCCATAGCTGCCTCTACACAGTATAATGTTCCCCTTAGCTGTCCTATACACTATAATGCCCCCATAGCTGCTACACAGTATAATGCCCTCCATAGCTGCCTCTACGGAGTAAAATGTTCCCCTTAGCTGTCCTATACAGTATAATTCCCCCATAGCTGTCTCTACACAGTATAATGTTCCCCTTAGCTTTCCTATACAGTATAATGCCCCCATAGCTTCTACACAGTATAATGCCCTCCATAGCTGCCTCTACACAGTATAATGTTCCCCTTAGCTGTCCTATACAGTATAATGCCACCATATGTACGTACCCACATAGCGCCACCCCCCTTGTATAAAGTGCTACACAGCGCCTCCCCCCTTGGACCTGCAGCTCTTGTAATTGCTCAGTATAATGTCCCCCATAGCTGCCCCCACAGTATATTGCCATCCATAGCTTCCCCTATACAGTATAATGCCCTCCATAGCTGCCTCTACACAGTATAATTTTCCCCTTAGCTGTCCTACAAAGTATAATGCCCTCCATAGCTGCCTCTACACAGTATAATGTTCCCCTTAGCTGTCCTACACAGTATAATGCCCCCATAGCTGCCTCTACACAGTATAATGTTCCCCTTAGCTGTCCTACACAGTATAATGCCTCCATAGCTGTTTCTATACAGTATAATGCCCTCCATAGCTGCCTCTACACAGTATAATGTTCCCCTTAGCTGTCCTATACAGTATAATGCCCCTATAGCTGCCTCTACACAGTATAATGTCCCCCATAGCTGCCTCTACACAGTATAATGCCCTCCGTAGCTGCCACTACACAGTATAATTTTCCCCTTAGCTGTCCTACAAAGTATAATGCCCTCCATAGCTGCCTCTACACAGTATAATGTTCCCCTTAGCTGTCCTACACAGTATAATGCCTCCATAGCTGCCTCTACACAGTATAATGCCCTCCATAGCTGCCTCTACACAGTATAATGTTCCCCTTAGCTGTCCTATACAGTATAATGCCCTATAGCTGCCTCTATACAGTATAATGTCCCCCATAGCTGTCCTACACAGTATAATGCCTCCATAGCTGCCTCTACACAGTATAATGCCCTCCATAGCTGCCTCTACACAGTATAATGCCCTCCATAGCTGCCTCTACACAGTATAATGTTCCCCTTAGCTGTCCTATACAGTATAATGCCCTCCATAGCTGCCTCAACACAGTATAATGTTCCCCTTAGCTGTCCTATACAGTATAATGCCCCCATAGTTGCCACATAGTATATTGCCCTCCATAGTTGCCTCTACACAGTATAATGTTCCCCTTAGCTGTCCTATACAGTATAATGCCACCATATGTACGTACCTAATAAAAAAATAACATAATTACTTACTTACCCCCGTTCCCACGATGGGTGGGGGATGCTTCTCCTCCTCTGCACTGTCCCATGAGTGACTCTACACAGTATAATGTTCCCCTTAGCTGTCATATACAGTATAATGCCCTCATAGCTGCTACACAGTATAATGCCCTCCATAGCTGCCTCTACACAGTATAATGTTCCCCTTAGCTGTCCTATACAGTATCTTCTACACAGTATAATGCCCACCATAGCTGCCTCTACACAGTATAATGTTCCCCTTAGCTGTCCTATACAGTATAATGCCATCCATAGATGCCTCTACACAGTTAATGTTCCCCTTAGCTGTCCTATACAGTATAATGCCACCATATGTACGTACCCACATAGCGCCACCCCCCTTGTATAAAGTGCTACACAGCGCCTCCCCCCTTGGACCTGCAGCTCTTGTAATTGCTCAGTATAATGTCCCCCATAGCTGCCCCCACAGTATATTGCCATCCATAGCTTCCCTTATACAGTATAATGCCCTCCATAGCTGCCTCTACACAGTATAATTTTCCCCTTAGCTGTCCTACAAAGTATAATGCCCTCCATAGCTGCCTCTACACAGTATAATGTTCCCCTTAGCTGTCCTACACAGTATAATGCCCCCATAGCTGCCTCTACACAGTATAATGTTCCCCTTAGCTGTCCTACACAGTATAATGCCTCCATAGCTGCCTCTACACAGTATAATGCCCTCCATAGCTGCCTCTACACAGTATAATGTTCCACTTAGCTGGCCTATACAGTATAATGCCCCTATAGCTGCCTCTACACAGTATAATGTCCCCCATAGCTGCCTCTACACAGTATAATGCCCTCCGTAGCTGCCACTACACAGTATAATTTTCCCCTTAGCTGTCCTACAAAGTATAATGCCCTCCATAGCTGCCTCTACACAGTATAATGTTCCCCTTAGCTGTCCTACACAGTATAATGCCTCCATAGCTGCCTCTACACAGTATAATGCCCTCCATAGCTGCCTCTACACAGTATAATGTTCCCCTTAGCTGTCCTATACAGTATAATGCCCTATAGCTGCCTCTATACAGTATAATGTCCCCCATAGCTGTCCTACACAGTATAATGCCTCCATAGCTGCCTCTACACAGTATAATGCCCTCCATAGCTGCCTCTACACAGTATAATGCCCTCCATAGCTGCCTCTACACAGTATAATGTTCCCCTTAGCTGTCCTATACAGTATAATGCCCTCCATAGCTGCCTCAACACAGTATAATGTTCCCCTTAGCTGTCCTATACAGTATAATGCCCCCATAGTTGCCACATAGTATATTGCCCTCCATAGTTGCCTCTACACAGTATAATGTTCCCCTTAGCTGTCCTATACAGTATAATGCCACCATATGTACGTACCTAATAAAAAAATAACATAATTACTTACTTACCCCCGTTCCCACGATGGGTGGGGGATGCTTCTCCTCCTCTGCACTGTCCCATGAGTGACTCTACACAGTATAATGTTCCCCTTAGCTGTCATATACAGTATAATGCCCTCATAGCTGCTACACAGTATAATGCCCTCCATAGCTGCCTCTACACAGTATAATGTTCCCCTTAGCTGTCCTATACAGTATCTTCTACACAGTATAATGCCCACCATAGCTGCCTCTACACAGTATAATGTTCCCCTTAGCTGTCCTATACAGTATAATGCCATCCATAGCTGCCTCTACACAGTTAATGTTCCCCTTAGCTGTCCTATACAGTATAATGCCACCATATGTACGTACCCACATAGCGCCACCCCCCTTGTATAAAGTGCTACACAGCGCCTCCCCCCTTGGACCTGCAGCTCTTGTAATTGCTCAGTATAATGTCCCCCATAGCTGCCCCCACAGTATATTGCCATCCATAGCTTCCCTTATACAGTATAATGCCCTCCATAGCTGCCTCTACACAGTATAATTTTCCCCTTAGCTGTCCTACAAAGTATAATGCCCTCCATAGCTGCCTCTACACAGTATAATGTTCCCCTTAGCTGTCCTACACAGTATAATGCCCCCATAGCTGCCTCTACACAGTATAATGTTCCCCTTAGCTGTCCTACACAGTATAATGCCTCCATAGCTGCCTCTACACAGTATAATGCCCTCCATAGCTGCCTCTACACAGTATAATGTTCCCCTTAGCTGGCCTATACAGTATAATGCCCCTATAGCTGCCTCTACACAGTATAATGTCCCCCATAGCTGCCTCTACACAGTATAATGCCCTCCGTAGCTGCCACTACACAGTATAATTTTCCCCTTAGCTGTCCTACAAAGTATAATGCCCTCCATAGCTGCCTCTACACAGTATAATGTTCCCCTTAGCTGTCCTACACAGTATAATGCCTCCATAGCTGCCTCTACACAGTATAATGCCCTCCATAGCTGCCTCTACACAGTATAATGTTCCCCTTAGCTGTCCTATACAGTATAATGCCCTATAGCTGCCTCTATACAGTATAATGTCCCCCATAGCTGTCCTACACAGTATAATGCCTCCATAGCTGCCTCTACACAGTATAATGCCCTCCATAGCTGCCTCTACACAGTATAATGCCCTCCATAGCTGCCTCTACACAGTATAATGTTCCCCTTAGCTGTCCTATACAGTATAATGCCCTCCATAGCTGCCTCAACACAGTATAATGTTCCCCTTAGCTGTCCTATACAGTATAATGCCCCCATAGTTGCCACATAGTATATTGCCCTCCATAGTTGCCTCTACACAGTATAATGTTCCCCTTAGCTGTCCTATACAGTATAATGCCACCATATGTACGTACCTAATAAAAAAATAACATAATTACTTACTTACCCCCGTTCCCACGATGGGTGGGGGATGCTTCTCCTCCTCTGCACTGTCCCATGAGTGACTCTACACAGTATAATGTTCCCCTTAGCTGTCATATACAGTATAATGCCCTCATAGCTGCTACACAGTATAATGCCCTCCATAGCTGCCTCTACACAGTATAATGTTCCCCTTAGCTGTCCTATACAGTATCTTCTACACAGTATAATGCCCACCATAGCTGCCTCTACACAGTATAATGTTCCCCTTAGCTGTCCTATACAGTATAATGCCATCCATAGCTGCCTCTACACAGTTAATGTTCCCCTTAGCTGTCCTATACAGTATAATGCCACCATATGTACGTACCCACATAGCGCCACCCCCCTTGTATAAAGTGCTACACAGCGCCTCCCCCCTTGGACCTGCAGCTCTTGTAATTGCTCAGTATAATGTCCCCCATAGCTGCCCCCACAGTATATTGCCATCCATAGCTTCCCTTATACAGTATAATGCCCTCCATAGCTGCCTCTACACAGTATAATTTTCCCCTTAGCTGTCCTACAAAGTATAATGCCCTCCATAGCTGCCTCTACACAGTATAATGTTCCCCTTAGCTGTCCTACACAGTATAATGCCCCCATAGCTGCCTCTACACAGTATAATGTTCCCCTTAGCTGTCCTACACAGTATAATGCCTCCATAGCTGCCTCTACACAGTATAATGCCCTCCATAGCTGCCTCTACACAGTATAATGTTCCCCTTAGCTGGCCTATACAGTATAATGCCCCTATAGCTGCCTCTACACAGTATAATGTCCCCCATAGCTGCCTCTACACAGTATAATGCCCTCCGTAGCTGCCACTACACAGTATAATTTTCCCCTTAGCTGTCCTACAAAGTATAATGCCCTCCATAGCTGCCTCTACACAGTATAATGTTCCCCTTAGCTGTCCTACACAGTATAATGCCTCCATAGCTGCCTCTACACAGTATAATGCCCTCCATAGCTGCCTCTACACAGTATAATGTTCCCCTTAGCTGTCCTATACAGTATAATGCCCTATAGCTGCCTCTATACAGTATAATGTCCCCCATAGCTGTCCTACACAGTATAATGCCTCCATAGCTGCCTCTACACAGTATAATGCCCTCCATAGCTGCCTCTACACAGTATAATGCCCTCCATAGCTGCCTCTACACAGTATAATGTTCCCCTTAGCTGTCCTATACAGTATAATGCCCTCCATAGCTGCCTCAACACAGTATAATGTTCCCCTTAGCTGTCCTATACAGTATAATGCCCCCATAGTTGCCACATAGTATATTGCCCTCCATAGTTGCCTCTACACAGTATAATGTTCCCCTTAGCTGTCCTATACAGTATAATGCCACCATATGTACGTACCTAATAAAAAAATAACATAATTACTTACTTACCCCCGTTCCCACGATGGGTGGGGGATGCTTCTCCTCCTCTGCACTGTCCCATGAGTGACTCTACACAGTATAATGTTCCCCTTAGCTGTCATATACAGTATAATGCCCTCATAGCTGCTACACAGTATAATGCCCTCCATAGCTGCCTCTACACAGTATAATGTTCCCCTTAGCTGTCCTATACAGTATCTTCTACACAGTATAATGCCCACCATAGCTGCCTCTACACAGTATAATGTTCCCCTTAGCTGTCCTATACAGTATAATGCCATCCATAGCTGCCTCTACACAGTTAATGTTCCCCTTAGCTGTCCTATACAGTATAATGCCACCATATGTACGTACCCACATAGCGCCACCCCCCTTGTATAAAGTGCTACACAGAGCCTCCCCCCTTGGACCTGCAGCTCTTGTAATTGCTCAGTATAATGTCCCCCATAGCTGCCCCCACAGTATATTGCCATCCATAGCTTCCCTTATACAGTATAATGCCCTCCATAGCTGCCTCTACACAGTATAATTTTCCCCTTAGCTGTCCTACAAAGTATAATGCCCTCCATAGCTGCCTCTACACAGTATAATGTTCCCCTTAGCTGTCCTACACAGTATAATGCCCCCATAGCTGCCTCTACACAGTATAATGTTCCCCTTAGCTGTCCTACACAGTATAATGCCTCCATAGCTGCCTCTACACAGTATAATGCCCTCCATAGCTGCCTCTACACAGTATAATGTTCCCCTTAGCTGGCCTATACAGTATAATGCCCCTATAGCTGCCTCTACACAGTATAATGTCCCCCATAGCTGCCTCTACACAGTATAATGCCCTCCATAGCTGCCTCTACACAGTATAATTTTCCCCTTAGCTGTCCTACAAAGTATAATGCCCTCCATAGCTGCCTCTACACAGTATAATGTTCCCCTTAGCTGTCCTACACAGTATAATGCCTCCATAGCTGCCTCTACACAGTATAATGCCCTCCATAGCTGCCTCTACACAGTATAATGTTCCCCTTAGCTGTCCTATACAGTATAATGCCCCTATAGCTGCCTCTACACAGTATAATGTCCCCCATAGCTGTCCTACACAGTATAATGCCTCCATAGCTGCCTCTACACAGTATAATGCCCTCCATAGCTGCCTCTACACAGTATAATGCCCTCCATAGCTGCCTCTACACAGTATAATGTTCCCCTTAGCTGTCCTATACAGTATAATGCCCTCCATAGCTGCCTCTACACAGTATAATGTTCCCCTTAGCTGTCCTATACAGTATAATGCCCCCATAGCTGCCTGTACACAGTATAATGTTCCCCTTAGCTGTCCTATACAGTATAATGCCCCCATAGCTGCTACACAGTATAATGCCCTCAATAGCTGCCTCTACGGAGTATAATGTTCCCCTTAGCCGTCCTATACAGTATAATGCCCCCATAGCTGCCTCTACACAGTATAATGTTCCCCTTAGCTGTCCTATAAAGTATAATGCCCCCATAGCTTCTACACAGTATAATGCCCTCCATAGCTGCCTCTACACAGTATAATGTTCCCCTTAGCTGTCCTATACAGTATAATGCCCCATAGCTTCTACACAGTATAATGCCCTCAATAGCTGCCTCTACACAGTATAATGTTCCCCTTAGCTGTCCTATACAGTATAATGCCCTCCATAGCTGCCTCTACACAGTATAATGTTCCCCTTAGCTGTCCTATACAGTATATTGCCCCCATAGTTGCCACATAGTATAATGCCCTCCATAGCTGCCTCTACACAGTATAATGTTCCCCTTAGCTGCCCTATACAGTATAATGCCACCATATGTAGGTACCTAATAAAAAAAAACATAATTACTTACCTGTCCCCGTTCCCACGATGGGTGGGGGATGCTTCTCCTCCTCTGCACTGTCCCATGAGTGACTCGGTGCAGACAGGCGTGATGACGTCACCACATCGCGCCTGCCTGCACCGAGCCACTCACGGCAGAGTGAATGCTGGAGCGAGGCTCCAGCATTCAATCCAATTGAATCTGCGTTCTGCGGACGCCGGTTCAGTTGGAAGCGGGACCAGCGAGGTCCGCAGCAGCAGTTAGTAGCGCTAGAGCGCTGCATAGTTTTTTAAGATTATGTGCGGTTCGAGCGGCAATGGGCCCCCTGGGAGCCTTGGGCCCCGAGCGACCACCCGAACCGCCCATATGATAATCCGCCATTGAATGTGTGTTGAATTTTTTTGAGTATTTTTCCTGGTGTTTGTCATATGAACATATATTTGTTAATTCTATAAACATAACCTAAAATGACAGACTACTTGCCATTATTACCCATTTTCATCATTTACTTAACATAATCTTCTAACTATGAACAAAAGTTTGTTTTTAATTCCAAAATTTGGAGCTGAATCGTTTCATAATTGTTAAGGATCTGCCAGGCACAGCTTCTGTATCCACGCCCATAGGTAATGAGTCTGCACCTGCTTCTATGTCTGTGAGACTGACTCCATCTTCCACCACTCAGGATGGCAGGCTTAGGAGTGGGAGAGCCTATCACAGCCTGGCCAGACGGAGCTAACTCCCGTCCTCTGTCTATTTATACCTGCCTTTCCTGTTCCTCCTTGCTTGTGATTCTTCTCATTTTGTTTCCTGGCCCTTTTGCAGCTTCTTGTACCATTTGACCCTGCTTCATATTGACCCTGGCTTACTGACTACTCTTCTGCTCTGCTTTTGGTACCCCGTACACTCCTGGTTTTACTCGGCTTGTTCACAACTCTCGTGCTCTGCGTTTGGCACCTCGTACTCTCCTGGTTTGACTCGGCTCGTTTACTACTCTTGTTGCTCACGGTGTTGCCGTGGGCAACTGCCCCGCTTCCCTTTGTTACTATTTTAACTCCCCGCTATTGTTTCCGTTCAATCACCTATTGACTAATGTTTGATGCCTTGCTTTTATAGTCGTACACCGACACCGCTTAGAAAAGCTTTTTTATGAACACTTCAAACTTCTTATTTAT
Organism: Rhinoderma darwinii; assembly: GCF_050947455.1. Taxonomy (NCBI): domain Eukaryota; kingdom Metazoa; phylum Chordata; class Amphibia; order Anura; family Rhinodermatidae; genus Rhinoderma; species Rhinoderma darwinii. The sequence continues at coordinate 222,458,141 of NC_134687.1, forward strand.
TACCCTTTCATTGTGTAACAATTTACTGAGAATGATTTGGTGTATTAAACATGTTTATTTATTCACTGCTCCGCGGTGAGAATAATGAATGAAAAAAGCCGGGTGTGACGTCACGATCGCACCTTGACCCCTACAGATTTGGCGGTTTTCTCACTCGTGTCATTTTTGAACCCAGATGTTATATAAGACATGTCCAATGTAATGTGCACATGGCCTGATGAAGACGATTGTTCATCGTTGAAACGCGTAGCCACTCATTCGAATAAATTGAATTTATTAATACCTCCGGATTTCGTTCCTATTATTCCTACCACACAGCAGCGCCTCTGGAATGATCCTCTTTTCTCCTGCAATTTTCTCTAAGCTCCTCGTAGGCAGACAGCCAGTCATTTAGTTCTATGGCTTTACACGGGATTTGTATCTCTGTATCAGAAAAAACAAAGCTCCACTTGATATATTCCTTGTGTTCTGCCTTTATATCATGAACACCAAAATATGTCCTCTACTGTCATGCTGATCCATTCTGGTGTTTCTTAGTTGAAGCGATTTTGTAAAAGCTGAGTGAGAAATTATATGGCCGCCATAAGGGCATGTTCACACGCTTTGCAAAAAACGTCTGAAAATACAGAGCTGTTTTCAAGCAAAAACAGCTCCTGATTTTCAGACGTTTTTGTAACAACTCGCGTTTTTCGCTGCGTATTTTACGGACGTTATTGGAGCTGTTTTTCAATGGAGTCAATGAAAAACGCCTCCAAAAACGTCCCAAGAAGTGACATTCACTTCCTTTACGCGGGCATCTTTTTACGCAGTGTATTTTGACAGCGACGCGTAAAATTAGGCCTAGTGGGAACAGAACACCGTAAATCCCATTGCAAACAATTGGCAGACGTTTGGAGGCGTAATGGTGCCATTTTTTCAGGCGTAATTCTAGGCGTAGACGGCCCAAATTACGTCTGAAACCACTGCGTATGAACATACCCTAAGGCTTTGACTCCATAGGGTCTCCCCCAAGCCTCGCGGAGTCTGTGTATTGTGCATAACTATTGAGATTTCTTATCAGTAGTCCAGCAAAGCTGGGTGACGGCAACTGTCTGCAGAAATGGCTGCCATTAATGGGTTGAAAAATATGTATTTTAGACTGAATAGAAGTTTTCACAACTTGACAAAATGTATAATAATATAATACAAATGTTATCTGCATTTAATGTAGCTGAATGCAATCTAATATTCATAGTCATTTTAGTCTGGGTAAACGTTTGATTGTAGTGTTCTAGAAAGAGATTACTGACAGCAATTGCAGAAATCCTCCCTGCCCCCATGATCACTACTTTATCACACATCTCCAGCTTTGAGACCCTCCAGATACATTTACATAAAGGTGAAAGAATGACATTAGCAGCTCTTTATAATCTGCACTGTTAAAATTATCATATATTTTATAGAGAATACATATTAACTGATCAATTCTGCCAATGGAAATATCCCTTATTACTGGCACAGGAAGAAGTAGGAAGAAACATTGTGCCTGTAATGTAATTCTTCTTACAGATTCTCCACAGAAAAGCCGTGGATTTGTCCCATGTGGATGAGCCCCATTAAATGTGGCTAATCCTAATGTGGATCCGCGGCACATCAACTGCATATTTGTGGCAGAAAGCCGAGTGTCAGCCTTGCATTTCTGCAGCGGATCCTCTTGTAAATACGTGTCGGATTTACCACAGGCAAATCCATGATGTGTGAACATCCCCAATGCAAATATTTGAAAAACACACATCAGCTACAAAAGTAATAAATCTTGTTAGGGCCTGTTCACATTAGTGTTGGGCTTCCGTTCATCGTGGAAGTCAACTGCGCTATTGTTTCCACGAAAAAACCGGAAACCTTACAGAACGGAAACAAACAGAAACTCCTTGCAACGGAAGAATTACCATTAAAATCAATAGTAATGCAAACGGAAGCTATGGTTTCCGTAACGTCTTTCCGTTCATTGGTTCCACCGACGGAAAGGTGGAACTTAACTGATTAACGGAAACCCGACGCTGATGTGAACAGGCCCCTAGAAACATAGACCCACTCATAAAAAGTATACCACACATAACATTAACAAACGCTGTGTTTCTATAGAAATTAAAAAGTTGTAAATGACTTTCCTTATATGTGAAATAATGTGAGTTTGAAACTAAAGCACATAGGACAGCTACTAAAAAAAAGATACGTGTCCTTTATTTTGCTGACAGTGGTGATAAAGAAGTAAAATGACGAGAATGAATATAAATCCTTATTTAATTCTACAGAATACGTTCCCAGGGAAAACATTATTGCATTATCTCTTTTTTCCTTAAATACAATCCAAGCAGTAATTTCGCCGTTGGCCAAAGCAGCTTAGTATACGAGCGTCCCAGATATGTCTACATTTATTCATCACACCGTTACACTTTCCCTTCTCATTCTGCATTATCTCTTTGCCAGTATATGTAATGTAGAGCAAAATATAAACCTTATATCTTCCTACCTTTCCTGCTATTAATAGAAAGTCTAATTCTGAAAAGATTTTGTTGATGTAAAATATAAATACGCTTTATGTCTGAGTTTATGAATATTAGTCATAGTTTAACGTTCATATACAAAGGTGCAAAACTGCTGCTTCCGCAGTGCACAGTTCTCCATAACCTGCAGGGAAAGTGTCAGATGTAAAAGATTTGACCCTTTAACTCCTTAACGCCGAAGGACGGATATATCCGTCCTCTGCAGCTGCTAGTTTGCGCAGGAGGACGAATATATCCGTCCTGTGATGGCGCGGGTACTGTCACTATACCCACGCGATCAGCGGCAGGAGCACGGCTGTTATACACAGCCTGGCTCCTGCTGCAACTGCCGGAATCGAAGCGCGCGCCGATTCCGGCAGTTTAACCCATTAAATGCCGCTGTCAATAGTGACAGCGGCATTTAATGTGTTTGACAGAGGGAGGGAGCTCCCTCTGTCACCCGATCGGCGCCCCCGCAAACAAATCGCGGGTCGCCGTCGGGTTTCCATGACAGCCGGGGGTCTAACAAAGACCCCCAGGTCTGCCTTCAGCATCTGCCTGTTAGGCGATGCCAGAGGCATGACCTAACAGATTGCCTGTCAGTTTTACACTGACAGGCAATAATCCTTCGGTATACTAAGTATACCAAAGCATTATATATGCGATCGGCACATCGCATAGTGAAGTGTCCTGATGGGACTTTAAAAAAAAATGACAATCAGTTAAATAAAGTTGGTGAAAAAAAAATCAAAAATTACAGTCAAAGTCAAATAAACCTACTTTTTTGGCCCAAAAAGTGGTTTTATTTAGTAAAACTGTCAAAACAAATCACACATACACATATATGGTATCCCCGCGATCGTAACAGCTTGACCAATAAAATGAACACATTAATTAAACCGCCGGATGAACGGCGTCCAAAGAAAACGCAAAAAGCAACGGCAAAATTCTCTCTTTTCTCCCATTCCCCCCATAAAAAATAAAATAAAAGTTAATCTATAAGTCCTATGTACCCCAAAATAGTACTAATGAAAACTACACATTGGCCCGCAAATATCAAGCCCACGTACGGCCACATCGATGGAAAAATAAAAACGTTACGGCTCTTGGAATGCGGCGATGGAAAAACAAGTAATTTTTTTCTAAAAGGGTTTTTATTGTGCAATTGTAGGAAAAACATATAAAACCTCTACATATTTGGTATCCCCGTAATCGTGCCGACCCATAGAATAAAGTTAACATGTTATTTACGCTGCATAATAAACGGCGTAAATTTATAACGTGAAAATCAATGCTGGAATAGCGGCTTATTTTCAATTCTCTCCTAAAATAAAGTTAATAAAAGTTAATCAATATGTTATAAGCATCTAAAAATGGTACAATTACAAAATACAACTCGTTCCGCAAAAAACAAGCCCTTATACGGCTATATAGACGGAATACAAAAACAGTTACGACTCTTGGAATGCGACCGTGAAAAAACAAAAAATAATCCTTGGTCATTAACGTGCAAAATGGCCCGGTCATTAAGGGGTTAAAAGCCGATTTTAACTAAACATTAAACAAAACAAAAAGAATTTAAAATATATATATACATAGTCTTACATAGCGATAGATGCTTATTTTAGTACTGAATTATTGCTTCCTTTAATAGAAATACATAATTTGAAGTCCATTCAGAGGCGCTGCTTTTGCTGGGCATCTAGGGCAAATGCCCTGGATCTTCAGGGGCTGACTGCAGATTGAACAATTTTACAGATTGCTCAGCATTAGACTACCTCTAGTCGGAAAAAGTGATATGTAAGTGGCCACTGTTTGGACAATTACAAGTAATTTCTTCCTAAAAGGTCCAGGAATGTAAAGGAATGGGTCTCTAGTAGGCTGGCTCTGAAAGTAGGGTTGGCAGCTTGCAGGAATTATTTAAAGGGGTCGTCTTGCGGCAACCACCCCTGTCCATGTGCCCTATTAGAGCATATGGACGTTATAGAGTTAGAGTCCAATGCCCGGGTCCTCCCTCTATTCACCCTGCTTTAAATAAAAAAGCTACACTTTGCCTACAGCAGAGCAAGGAGAAATGTATAGCCAGACACGGCTTACCCCAGCGATAACAGCTGATTGTCAGGGTTTAGAGAAGCCAGACCCTGGGCCACCTGGCAATTACTGCTTATAAGAGTAATGTGGCTATCATTGCTATGGGGACACTGTATCTTTTATTGGGCAGTAAACCTGGCATTTTAATGATTTTTTGTGGCCTCTAAAACATGTAAGTCAGGAGCCAAATGCCCATGCAGAAAACTTGGCAGAGGCAAGTCGTAACTGGAAAAAGTCTTCATGATGATGTGGGATAAATAGAGAAGAAAAGCAAAATTAAACTAGTTTTAAAATTAATCAGAGAGGATGCTGACCGTGAGTCATTGTATTTACATATTTACATACTTTGTGCCTTTGACCAGGGTCGGCGTCAGCACCCGGCAAACCCGGGCAAGTGACGGGGCCCACTTCACTTGGGGGGGGGGTGCTGACGCTGCTGTCGTTAAGGCAGCACTGTCCATATATGGACTGTATATGGACAGTGATGTAAGAAGGGGAGGAGCCCCTGACATCGCTGTCCATATATGGACAGTGAATATGGACAGCGATGCCAGGACCAGAGCAGTGTCCTAGCCTGACCGTGCTGGTCCCACCTTCAACTGAGCCTGTGTCCGCAGGACGCAGATTCAGTTGCGTTGTATGCTGGAGCCTTGCTCCAGCACTCACTGTGCCGTGGGCCGCTCAGAACAGGCAGGCGCAATGTAGTGACGTCACTACATCACGCCTGTCTGCGACGAGTCACAGCGCAGTGCAGAGGAGTAGAAGGATCCTCCACACGTTGTGCGAACGGGGGTAGGTAAGTAATTATGTTATTATTTTTCTATTAGGTACATACATATGGGGGCATTATACTGGGTATGGGAGGGGGGTCCTATTGTAGCTGCTGAGGGGGCATTATACTGTATGGGACAGCTGTGGGGGGCATTATACTGTATGTGGCAGCTATGGAAGGCATTATACTGTATGGGGCATTATACTGTATGGGACAGCTATGGGGGCATTATACTGTATGGTGCAGCTATGGGGGGCATTATACTGTATGGTGCAGCTATGGGGGGCATACCCATTTTTATACCCATATATTGTATGGTGCAGCTATGGGGGGCATTATACTGTATGGTGCAGCTATGGGGGCATTATACTGTATGGTGCAGCTATGGGGGCAATATACTGTATGGTGCAGCTATGAGGTGCATTATACTGTATGGTGCATCTAAGGGGGGCATTATACTTTATGAGGCAGCTATGGGGGGCATTATACGGTATGGTGCAGCTATGGAGGGCATTATACTGTATGGGGGCATTATACTATATGGGACAGCTATGGGGGGCATTATACTGTATGGTGCAGCTATAGGGGGCATTATACTGTATGGTGCTGCTATGGGGGCATTATACTGTATAGTGCAGCTATGGGGGACATTATACTGTATGCTGCAGCTATGGGGGGCATTATACTGTATGGTGCATCTATGGGGGCATTATACTGTATGGTGCAGCTATGGGGGGGCATTATACTGTATAGTGCTGCTATGGGGGGCATTATACTGTATGGTGCGGCTATGGGGGGGCATTATAGTGTATGGTGCATCTATGGGGGGCATTATACTTTATGAGGCAGCTATGGGGGGCATGATACGGTATGGGCAGCTATGGGGGCATTATACTGTATGGTGCAGCTATGGGGGACATTATACTGTATGCTGCAGCTATGGGGGGCATTATACTGTATGGTGCATCTATGGGGGCATTATACAGTATGGTGCAGCTATGGGGGGCATTATACTGTATAGTGCTGCTATGGGGGGCATTATACTGTATGGTGCGGCTATGGGGGGGCATTATAGTGTATGGTGCATCTATGGGGGGCATTATACTTTATGAGGCAGCTATGGGGGGCATGATACGGTATGGGCAGCTATGGGGGTATTATACTGTATGGTGCAGCTATGGGGGAAATTATACTGTATGGTGCAGCTATGGGGGGCATTATACTGAATGGTGTAGCTATGGGGGCATTATACGGTATTGAGCAGCTACAGGGAGCATTATACTGTGGTGGTCAGCTATGGGGGCATTATACAGTGTGGGGGCATCTATGGGGGCATTAAACTGTGTGGGGGCAGCTATGGGGGCATTATACTGTGTGGTAGATTTATACAGTGGGAGCAGCTGTGGGGGGTATTATACTGTGGTGGTCAGCTATGTATGGCATTATACGGTGTGGGGGCAGCTATGGGGGCATTATACTGTATGGGGGCAGGTATGGGGAGCATTATACTGTGGGGGGCAGCTATGTGGAGCATTATACTGTGTGGGGGGCAGCTATGGGGGCATTATACGGTGTGGGGGGCAGCTATGGGGCATTATACTGTATGGGGGCAGGTATGGGGAGCATTATACTGTGGGGGGCAGCTATGTGGAGCATTATACTGTGTGGGGGGCAGCTATGGGGGCATTATACGGTGTGGGGGGCAGCTATGGGGCATTATACTGTGTGGGGGCAGCTATGGGGAGCATTATACTGTGTGGGGGCAGCTATGGGGAGCATTATACGGTGGTGGTTAGCTATGGGGGCATTATACTGTGGGGGGCAGCTATGGGGGGGCATTATACTGTGTGGGGGGCAGCTATAAGGGGGTCATTATACTGTGGGGGCATTATACTGTGGGGGCATTCATGGAGTCTGTCGGGCAAGGCAACTGGGCATAGGTGTGCGCAGGGGTCTGGTGGTTGGGGGGGGTAGGGGGGCCTAAGCTGAATACTTGCACCAGGGCCCTTTAGGTACGCCACTCCCAGGCAGAGTGCTAGTAGTGCTCTGCCCGGGACTATGGATCTGAGGTTGCCCCTAACAACACTGTCCATATATAGACAGTGACATCAGGAGCTGTGTGGCACTACCTGGAAGGAGGGGGCTGTGTGGCACTACCTGGGTGGGGGGCTATGTGGCACTATCTACAGAGGGCACTAAATGTATGGGGGTACAAACTGGGGGCCTAACATCTATATGGGGGCACAAAGTGACGATTTTTGGCATTTTACTGCCGCAGTGAGTTCCCCCTCAAAGGGGCCCACTAAGTCAGTGTCACCCAAGGGCCCAGATAAACCTGCAGCCGGCCCTGCCTTTGACTGTACCTGATCAGTACTGTATCTCTTTGTTCGGTTCTGCATTGTCATATATTCTGCAGACCACTTATATGGCGCTGTTATTTAGCCTCTGTATGGTGATATTATTCAGTCATAGTATGGTAGTATTATTTGGTCACTGTGTTCCCACTGTTAAATGGTCACTGTATAGCAGTATTATTCATTGACTGTTTTGTGATATTATGCAGTCACGGTATGGTGGTATTATTTGGTAATTGTATGGCAGTATTATTTGGTCACTAACATTAATATCCATAACTTTATGATGGTATTATTTCAAGTTATGATAAACACACTATACTATTATCTATAGAGCCAAGTAAAAAACATATTATGTGCCAAACTGAGAGCAGCAATTTTTGCCCTGGAAGTATTGAGATTTTAGAAACAACCCTGTGTCAATTTCCAGCTTCAAGTGGGGTTGTATGCTGCTATACATTGTGGGACTAGTTGTGGCTAGGCCTACGTTTTGAGTCCGATCCTGGGCCAACCAGAATTTCGTCTGATACTGTGGTGAGCTTGTCTGACCCATAATATTCCTTAATATTTAGTTGCTCGTTTTTAAAATTCCTGCAATAATATCAACTCACCTTCATTGCTATAATATACTGATGTTTCATGATCGTGTAGCTATTCTTCATCCTTGGTGTTTCTTCAATTAAACATGTAATCAGGTATACAGCACCTCCATCCTTACATCCATAAATACTGACATAAGAGGGGACATTCTAGCTTATATTTTTGTATGCCGTCAGATATTTTACTAGTAGAAAGCAAATATTTGGTATGCCTATAAACAATAGAGATCACAGTCTATGGGTTGTGCAATCTAGGTCTGAATAAGGTATTTTTAGAGCAAGCTGTCAGCAAATAAATCAGGAATGGGCAACTGGAGGTCAGAGTAGTGCAGAGTTAGAGGTAGTCAGATCCAAACAAGGAGTCAGCAACAGAGAGATGTTAACAAGGACACCAAATCACGCAACACAAGCAAAGCCAGGTCAATAACAGATCAGGAGGTCAGGTCACAAGCTCAACACCTCATGAGTTTTATCAAGGGACACTAATGCTGCCAGAAGCAGACGTGGTGTATATATTGATTGATTTCTTTATTGGCCGGGTGTCAGCTAGGCCCTGTGGAAGCAGCGCTTAGTATCCAGACTATAACAGTAAAAACATGTAACCAGTAATGAGTCAAATTGTGGTAGAGAGTAGGTATTATTATGGCCCAAGCAAATAATAGTAACAATTTAGTTCAGGATCAGGAATCTAGCTTTGTGGACTCTCTATTATAGTATTTTTAAAGCTTTCCGCAAACCGTTTTGTATTATGGTATAGATTTAAAGTCAAAATACGCTGATCAGCTATAGCATAAAAACCACCTGCCCTATATTGTGTAGGTACCTCTCGTGCTGCCAAAACAGCTCTTAACCACCGAGGCATGCACTGCACAAGACCTCTGATGACGTCCTGTGGTATCTGGCACCAAGATGTTAGCAGCAAATCCATTAAAGGGGTTGTCCCAGAATTAATAAAGAATAACAATAGGAAATCAGATATATAGTGCATGACAATCTCTTTCTAACAAAGATAGAACCAGTCCTGTATCTAACATGGATCCAGAGAACTCTGCATTCATGGCTCCAATTGCTCTGCTAGAGATTGTTCAGACTGACAGCTCAGGGGCATGTCATTTCTGCTGCAGCTCCTCCCCCTCCCTGTCATAGCTGTTATTGGTAGATCGTTATGTTTCACTACCTCTGCCTCCTCTCTAAGAGAAGCTTTAGAAATGCCCCCCATTACATGTCTTTTTAGAGAGCGAGCCCAGTCCTATATAACTCAAGAAGAGGGAGAGCCTGAAGCTTACACACAGTGAGACGGTGAGCAGGAGAGGGGAGAGTGCAACTTTGTATGTAAGCAGTGCTGTATGCAGGCTCTCTCTTCATCTAAGCAAACTGCTGGCTCTCCTGTGTGTTTCTTACTGTGTGAGTCTCCATCCACACTACAAGCTGTGTTTCTGATTAAAAGCTTCTTCTCTACTTCTTTACTAACAAGCAGAAAAGCCATGTCCTATTGGCTGCTGACAGTTAGAAAGAGGATCTGCGTATGTGCGTTCTCGTGCATTCAGCTTAGTAGAAACACCGGGGGCACCATTAAAATGAAGTAAAAAGAATATCAACTGAAGCATTTCTGTAACATAAGGTAAATTACAAAACATATTAATTTTTAATTATATTGCAACTCATTTAACACTGGGACAAACCCTGTCTGTCCTGTAAGTTGTTAGGTGGGGACTTCATAGATTAGACTTGTTTTTCCAGCAGATCCCACAGATGCCCAATCAGATTGAGATCTAGGAAATTTTAATGCCGTCAACACCTTGAACCCTTTGTCATGTTCCTCAAACCATTTCTGAACAATTTTTGCCACGTGGCGGGACGCATTATACTGCTGAAAGAGGCCAAGCCACTCGTGAATATCATAGCTATGAAGGGGTATACTTGGTCATGTTTAGGTAAGTGGTACATGTCAAAGTAATGTGTATGTTGTGTTCTGACACCTTTCTATCAAAGCCAGTATTAACTTTTGCAGCAATATGTTCTACAGTAGCTCTTCTGTGGGATTGGACCAGATGGACTAGCCTCTCCCCCCACATGCATCAATGAGCCTTGGGCACCCCCATGACCGTGTCGACAGTTCACTGGTTGTACTTCCTTGGACCACTTTTGGTAGGTACTAACCAATGCATACTAGGAAAACCGTACAAGACTTGTCATTTTGGAAATTCTCTGACCCAGTCGTCTAGCCATCACAATTTGGCCCTTGTCAAAGTTGCGCTGATCCTTACGCTTGCCCATTTTACCAGCTTCCAACACATCAACTTCAAGAACTGACTTCACTTAACCCCTTAATAACCAGGACATTTTGCGCCTTAATGACCAAGGATTATTTTATTTTTTTTCACAGTCGCATTCCATGAGTCGTAACTTTTTTTTTATTCCGTCGACATACCGTATAAGGGCTTGTTTTTTGCAGGACGAGTTGTATTTTGTATTTGCACCATTTTTAGATGCTTATAATATATCGATTAACTTTTATTAACTTTATTTTAGGAGAGAATTGAAAATAAGCAGCTATTCCGGCATTGATTTTCACGTTATAAATTTACGCCGTTTACTATGCAGCGTAAATAACATGTTAACTTTATTCTATGGGTCGGCACGATTAAGGGGATACCAAATATGTAAAGGTTTTATATGTTTTCCTACGTTTGCACAATAAAAACACTTTTAGAAAAACATTTTAATGACGGGGGTAGGGAAACGGACAAGTGAGCCCTAATCTACCCGCCACTCTGTCCCTGCCTACTTGCAACGACCCGCCCTAGGCGGCGGGGTACAACTGGGCCGCGGTCCCTATGCTCAGTAAGTGCACGAGACAAACAGACAAGGGAACACAAAGCAAAGGGAAACGAGTGGTGAACGAGCCGAGTCAAACCAGGAGTGCACGAGGTACCAAACGCAGAGCAGGAGAGTAGTCAGAAAGCCAGGGTCAGTATGGAGCAGGATCAAATAGATAGAAGCTGTAGCTGGGCCAGGAAACCACACGAGAAGAATCACAAGCAAAGGAGGACCAGGAAAGGCAGGTATAAATAGACAGAGGGCGGGAGCTAGCTCCGTCTGGCCAGGCTGCGATAGGCTCTCCCACTCCTAAGCCTGCCATCCTGAGTGGTGGAAGATGGAGTCAGTCTCAGAGACATAGACTCAGATGCAGACTGATTACCTATGGGAGTATCCACAGAAGTTGTGCCTGGCAGATCCTTTACAAAAATTACTTGTTTTTGCATCGTCTCATTCCAAGAGCCGTAACTTTTTTTATTTTTCCGTCAATGTTGTGGGCTTGATTTTTGCGGGCCAAAGTGTAGTTTTCATTAGTATTATTTTGGGGTACATAGGACTTATAGATTAATTTTTATTGAATTCTTTATGGGGGGAATGGGAGAAAAGAGAATTTTGCCGTTGTTTTTTGCGTTTTTCTGGACGCCGTTCATCTGGCGGTTTAATTAATGTGTTCATTTTATTGTTCAAGTCGTTACGATCACAGGGATACCATATATGTGTATGTGTTATTTGTTTTAACACTTTTACTAAATAAAACCACTTTTTGGGCAAAAAAAGTAGTTTTATTTTATTTTTATTTGTTTTTCACAAACTTTATTTAACTGCTTTAAATTTTTTTTTTTTTTAGTCCCACCAGGGCACTTCACTATACGATCTGCTGATCGCATATATAATGCTTTGGTATACTTAGTATATCAAAGCATTATTGCCTGTCAGTGTAAAACTGACAGACAATAATGGCCTGGCATGGCATGGCCTCACAGGCATTTGCTGAAGACAGACCTGGGGGTCTTTGTTAGGTCTTTGTTAGGCCCACGGCTGCCATGGAAACCCGACGGCGACCCACGATTTATTTGCGGGGGCGCCGATGGGGTGATAGAGGGAGCTCCCTCCCTCTATCAGATACATTAGATGCCGCTGTCACAGCGGCATTTAATGGGTTAAACTGCAGCAGGAGCCAGGCTGTGTATAACAGCCGTGCTCCTGCCGCTGATCGCGTGTGTACACTGTCAGTACCCGCACGATCACAGGACGGATATATCCGTTCTCCTGCGCGAACTAGCAGCTACAGAGGACGGATATATCCGTCCTTCTGCGTTAAGGGTTTAATGCTTACTATATCCCACCCCTTGACATATACGCCATTGTAATGATATAATGTAATGGATCTGCCAGACACAGCTTCTGTGTCGACGCCCGTGGTTAGTCAGTCTGCACCTGCTCCTAAGTCTGATAGAGTGACTCCTTCTTCTACCACTCAGGGTGGGAGGCTGAGGAGTGGGAGAGCCTATCACAGTCTGGCCAGACGGAGCTAGCTCCCGCCCTCTGTATATTTATACCTTTATCTCCTGCTCCTCCTTTGCCTGTGAATCTGCTTGTTTCCTGGCTCTGCTGCTGCTTGTACTATTTGTCCTCTGCTTCATATTGACCCTGGCTTTACTGACTACTCTCCTGCGCTGCGTTTGGTACCTCGTACACTACTGGTTTGACTCGGCTTGTTCACTACTCTTGTAGCTCACGGTGTTGCCGTGGGCATCTGCCCCATTTCCCTTAGCTTCTTTGTACCCTTGTCTGTTTGTTTGTCGTGCACATAGTGAGAGTAGGGTCCGTCGCCCAGTTGTACGCCGTCACCTAGGATGGGCCGTTGCAAGTAGGCAGGGACTGAGTGGCGGGTAGATTAGGGCTCACCTGTCTGTCTCCCTACCCGCCACTCTTTACATATAATCACAGGCCCATATACCTTTTCTACCCTGGTCCCTGACACATCTATGGACCCCCTTGAGACCTTGGCTCAGCAAATGCAGGGCCTCTCCCTACAGGTTAAAGCCCTGGCTCAGAGGGGCAGCCTGCATGATGCTACCCTGGTAGTGCCCCCCACCTCACCTCTTGAACCCCACCTCAAGTTGCCTGACCGGTTCTCAGGGGACCGGAAGACTTTTTTCTCCTTTCGGGAGAGTTGTAGACTCTATTTTCGTCTAAAGCCCCACTCCTCAGGTTCTGAGAGCCAGCGAGTGGGTATAATTATGTCCCGGCTCCAGGACGGGCCTTCTTCTTGGCTCCCGACGCCCCTGAACTTTCCTCTGTTGACCTTTTTTTTCTGCTCTCGGGCTCATATATGACGAGACTGACAAGACTGCCTTTGCCGAGAGTCAGCTGGTGACCTTACGTCAGAGTAAGAGACCCGTTGAGGAGTACTGTTCGGACTTTAGGAAGTGGTGTGTAGCTTCTCGGTGGAATGACCCTGCCTTGAGGTGCCAGTTTAAATTGGGTCTGTCAAATGCCCTGAAGGACCTGTTAGTTAGCTATCCCTCTTCTGACTCTCTAGATCAGGTTATGGCTTTAGTGGTACGTCTTGTCCGACGTCTCAGGGAACGACGACAGGTAAATTTTTGTGCTTTCTCCTCTGGCTCCCCCATGATGGCTCCCGAGGTGCCGTTGCTTCGTTCTTCCAGGATGAACCTAAGCAACTCGGGGCCTCCGTGTCTCGCCAACAACGTAGAGAGTTCCGCAGGAAGAATGGTCTCTGCTTCTACTGTGGGGATGACAAGCATCAAGTGAACAACTGTCCTAGGCGTAAGAATAAGCAGCCGGAAAACTTCCGCGCCTAAGTGACCATCGGGGAGGTCGCTTGGGCGCACCGTTATTTCCCGTGTATATGAAACCTAATAAGATCTTGCTTCCCTTTCAGGTCTCTTTTGGTGGTAGGTCTGCTACCGGCAGTGCCTTCGTGGATTCAGGGTCTTCTGCTAATATTATGTCTGTGGAATTTGCTATGTCTCTAGCTATGCCATTGATTGAATTGCCTAAACCTGTCCCGGTAGTGGGTATCGACTCCACTCCTCTTGCTAATGGTTATTTTACGCAGCATACCCCTGTTTTTGAACTCCTTGTTGGCTCCATGCATTTGGAGCAGTGCTCTGTACTGGTGATGCGGGGATTATCGTCCGATTTGGTTTTAGGCCTACCCTGGTTGCAGATGCATAATCCCACGTTTAACTGGAATACTGGGGATCTTACCAAATGGGGTAATGAATGCATGACGTCATGTTTTTCTGTTAATTGTATTTCTCTCCCTGAGGAAGTGAACACTCTACCTGAGTTTATTCAGGACTTCGCTGATGTTTTTTCTAAAAAGGCCTCCGAAGTGTTACCTCCTCATAGAGAGTACGATTGCGAAATCGATTTGGTAACAGTAGCTAAGCTCCCTAAGGGTAGGATATTTAATCTCTCTTTTCCCGAACGTGAAGCCATGAGAGAGTATATCCAGGAATGCCTGGCCAAGGATTACATTCGCCCCTCTACTTCTCCGGTAGGTGCTGGCTTCTTCTTCGTAGGGAAGAAGGATGGTGGTCTTTGGCCGTGCATCGATCACCGAAACTTGAATAAGGTCACTGTAAGGAACCAGTATCCCCTTCCTTTGATTCCTGATCTCTTCAATCAGGTTCAGGGGGCCCAATGTTTCTCTAAGTTTGATCTACGGGGGGCTTATAACCTTATCCGCATCAAAGAGGGGGATGAGTGGAAGACTGCGTTTAACACGCCCGAAGGTCATTTCGAATACCTCGTCATGCCCTTTGGATTGTGTAATGCTCCCGCGGTCTTCCAGAATTTCATAACTGAGATTTTAAGAGACTACCTGGGGGTATTTCTTGTAGTGTACCTTGATGTAGAGGCGTAGCTAGGTTCTCCAGCACCCGGGGCAAAGATTCAGTATGGCACCCCCCCCCCCCAAACCTCTTTCCCGACATCTACTTCCCCCTCGCAGTGTTTGTTTTCTCTACCAATCGACGTGTCATTTCTTTTTATGTAACGCGAGCATAAAAACATTTGTACATCTTACAAGCAATATGGTTCTATACACAACACAAGAACCAAGCTCAGTACATATATACAGCCCCAGAACAAATACGGCTCAATTTAGTGCAACCCCTGCCGTATAGGTGTGTACGGCGTAAAACTACAGCTCCCAGCATGGCCCGAACAATGGTGAGGATATGCTGGGAGATGTATTTTCACAAAAAAGAAATCATATTATAATCACACCACCCATCATCTCGCTGCAGATCGTACAGTGACTACATTACTGATTAGAGGCAGAATAAACATTTACATTAAGTGACTCACCGGTGACGTCTCAGATTCTAGTTATTTTTCTCCATCCGGTCCAGACCTCTATGACGACTTCTCCCGGGGACAGACCATTTCTGCAGTTTGCCGCTCACATGTCTTAAGCTTCTCACTTTACCAACATTTCTGCACCTATAAATAAATATAAAGTTATCATTATACCACACACTACGCCCCTAAATATAATAGCGCCATACACTGCACCTCTAATTATAATAGCACCATACACCGTGTCCCACACACACACACTGTGCCCCCTGTAGATAGTGCCTGCCATAGAGCCCCCTGTAGATAGTGCCCCCATATAGCCCACCCCTGTATATAGTGTCCCACAAATAACTCCCCCTATAGTGCTCTACAGATAGCCCACCCCTGTATATAGTGCTCTACAGATAGCCCACCCCTGTATATAGCCCCCTGTAGATATAGCCCACCCCTGTATATAGCCCCCCTGTAGATATAGCCTACCCCTGTATATAGTGCTCCACATATAGTCCACTCCTGTATATAGTGCTCCACAGATAGCCCAACCATGTATGTAGCCCCCCTGTAGATATAGCCCACCCCTGTATATAGTGCTCCACATATAGTCCACCCCTGTATATAGTGTTTCACAGATAGCCCACCCCTGTATATAGCCCCCTTGTACATATAGTCCACCCCTGTATATAGTGCTCCACTAGATTATACAGGGGTGGGCTATCTGTGGAGCACTATATACAGGGGTGGACTATATGTACAAGGGGGCTATATACAGGGGTGGGCTTTCTGTGGAGCACTATAGGGGGAGCTATTTGTGGGATACTATATACAGGGGTGGGCTATATCTACAGGGGGGACTATATACAGGGGTGGGCTATATCTACAGGGGGACCATATCTACAGGGGGACCATATCTACAGGGGTGGGCTATATACAGGGCTGGGCTATATACAGGGCTGGGCTATATACAGAGGTGGGCTATATCTACAGGGGGGCTATATCTACAGGGGTGGGCTATATACAGGGCTGGGCTATATACAGGGGGACTATATACAGGGAGGCTATATCTACAGGGGGCTATATCTACAGGGGGGGCTATCTATGGAGCACCATATACAGGGGTGGGCTATATCTACAGGGGGCTATATACTATATAGCCCCCCTTGTAGCTATAGCCCACCCCTGTATATGGTGCTCCATAGATAGCCCACCCCAGTATATAGCCCCCCCCTGTAGATATAGCCCCCCTGTAGATATAGTCCCCCTGTATATAGCCCAACCCCTGTAAATATAGTCCCCCTGTATATAGCGCACCCCCTGTAGATAGTCCCCCTGTAGATAGCCCCCCCTGTAGATAGACACCCCCCCCACCCCCCGTAGATAAAGCCCCCCGCGTGTAGATAAAGTCCCCTCCGTAGATACAGCCACACTTTTATTACAATTTAAAAAATAAATAAATTCAAACTCACCTTATTCTCGCTCCCACGCCGTCCGGCAGCCATGGAGACCTGCTCTCTTCTGCGCAGGTCTCCTGGGGGTTGAACGCGGCGTCTATGAAAGGCGCTGATTTGGCTGGGCAGGATGACTTTCCCTGTCAGTCAGTCAACGCCTTTCATCGACGGAAGCATCACTGGTACAAAAGGTACCAGTCGCTTCATTCGTGGAAAGGCGCTGAATGGCCGGGCACGGAACGTACCCGGCCATTCATTGCTTCTAATTGTACCTGTGTCCTTGCGACACAGGTACAATTATAGTGCAGGAGGAGGGGGCGCTGGCACCCCCCTCTAAGCTGCGTCCGGGGCACATGCCCCGCCTGCCCCCCCTAGCTACGCCCCTGCTTGATGACATACTGGTGTTTTCCAAGGACTGGTCCTCCCACATTGAGCATGTCAGGAAGGTGCTCCAGGCCCTTCGGGAAAACAAACTCTTTGCTAAAACCGAAAAATGTGTGTTTGGGGTGCAGGAAATAAAATTTTTGGGTCAAATCCTCACTCCTCATGAATTCCGCATGGACCCTGCCAAGGTTCAGGCTGTGGCTGAATGGGTCCAACCTGCCTCCCTGAAGGCGTTACAGTGCTTCCTGGGGTTTGCTAATTATTACAGGAGATTTATTGCTAACTTCTCGGTCATCACTATGCCTCTTACGGATCTCACTCGCAAAGGTGCTGATCTCCTCCACTGGCCCCCTGAGGCGGTCCAGGCTTTTGAGGTCCTTAAGAAGTGCTTTATCTCGGCCCCAGTGTTGATTCAGCCCAACCAAATGGAGCCATTCATCGTGGAGGTTGACGCCTCCGAGGTGGGAGTGGGTGCTGTCTTGTCCCAGGGTACCAGGTCCCTCACCCATCTCCATCCCTGTGCCTACTTCTCACCCACTGAGAGTAACTATGACATTGGCAACCGCGAACTCTTAGCCATTAAATGGGCATTTGAAGAGTGGCGCCACTTCCTGGAGGCACCAGGTAACGGTCCTTACCGACCAAAAGAATCTGGTTTTCCTGGAATCTGCCCAGAGGCTAAACCCGAGATAAGCTCGATGGGCGTTATTTTTTACTAGATTCAACTTCGTGGTCACTTATAGGGCTGGGTCTAAAAATATTAAAGCTGATGCACTGTCGCGTAGCTTCATGGCCAGCCCTCCTTCGGAGGAAGATCCTGCTTGTGTTTTGCCCCCAGGTATAATCATTTCCTCTGTTGATTCCGACTTAGTCTCTGAAATTGCGGCTGATCAAGGTTCAGCTCCCGAGAACCTTCCTGAGAACAAGCTGTTTGTTCCCCTGCAATTCCGGCTAAGGGTACTCAGGGAAAATCATGACTCTGCACTATCTGGCCATCCTGGTATCCTGGGTACCAAGCACCTCATTGCCAGAAACTATTGGTGGCCTGGGTTGCTTAAAGACGTTAAGGCCTACATCGCCACTTGTGAAATGTGTGCTAGGTCCAAGACTCCCAGGTCCCGACCAGCGGGCTTACTATGTTCTTTGCCCATTCCCCAGAGACCTTGGACCCATATCTCCATGGATTTTATCACTGATCTGCCTCCATCTCAAGGCAAGTCGGTGGTGTGGGTTGTAGTAGACCGCTTCAGTAAGATGTACCACTTTGTGCCCCTCAAGAAACTACCCAATGCTAAGACGTTAGCTACCTTGTTTGTCAAACACATCCTGCGTCTCCATGGGGTTCCTGTCAATATTGTTTCTGACAGAGGGGTACAATTTGTTTCATTGTTTTGGAGAGCCTTCTGTAAGAAGTTGGAGATTGATCTGTCCTTCTCCTCGGCCTTCCATCCTGAAACTAATGGCCAAACTGAGAGGACTAATCAGTCTCTAGAACAATATTTAAGGTGTTTTATCTCTGACTGTCAATATGATTGGGTCTCCTTCATTTCCCTCGCTGAATTTTCCCTTAATAACTGGGTCAGTAACTCGTCAGGGGTCTCCCCCTTTTTCTGTAACTTTGGGTTTAATCCACGGTTCTCCTCCATTTCACCTGGTGGTTCCAACAATCCCGAGGTAGATGTTGTTCATCGGAAACTGTGCACAGTCTGGGCCCAGGTTCAGAAGAACCTAGAGGCGTCCCAGAGCATACAAAAGACTCAAGCAGATAGAAGACGTTCTGCTAACCCCTTGTTTGTGGTCGGGGATCTGGTGTGGCTGTCTTCTAAAAATTTGCGCCTTAAAGTCCCTTCCAAAAAATTAGCTCCCCGGTATATAGGGCCGTACAAGGTCATTGAAGTCCTTAACCCTGTCTCCTTCCGACTGGAGTTACCCCCGTCTTTTCGAATACACAACGTATTTCATGCCTCCCTCCTGAAACGCTGCTCCCTGTCCTTGGCTCCCTCGAGGAAACCTCCGGTCCCTGTTCTCACCCCTGAAGGGGTAGAATTCGAGGTAGCCAAGATTGTGGACAGCAGGAGGGTCCAAGGCTCCCTCCAGTACCTGGTCCATTGGAGAGGATTCGGGCCTGAGGAGAGGACTTGGGTACCCGCCCGGGATGTTTACGCTGGGGTATTGCTCAGGAGGTTCCATCTTCGGTTCCCCAATAAGCCAGGTCCACCTAGGAAGGGTCCAGTGGCCCCTCATAAAAGGGGGGGTACTGTAATGGATCTGACAGACACAGCTTCTGTGTCGACGCCCGTGGTTAGTCAGTCTGCACCTGCTCCTAAGTCTGATAGAGTGACTCCTTCTTCTACCACTCAGGGTGGGAGGCTGAGGAGTGGGAGAGCCTATCACAGCCTGGCCAGACGGAGCTAGCTCCCGCCCTCTGTCTATTTATACCTTAATTTCCTGCTCCTCCTTGGCCTGTGAATCTGCTTGTTTCCTGGCTCTGCTGCTGCTTGTACTATTTGTCCTCTGCTTCATATTGACCCTGGCTTTACTGACTACTCTCCTGCTCTGCGTTTGGTACCTCGTACACTCCTGGTTTGACTCGGCTTGTTCACTACTCTTGTAGCTCACGGTGTTCCCGTGGGCATCTGCCCCATTTCCCTTAGCTTCTTTGTACCCTTGTCTGTTTGTTTGTCGTGCACATAGTGAGAGTAGGGACCGTTGCCCAGTTGTATGCCGTCACCTAGGACGGGCCGTTGCAAGTAGGCAGGGACTGAGTGGCGGGTAGATTAGGGCTCACCTGTCTGTCTCCCTACCCCGTCTTTACATATAATCAATGTTATTCACTTTACTTGTCAGTGGTTTTAATGTTATGGCTGATATGTTACCCTATATCTTATTTAAATAGAATGAGCAGTGACAAATTAAATAGACCATAGTCCCTGGACTGTTCCCCAAACTTGAGCCTCCATTCTTCACCTCCACCTTACCATGCCATGTCTATAGTCAACACCACATTTCTGTGCGAGCATTGACAAATGGGTGTTATGAATTCCCTTGTTAAGGGGCTGTGTCCCTACATACAGATAGTCCCCAGCCATTGCACACTGGATAAGGACACATCCTTCTGACAAGGGGAATGGTAACAACCATTTGTCTATTAGTCCTGGCCTACCTGGAGACTTTTTGTGGAATACAAAGATTTCCTATAACAGAACGTGTCAGGAGAAGTGACAGATTTTCTATATATCCAGTGACTCACAGTTGACATCTTCTCTGATGGGAGTGGTTCTCTTTTATTTTCTTTACCATCTGACATGGACCTTCATGATTGCAGAGTTTCCTGACGATACCTATTTACCCCTCGCTTCTGTACCAAACCCCCTAAATTGTTCCATACCCTAGAACAGATCCCTAAGTTATTCCAGACCACAGATCAGTTTCCCTACATTATTCCAGACTGCTGACCAGACCCCTAAGCAAATTAAGACCGCAAGCCTATACATTAACTCAGACCAATAAATTCAGACCCCAGACCAGACCCTAGAATACATGCAGACCCCAGACCTTTTAAGCTATTACAGTCCCCAGACTAGACCTCCCTAAACAAATACAGACTGCGGACCCCTAAATACAAACCCCTGGAACTGACCCCCTAAACTAATAAACACCCGAGACCTCACCCCCTAAACTAATACAGACCTCAGACCAGTACCCCTAAATACACCCCCACCCCCAACTAATACAGACATCAGACTAGACCCCATATACTTACATAGCAGCTCACACTCTTTTCTATGGAATCTTGCTGCTCTACTCTCTTGTTTAAGGACCTGCCTACAAGGTCATATGACCTTATGTCTACAGGTCCTTTTGCAGGACAAGGGACAAATGCAGGAATTTTAAATGGGGGTTTCTAAACACACATTTTTCAAAGCAAGTTATTTCCGCCACGCTCCCGCTACCCTCTGGTTTTTACGCTACGTATAGTGGTCTGCAGTTATCCACCAGCCTAGCCCTTTATATTACAAGCTCTAATTAAAAAAAGGCTAGTGGATATGTGCTGACCACTACTGGAAGCATAAAAACAAGCCTAGATCGTTCCACACTCCGTGCCCCTTGTAGATATTATCCCACACTGCTCCCTGTGGATAGTGCCACAGTGTCCCCTGTAGATAGTGACAGTGCCCCCTGTAGATAGTGCCACAGTGCCCCCTGTAGATAGTGCCACACAGAGTACCCATGTAGGAGTACCACAGTGCACCCGGTATAGTGCCACACACAGTGCCCATGTATGTAGTGCCACAGAGCCTATGGAGGTAGTGCCACAGTGCCGATGTAGATAGTGCCACACACTGCCCCCTGCATATAGTGCCACACATTGCCCCATGTAGATAGTACCACACACTGCCCCTGTAAACAGTGCCACACACAGTGCCCATGTAGATAGTGACAACACAGTGCCCATGCAGGCAGTGCCAATGTGCCCATGTAGGTAGTGCCACTCACAGTGCCTATGTAGGCAGTGCCACACCGCCCATGTAGGCAGTGCCACAGTGCCCATATAGGTAGCATCACACTCACCTGTCGTTGTTCCCACACCGTGCTCTTCTTTAGCAATGCAGGCCTGGTCTCCTCTGACCAGGCTTGATCCAGCGGAATTACTCCTGCATTACAAGAAAAGCACTGAACAGCGGGGAAGGGAACCGACGGTTCCCTTTCCTCACCAGCGCTGTTAGCTTGAGTCCTATAGCATGTAAGGGCCTTCCAGCCCTGTTCACAGAGGTGATTCTGGGCAACTAGAAACCCCCCTTGCATGTGCCCCTGATGACACAGCAGTTTTGCTGTGGTCTTTGCCGCGAATCGCAACAAAAATGTGATGTGCTTTCATTCTCTGAGCGGCCGTGGACCCACCCGGAACCTCGGCCCCCAGGCAGCCGCCCTAAATGCCCCTATGGTGATCTGCCACTGAGAATGAGTAGAATTTAAATACAAGATCATCAAAATATAGACAAAGAGCACAAATTAGAATTTTATATGATTAAGCATATCCACAGTAGCACCAGGGCTGTCCCCTATGAATGCAAACAAGTTCTTCATTCTGTTCCTTGTGTGATTTATGACTTTCCCTGGGTAGTACTGATTCATTACCTTATGTACTTTGTACTATATATAGATAGCCTGGAATTATCATGCACACTTGATATTGTACCCATTTCCAGGACTCCAATAATCATATATAGAAACTTGGCACCTATAGTGCAGTATAGTGCAGATTCTGCACATATAAATAGCAATGAATGATGACACATATGTGGGTGAGGTGTACTTTAGCTAATGCTTGGTGCATTTGGCTGCATTTTGTGGCGTCAAATCAATTCTTATCACAGCTCAATAGGGCTTGTCCATGTTATTGGCTGATCATACATTTCCTATCGTTTCTCAGCATATGGCTCTTGTGAGAGCTGTCACTGGCCAACAATGATGCTCCTTAGTTAGCCAGGAGGAAACTTCTCCCTGCCGGTTGCAAAATATCCATTTGTTCCTCGCCAACGACGTTCGTCTGTGGTTTAACAAGTCATTGAGAGTAAAGGCCCTTTTAAGACTCATCTCTGGGTCACTATTTCAGCAATCACCCTAAATAGCATTGCAGGTGAAGGAGTAATAAAGACTGGAATACTATGGACAATGTGGGAAAAATAGATGTTTTTATTTTATTTATAATTTTTTTTTTGGCACATGTTTAAAAGTACAAGAAAAAAAATGACTAAGGCCTCGTTCGCATCTGCGTCGGACTTCATGTATTCCGTTGGACCTTTCCGTAGCTTCCGTTTGCATTGTTATTGATTTCAATTATAATGCTTCCGCTGCAAATGGTTTCCGTTTTGTCTCTGTTCCGTAAGGTTGACATTTTTTTTGCGGAAACAATAGCACAGTCGACTACACTATTGTTTCCGCTAAAAAAACCATAAACCTTACGGAACGGAGACAGGCGGAAACCATTTGCAACGGAAGCATTACCATTGATATCAATGGTAATGCAAACGTAAGCTATGGTCTACGTTTGGTTTTCCGTTCATGGGTCCCCCTGGCGGAGATGTCTAACGGATCCCATGAACGGAAGCACGACGCAGAGGTGGACGAGGCCTATAACCCCCAAAGACCCATAAATTCCACAAACGTATCTTTATTATGTATCTATGTTGTTATTATTATTATTATTATTATTAATAATAATAATATTATTATCTTTTTCATAAAGTTTCTATCCCATGTACTTAAAAACATTTTTTTAACGTTTTCTAGTTGACAAATCCCAACTGACAGAGAATGGAGAGATTAATATGCTCTTTTTAATGTGTTTTCTTACAAATTATTTAAAGGGCTATTTAAATATTTTATTTTATTTCATAGACCATATGAACTTCAAATACATATCTTTGCACAGCTACTGCATGCTGTCATTTTCTGTCAAAGATCTTCACATCGGATGGCCTGTCTTCAATGATAATACTGTCATACTTAGGTCAATTGACAACACTGAATGCTTCTTCACTACGCTGACTTTTAGTAGATTTTGTTTTGTATGCAGGTGTACTTCAATAGAACTTGGTGTGAATGTACAGAGACTTAACCAAGTAAACACTATTTATATTTTCATGGCGCCCCTATGAAAATTTTTATGTTTTCTTGCCATCTAACATCGGCTGCAAAAATAACCCAGTGGTCCCTAAAACACACAGAATTATGAACACCCAGAGAAAAACTCTGTCGATGACCATAGCAACGTACTTCCAGTCATCTTCTTCCTGAAACAAAGACATAGAAGAAAGTTAAGTCTAATCAATCAAATCCTTCACCTAAATAGTCAGAGCTGCCATTTGTGGTTTTAACTTTTAACAAATTATATTGGGTCTAGGAGTTTTCAAGACAAGTTGCATATGTTGACATAGGTCCTTTTTTATTAACATGCAGTAACACAAGAATAAATCTTAAACTAAGGGTTTTGGTGGATTTTGTTCTTCAAGCAGAAAAATCCAAGTGGGATAAGATGGTTTCTACAGTAGTCATTAAAGGGATTTTCCACTGGGCACCTGAAGGCAGCAGAATGTATGGGGCAGCACGGCATTATAATGAGTGCTTTATACATTTAGTTTATAAAGTTCCTACCGCCGTTGCCTGCAGACAATTACTTAAAAATTCTTAGAAGGGGAAGTGGTGCCTTGTTCGTCTAGATCTAGATAAGGGGAAAGATACAGATACAGTCCTCCTTGCCATATACACCACACGCGTGAGCCAGCACTAGTGGATGGCATTACACATTACAACCAATCAGCCAATTCTCAGTTGTGAAGTGTAATGCTGCATCTTATTGATCCGGGGTCCCGTACAGTACTGCATACTAAGAACTTATTATCTCTGCACGTAAGCTGCCTCCGCTTTGCCTGGTGCCACCTTTACTGTGTACTTGAACTGCTCTTATGCACTTTTCTTTCAGGACTGAGATAAGGGGCATTGTAAGTGATTGCATATATGTGTGTGTAAGCATATACTGTATGTCGTTCAGCCATAGCACTAAAACTGCATGCTTAAAATTATGTAGGCCTCACTCGTTCTGCCAAAACAGCTCCGACCTGTCGAGGTATGGACACCACAAGACCTCTGAGGTTTTTCAGGGTATCTGCCACAAAGACGTTAGCAGCAGATCCTTTAAGTCCTATAAGTTACATGGTGGTGCCTACATGGATTTGACTTATTTTTCCAGCATATCCCACAGATGATCGATCGGATTTAGATCTGGAGAATGTGGACGCCAAGTCAACACCTTGATCTCTTTGATAGGTTCCTCAAACCATTCCTGCACAATTTTTGCAGTCTGGCAGGGCGCATTATTCTGTCGAATGAAGCCACTGCCATTAGAGAAAACCGTTGCCATGAAGTGGTGTACTTGGTGGGCAACAATGTTTAGGTAGGTGTTATGTGTCAAAGTAACATCCACAAAAATGTCAGGACCCAAGCTTTCCCAGCAGAACATTGCAGAGAGAATCTTACTGCCTCCACTGGGTGTCTTCTTCCCATATTGCCAACTCTTCCCCAGGTAAGTGACGCACACGTACCTGGCCGTTCACATGATGTAAAAAAAAAAAGTGATTCATGAGACCAGGGCACCTTCTTCCATTGCTTCCTTGTCTAGTTCTGTTGCACATGTGCCCATTGTAGGCGTTTTTGGTGATGGACATGAGTTAGAATGGCAAATCTGACAAGTCTACGGCCCCTAAGATCATCAAACTGTGATACACTGCTATGCAATTTGTACTACAGTAGCTTTTCTATAAGATCGGACCATATTGGCTATCCTTCTCTCCCCACGTGCAATAATGAGCCTTGGGCTCCCATGACCCTGTCGCCACTTCACCAATTGTCCTTCCTTGGACCATTTTTAGTAGTTACTAACCACTGCATACCGGGAACACCCATCAAGATCTGCGGTTTTGGAAATGCTCTGACCCAGTGCACTGACTATTAACTTGACACCTAATATATTCCCCCCCCCCCTTTACAGGTGCCATTGTAACAAGATAATCAATGTTATTCACTTCACCTGTTAGTGGTTTTAATGTTCTAGCTGAACGGCTGAACTGTACTGTTTGTAGCGAGTATGCATGTGTGTGTGCCTGTTGTGAACGTGTGCACATGAAGTAAGTGAATGCATGCCTGTATGTCCTTAGTGTGCAGATGTGTGCCTTATTGTATGCAGTGAGTGCCATGTCTGCGCGCATGTATGTAATAAGTGTATGTATCTGTAAGTGTGCATGTATGTAGTGAGCATATGTGTGCGTATCTGTATGTAGCAAATGTGTGCCTGTAGTGTGTATATATCTGTATGTTGTAAGTGTGCATATGTGTGTGCACCTGTATGTAATAGCTGTGCCTGCCTGTGTATGTACCAAGTGCATGTACTGTATGCCATGAGTGTGCATATGTGTGTGCCTATATGATGCAAAGGTGCATATAAGTGTCCCTATATGATATGAATGTGCAGATGTGTTGGTGCCTGCATGCATTGAAGGTGCGTGTGTGTGTGTGTGTGTGTGTGTGTGTGTGTGTGTGTGTGTGTGTGTGTGTGTGTGTATAGTAAATGCATATGTCTGTGTTCCTTTATTTTTCTAATTTTATAATGTTTTTTCAATAATTAAAAAGACAACTGGAAGCCTCTCAAAAATGAGAAACATAGTTTTGGCTGGGAAAAGTGTCAGGCGACTAAACAGGGCATATTCAGACTCTAGGGCAGTAAATGCAACCTGGTCTGCCTAGTCAATCTCCACATTTCCCTTGTTAGGGCATATAAGTGTAACAGAGGGGGATTCGTTACATAACTACTTTAAATAACATCCATAATGGGAACCTGGGGAAGATTTATGGTCATTAAATATGAAAAAGGTCAGCAGGATATATAGTCCTTCTACTCATTCACCTAAATATTCTAGCCAAAGTGAAGCACGTTCCTACAGAATAGGGCTCACAGAAGAAGGCCACTGTAGCAATGGGTTATACTTAAAGAGGTTGCCTGGTTTAGAAAAATAAAAAAGGTTAACTAGAGGGCATCTTCTCTTTGAGGACCTTCATTTATAAGCTGGAGCAGAGAGCAGTTACAAAGAGTATATTGTGCTTTGGAGGACCCAGCATGCCTGTACATTATATGGACAGCCCTTTAATTTCAATAGGTTCCATGTAATGCTTTAATTCCCCTATAGTGGCACTACAGTGGAATTAAAAACTTGCTGCCAAGTTCTCCTGAAGATTACAGCTGATCACTGGAAATCCTAGTAGCAGGATATCCTATGATCAGTTTATCATCAGGAGACGCTTCTAACAAAAAGGGATTTTAGCGAACAACACCTTTAAGATTGAGAAGGTCAAGCAATTTGGGTTGGGGTTTGGCAAAATCCTTGCCCCACAAACACAAAAACATATTCTAAGATGCAGTACCTTTTGACAAAATAAGCAACATGCTCAACCCCAGATGTTAGGTGACTGGTACCTAACTAAAAGAGTGGGATTAAATATATAGGCTTATATTACTATATACAGTACATATTAACGAGCAAGGTATTTATTTTAACCAATGGAAAGTATCAATGTTGGTTAAAAATACAAGACTACATAGTAGATAAGAAATAACTACATCATTTTAAGATAAATTGCTGTAAATTTATTAATGAACAATACCTCTTTTCTTTCATTATGATCTTTGATGTTTTCTGCCATGAACTGAATACTGTCCACAACATCTGTGATTTCCTCAGGAGACTGCTGAATTGTATTACAAGAGTCACGATGCTGTAGTCTCCGGGTCCTTACACTCTGTTCCTTTGATTTCATGCAGTGATAACATGTCTCATCTTCAAACACTTCTACGTCTCTGCATTGGGAGTCCACACGTTTTGTTGTCTTGCCATACGTTCTCATCTTAGGTCTATTAGAGCATGGTCGATCTTTCTTCTCCATAGTCTTCCTCATCATGAGTAGCTTAGGTAGACGTTTTAGAAACATATCTCTTACCCACTTAGGCATTTTGTGTGTTGTTGGGGTCCGATAATGGATATTGAGCACAAATACTGTTACCACTATAGATAAAGTTACAAATATCATGGTGAATAAGAGGTACTCTCCAACAAGTGGGATTACAAGAGATGTAGATGGGATTGTTTCAGTGATAACCAACAGGAAAACAGTCAAGGAGAGCAACACTGAGATGCAAAGGGTGACCTTCTCCCCACAATCTGATGGAAGATAGAAGACTAAAACAGTTAAAAATGAAAGAAAGAGGCATGGCAGAATTAGGTTTACGGTGTAGAACATGGGCAGTCTTCTGATGTAAAATGAGTATGTTATATCTGTGTAGATCTCTTCACAGCAGTTATATTTAATGTCATGTTTATACCCAGAGGCATCTATTATTTCCCATTCACTGTTGTCCCAAAAATCTTTCATGTCAACTTTTGACCCAACGATGGAAAGATCAATTTTTGCCTTATCGTATGACCAGGACCCAAATTTCAGTGAACAGTTCTGATGGTCAAATGGAAAAAATGTTATATCCATTGGGCATGAGCTCTTGAATATTGCTGGTGGAGACCAATTTATCAAACCATTGTATTTAAGTAAAGCCTTTGTTTTCCCTTCAACCTGAAAGTCTCCGACAGCACTGTAGGAAGAAAATCCCAGATAAATTAATAAACTGTCACATTCTAATAATCAGTAATAGATAAATCATTACAGACTACGTACTTATTATACAAAACAATGTCAGGTTTCCAAATCTTGTCTGCTGGCACACGCATAAATTCAATACCGTCAAAATCCACTGGATTCCACTTCAGCTTGTAATCATTCCAGATCTACCAAAGTGATAAACACTTAATTTACTTGGAATTGAGGGTGACAAAAGAGAACATCCTGTAAAAATCTGAGCTAATACTCCAGTTCTGCTTTTATCTCTACGCTATAACTGGAAAGCAAATATACATATGACATATAACATGTTTTTTTCAAGCAGTCATGTGAAGCTTAAAGGGGTTTTCCCACTAAAGTATATGATGGCATAGCACTGAGATATGCCATAATGTACTGACTGATGGGACCCCCATCAATTCTTAGAATTAAGGGCCGCAACACTAGTTAAGCTCTGCAGCTCTTTTACTGATTTCTTCTGCACAGCGGCACTCCTGGGCCACCCACTTTGCAGCGTTAACCACTATGCTAGAAAGAGTCCTTGCTTGTTCTAGTTAGGCCGCCATGTGTTTTCTACACCTAGTGGCTAGATAATCGATTGCACTTGCCTAGCGGCCAATCACAGTCATTTCTGCCCTACATTAATTCAGTACCTAGTACTTTCTGTGCCTGTTATTCTGGCTTATCTGTGATCCAGCTTTTCTGTGCTTATCTACTATTACTCTTCTTGTGTACAAAACTCTGCATTACGTCTGACCAGGGCTGATCTCCTTTACTTGTGTACCAAACCTGTATTACGTCTGACCAAGGCTCATGTCTTTACTTGTATATTGAACCCTGTATTACGTCTGAGCCCTCTACTTGCATATCCTAGTAATATACCAGAACATTAAAAGATGGGAGTTCCCATTCAATATGAATTAGAACTTTACTTTGGATACCGCTATATCTAATGTGTGTGCAGTTAAAAGTGCATATGCAGTTAGGCCAGTTTCAGACACCCATAATGCAGCCGCATTTTAGCATCTATATTCTGACCACAACACCTGGGCTGTATTATGATGGCTTGAAGCCATCCTTAATCTGCAAAGCTGGAGGGTGGACCCTCAAAGTGAATTCCCAAGGTATCCCAGGTCAACATTGCCAATACTTACATGTCGAAGCCACAAGTTTGTCTCCAGTATTTGATTAACTTCATCCTTAAAAATAAAATAAAAGAATTCCATTACCATTTTTAATGGTAACCGCCAATTCCGCAATTATTTATCAGTAAATTGTGCAAATACTGTTTTCCAGTATTTTGGTCCAGAAAGTAGTTTAAAGCAGTGTTTTAAGTTCACAAAGTTAGGCTTTAGGCACATGGCTCTGAAAAGGCACACAGGTCCCTGTGGCTCCATAGTAGGGAGCCGTAGACAGTCT
The DNA here is from genome assembly GCF_050947455.1 of Rhinoderma darwinii. Lineage (NCBI taxonomy): Eukaryota > Metazoa > Chordata > Amphibia > Anura > Rhinodermatidae > Rhinoderma > Rhinoderma darwinii. The sequence continues at coordinate 222,488,108 of NC_134687.1, forward strand.
GGCACTGTATTACGGCTATATTGCCCTCTACAAGAATTCCTCCTGGAAATGTATGAATAAATTGACAACTGGGTGTTATCATTCCCCTTGTTAGCGGGCAGTCTACCTACATAGGCTCACACTACTCAATTAGTGCTGACAGTGTAATACTGTGTAGCGACAGACCCTATTGACAAGGGGAATGGTAACACCCAGTTGCCAATTTCTTCATACATTTCCACGAGGAACAACAATGGAATGGCACAGTGCAGAGTTTTAAGAAAAGATGCTCCAGAATTATTATTTTATAGGGAATACATGTAATTAGTAAAACAGACATGTCATGAGAGGTGACAAATCCTCTTTGAAATGAAATCTCTGAGCTGTGCACAGTAGTTTGAGCTCTATTGTTATAGAAATCCGAGGTGGTCTAGGATTACAGACTTTGCCAATTGTATCTTCTCTTTCACCCTACTCCTACGATTTCTGTATATTCTCTCTCATTCTTTCTCACTCTTTCCTCTTACTCCTATTCTTCCATTGTTGGATAGAAAAATGTGTTTCTAATGTCTTGAATATCTGAAGTAATTTGAGATGTTCGTGTGTCTATCCTAACATATCCATATTATCAAGAAGTTTTATGTTTGTGATTTGTCAGTAACATATCCGACGAATGCAGGACATGGCTAAATCCATGCATAATTGTATTTAAACAGAAATCTCTATCAAATTAAGCTGAAACACTGATCCCATAATTATATTCATACACAATAAAGGATTAGCTTGACCTTGGGATGAAAATCTCTAAAATAAATCGACATGTAGAGACGCCAAATCACAGCCAACAATATCTCATCTAAGCTCTGTTCATCATCATCACAGGCGTCTTAACCTTTTTTTTATGCTAATGTAACATAAATGTTAGGCTGGGGATAGGCTCTGACATGTGGACTGAAACATGGTGTGATGTTGGCAGAGGAACGACCTAATATAGGAACGTTGTCCTACCGTTGCTGAGGCATCTCATCATGCGAAAGGTCACAGACAGGGCGGACCTTATTTTGGATGATTCCCTGAGTGGTACTTTCTGTTGGCACCCCCCCCCCCCCGCCACCCCACATTATGGTGTACAGTGCACAAAGAACCATACAATACAGGCCCTTATTATAAGCAGTATTTAGTATGGTGTTAAAAAAATTGGGCCATACTTTCCAAAAATAACACTTTCATACAGATGCCTAAATAACAATGCTATACATTGCGGCCACCACTACCATATACTGCAAAAATAATACACCATACACTGCCTAAATAGCAGTATAAAAAAAATTAAATACAAGTACACAGTGCTCAACTTATACCAACATATAGTGACAAAATGAAAGCTCCATACATACAGTAATCTAATAACAGTACTATACAATCTCTAAATCAGGGCTTCTATCTATTTATTTTGTACTGGGGCCTCACTAGCCAAAACATGGTGATACCTGGGCCTCTATGCAAATAATCACCTTATAGTTCATAGGGGTGTAGTGTGCCGTTTGACATGCTTCACAATCTCCGAAATAGTAAAAAATGTCAGAATTAGGCACAACGAATAACTGAAACCACAACCTGTAAGGTTTGGAAAAATATACAGTGAAGGAAATAAGTATTTGATCCCTTGCTGATTTTGTAAGTTTGCCCACTGTCAAAGACATGAACAGTCTAGAATGTTTAGGCTAGGTTAATTTTACCAGTGAGAGATAGATTATATTAAAAAAAACAAAAAAAATCACATAGTCAAAATTATATATATTTATTTGCATTGTGCACAGAGAAATAAGTATTTGATCCCCTACCAGCCATTAAGAGTTCAGCCTCCTCCAGACCAGTTACACGCTCCAAATCAACTTGGTACCTGCATTAAAGACAGCTGTCTTAAATGGTCACCTGTATAAAAAACTCCGGTCCACAGACTCAATTAATCAGTCTGACTCTAACCTCTACAACATGGGCAAGACCAAACAGCTCTCTAAGGATGTCAGGGACAAGATCATAGACCTGCACAAGGCTGGAATGGGCTACAAAACCATAAGTAAGACGCTGGGTGAGAAGGAGACAACTGTTGGTGAAATAGTAAGAAAATGGAAGACATACAAAATGACTGTCAATCGACATCGATCTGGGGCTCCATGCAAAATCTCACCTCGTGGGGTATCCTTGATCCTGAGGAAGGTGAGAGCTCAGCCGAAAACTACACGGGGGGAACTTGTTAATGATCTCAAGGCAGCTGGGACCACAGTCACCAAGAAAACCATTGGTAACACATTACGCCGTAATGGATTAAAATCCTGCAGTGCCCGCAAGGTCCCCCTGCTCAATAAGGCACATGTACAGGCCCGTCTGAAGTTTGCAAATGAACATCTGGATGATTCTGAGAGTGATTGGGAGAAGGTGCTGTGGTCAGATGAGACTAAAATTTAGCTCTTTGGCATTAACTCAACTCGCCGTGTTTGGAGGAAGAGAAATGCTGCCTATAACCCAAAGAACACCGTTCCCACTGTCAAACATGGAGGTGGAAACATTATGTTTTGGGGGTGTTTCTCTGCTAAGGGTACAGGACTACTTCACCGCATCAATGGGAGAATGGATGGAGCCATGTACCGTCAAATCCTGAGTGACAACCTCCTTCCCTCCACCAGGACATTAAAAATGGCTCGTGGCTGGGTATCCAGCACGACAATGACCCGAAACATACAGCCAAGGCAACAAAGGAGTGGCTCAAAAAGAAGCACATTAAGGTCATGGAGTGGCCTAGCCAGTCTCCAGACCTTAATCCCATCGAAAACTTATGGAGGGAGCTGAAGATCCGAGTTGCCAAGCGACAGCCCCGAAATCTTAATGATTTACACATGATCTGCAAAGAGGAGTGGGCCAAAATTCCATCTAACATGTGTGCAAACCTCATCATCAACTACAAAAAATATCTGACTGCTGTGCTTGCCAACAAGGGTTTTGCCACCAAGTATTAAGTCTTGTTTGCCAAAGGGATCAAATACTTATTTCTCTGTGCACAATGCAAATAATTATATATAATTTTGACAATGTGATTTTCTGTTTTTTTTTTAAATATAATCTATCTCTCACTGGTAAAATTAACCTAGCCTAAAAATTCTAGACTGTTCATGTCTTTGACAGTGGGCAAACTTACAAAATCAGCAAGGGATCAAATACTTATTTCCTTCACTGTACATATTCTTTGTATAAAAATCGCAATTATACAAGCCACTTATGAAATAGTGCAAAAAATTATTTTAAATTAGTATTTACCCCATATGAAGAAGTCCTCAAATCGTTCAATCAGGCCGGTGAGATGTTAGTTGAACCAGGCTTGAAATCTCATGGACATATGCAGAGACCGACGTGGAGGGAGAAGTGCGGCGTTAGACTACGCCTGGTGCGACGATTCGGTGATCCACCCCTTTCTCAAGCCTAGTCTAACGCCACACTTTTCCCTCCACGTTGGTCTCTGCAGATGTCCATCGATACCTGGGCCTCACCATTGGTCATAGTTTGTCTCTTGAACCCAGTAGTACAGCAACCCAGGGAGAATGCGGTTTGACCCAGTGAAACAGCTGGCAGGGAGGGAATTGGGAGTAGTCCTCTATCGTGGTCTGGACACCCTGTTCACGGTGGCAGGGCACGCCTCCACTAGACCTCCCACACTTCTAGGGCTGGCACAGTGATGAGTATGGTTGTGGTAGTTGTTCCTCTGAGGCACACCCGGTATAAATGTCTCCTGGCTGGTGGAAGGTGGGGTACCCTTGATGGTGTAGTGCAAATGATAGGCAGGAAACTGTAGTGCAATTAATCAGCAAACTCCAGAAATGGGCCATGGCCGGGAGAAGTCATCATAGGGATCTGGACCGGATGGAGAAGAAAAGAGACACATAACGATTCGAATCTGAGAAGTCGTCACCCGTGAGTCACTCACTGTATGTCACGGTTTGTGGGTATGTGGACCGACTAGGCTGCACCACCGTAGCAGGGAGGCAGCTGGCCAAACAACAGGGAACCCCAGCAATACAAAGTCCTGCACAAGGGTACCTGGATAGTCCAGACAGTGGCCGCAGCTCTGGCATGGATGGAGGTGGGTGCAGCAGGTAACGCCAGACGTGTCGGGTGACAGCTGGTGCCGCAGGTTGCGCCAGACGTGACGAATCACACTGGACGTGGCAGATGACACAGGACGTGGCGGATGACACAGGACGTCGCAAACAACAGCAGGTGCAGTAGAAATGACTCCAACTAGTAGGCACAGGAACAAGAACACAGCACAGGATACAGGAACAGGTAACAGGGCACGGGTAACAACTGGAATGGGAAACACTAAGGTACCATTTGCAAGACAGACTTTTGATGATGATGATTTTCTTCATGTGCACGTGCTGGCCCTTTAAGAGCAGGCACGAGCGTGCGCGCGCACCCTACGGGACACAGCAGACCAGAGCGGAAGTGAGCGCTGGTGTCTCCTGGGAAGAAGATAGGGACCAGCGCTCACAGATCCATGGCTGCGGGCGTCAGGAGGTGAGTAGACCCGGCGGCCCGCAGCCATGGATGCTACACTGTAAATGTTTATTCTGCCTGTAATCAGTACTGTAGTCAATGTATGATCTGCAGTGAGATGATGGGTGGTATGATTTTTTTTTGTGAAAGAGCATCTCCCAGCATATCCATACCATTGTGTGGGCCATGTTGGGAGCTGTAGTTTTACAAACCTATACGGCACGAGTTGCACCAAATTTGCAAATGATCTCTGTACTGAGCTGTATTTGTGCTGGTGCTGTATTTATGTACTGAGCTTTGTTCTGGTGTAATTATATAGGATATATTTCTAATAACGAAATTTCAGGTCAGATAGAAATTGTTTTTGTCATGTCCGTCTCCCCATGACAGGAGCAGGCACGAGTCGGCGAGTGCTGGCCCCAGTCTCCTCCTCAGGAGACGCCAGCGCTCGCTTCAACTCACCTCAGCCGGATCCCGTATGGGTGATGAAGCATCAGACCGTGAGTACCCTGGACTATGAGAGGGTTCCAGCCCCCTGCTTCGAGCGTTGTTGTTGTTGTTTCCCTAGTTTGTCTATGCAACGGTCTCCTAGGGTGTTCCTGTTCCTGTTCCCTGCATTCCGTACTATCCTGGTTGAGTACTGTGCTGAGCAGGGGAGTAACTAGGAAAGACTGGGCCCCATAGAAAACTATTGACTGGGGCCCCCCCTCCCCTGGGTGTCACACAACCCCCCCTTGTAGATAGTGCCTTTTTTACAGCCCCCCCCCCCTGTAGATATCTACAAAGGGGGCTGTATGGCGTTATCTACAGAGGGGGCTGTATGGCGTTATCTACAGAGGGGTCTGTATGGCGTTATCTACATGGGGCTGTATGGTGTTATCTACAGGGGGGCTGTATGGCGATATCTACAGGGGGGGCTGTATAGCGTTATCTACAGGGGGGCTGTATGGCGTTATCTACAGAGGGGCTGTATGGCGTTATCTACAGGGGCTGTATGGCGTTATCTAGAGGGGGGCTGTATGGCGTTATCTACAGGGGGGCTGTATGGCGTTATCTACAGGGGGGCTGTATGGCGTTATCTACAGGGGGGCTGTATGGCGTTATCTACAGGGGGGGCTGTATGGCGTTATCTACAGGGGGGCTGTATGGCGTTATCTACAGAGGGGCTGTATGGCGTTATCTACAGGGGCTGTATGGCGTTATCTAGAGGGGGGCTGTATGGCGTTATCTACAGGGGGGCTGTATGGCGTTACCTACAGGGGGGGCTGTATGGCGTTATCTACAGGGGGGCTGTATGGCGTTATCTACAGGGGGGGCTGTATGGCGTTATCTACAGGGGGGCTGTATGGCGTTATCTACAGGGGGCTGTATGGCGTTATCTACAGGGGGCTGTATGGCACTATCTACAGGGGGGCTGTATGGTGTTATCTACAGGGGGGCTGTATGGCATTATCTACAGGGGGCTGTATGGCGTTATCTACAGGGGGCTGTATGGCATTCTCTACAGGGGGGGCTGTATGGCGTTCTCTACAGAGGGGGGCTGTATGGCGTTCTCTACAGGGGGGCTGTATGGCGTTCTCTACAGAGGGGGCTGTATGGCGTTCCCTACATGGGGGGCTGTATGGCAATCCCTACAGGGGGGCTGTTTGGCGTTCTCTACAGGGGGGGCTGTATGGCATTCCCTACAGGGGGGCTGTATGGCAATCCCTACAGGGGGGGCTGTTTGGCCTTCCCTACAAGGGGGGGCTGTATGGCGTTCCCTACAGGGGGGGGGCTCTATGGTGTTCCCTACAGGGGGGGCTGTATGGCGTTCTCTACAGGGGGGCTGTATGGCGTTCCCTACAGGGGGGCTGTATGGCGTTCCCTGCAGGGGGGGCTGTATGGCGTTCTCTACAGGGGGGGCTGTAGGGAACGCCATACAGCCCCCCCTGTAAGGAACGCCATACAGCCCCCCCTGTAGGGAACGCCATACAGCCCCCCCTGTAGGGAACGCCATACAGCCCCCCTGTAGGCAACGCCATGCAGCCCCCCCTGTAGGGAACGCCATACAGCCCCCACTGTAGGGAACGCCATACAGCCCCCCCTGCAGGGAACGCCATACAGCCCCCCCTGTAGGGAACGCCATACACCCCCTGTAGGGAACGCCATACAGCCCCCCCCTGTAGGGAACGCCATACAGTCCCCCCTGTAGGGAACGCCATGCAGACCCCCCTGTAGGGAACGCCATACAGCCCCCCCCTCCCAAAAAAAGCAGACCAACAGTGTGTCCTACAAAAGACATGTATCCCCTCTTCACAGGATAGGGGATACATGTGTGATCGCTGGCAGCGATAGGGAGAACGGGGGACTGAAAGTCCCCTGAAGTTCTCCATGACTAACCTCGGACTTCCGGTGTCTGCGCAGCTCACTAAAAATGAAAGGAGCGCTGGTCACGCATGCGCACAAGCGCGACCGGCGCTCCATTCATTTCTACGGAGCTGCCGGCACAGACCCCGGAAGTCCGAGGTTTGTCATGGAGAACTTCAGGGGACTTTCGGTCCCCCGTTCTCCCTATCAATGCCAGCGATCACACATGTATCCCCTATCCTGTGGATAGGGGATACATGTCTTTTGTTTAATGGCAGAGCGGGGAATACCTCCCTGCTCTGCCGTAGTGTTCAGTGGCGTCGCGCTGTAGCAGCCGTAGCGGCTGCTAGCGGAGCCCTCATCCCTCATGCCGCGGGCCCCGTAGCAGCCGCTGCGGCTGCTACGTCGGTAGTTTCACCACTGGTGCTGAGCCACGAGTCGTGCCGTGCTGTATTCCATGCCTGACCTGCTTCACCACGCCTGACGTCTACCTGCTGCCTAGTCCCAGCTGAGCCTGCCTTGCTACTGTCCGAGCTGCCACAGGTACCCTCTGCGAACTATAGACATTGACCTGCGCCCTGTTGGCCAGCTGCCATACCGCCAAGGCGGTATGGCCTAGTGGGTCCACAGACCCTACCTGACAGTACGCTCAGGCCATGGACCCCACTGGATGATTCAAGACCATGACGACGTCACAAGAGATGAGGGCCGATATGCTAAACCTCCGGTCTCAACAGGACCAACTCCTCCAGGCGTTGAACTTTCTTGCACGACGGCAGTAGGCACAAGCTGCCGTTCCTCCAACTACACCTCCTGGCAGTGTTGATTCTCAGACTACACCTCTTGGCAGTGTTGACCCGCTTTTTTCTTTGCCACTTCCTGACCGCTATGATGGAGACGCAAGTACCTGTCGGGGATTTTTGAATTAGTGCCAGATCCACTTCAGCCTGTATACTAGGACATTTTCGTCTGATGACGCAAGGGTCGCTTTCATCATCTCTCTCCTCACTGGCAAGGCTCTTGCATGGACGAACCCTATCTGGCAGAGACAAGGACCTCATCTGCAGCGGCTTCTTTGATTAACCTACGCCAGGGACACACCTCCGTGAGCTGTTATGGAACAATGATGCCCTGGTGGCTGCATTCTAGCATGGACTGGCTCCTAAAACTAAGGACGAACTTGCCACTCGAGATCTGCCACCTACCCTGGATGACCTCATATTTCTGTCCGCCCGTATTGATATACGGATCCGAGAACGCCTCCAAGAGGTTCGTCGGGAGGGAGGCCTTCCTAGTCTGGCTCCTACTTTGCAACAACCCCTGCTGTCCTCAGATGTCGATCCTCCAAAGGAGTCTGTGATGATGGAGCAGTGTAAGCTATCCACCCAGGAGAGACAACGCAGACGCACTTCTGGACTCTGTCTTTATTGCGGCCTCGGTGGTTATCTTGTGCGCCTGTGTCCCCAAAGATCCCAAAGCCTAGGGTTGCTAGGAGTGACAACCTTGGGAAAGAAAGGACATCCGTCTAAATTGTCCATACCTGTGACCATAGTGTCCGGCGAGAGAACGCATCAGGTCTCTGCGTATCTGGACTCTGGATCCACTGCTAGTTTCATCCATAGGGACCTGGTGGACCTTCTTCAATTACCCACCACCCCTCTGGAGAGCCCGTTGATAGTTGCTTCAGTAAATGGACTACCTCTACCAGACCCAGTTATAGCTGTGACCAAACCGCTGAGGCTCCAAGTAGGGGCTCTTCACTCCGAACTTCTGTTGTTCTATGTCCTGTCCAAAGCTGTTAACCCTGTGTTGCTGGGCCTGCCTTGGCTCCGACTAAATGCCCCAGTCCTGGACTGGAATTCTGGAAAGGTTCTTCAGTGGGGCCCTGAGTGTCAAAGCCGATGCCTGGTGCAGATTCATTCGGCTCAGCCTTCTCTGCCTCCGTCATTGGCAGGATTGCTGGGTCATTATGCTGTATTTTCGGATGTCTTCAGCAAAAGGGAGGCGGAGACATTGCCTCCACATCGGGCATATGACTGCCCTATCAAACTGATTCCTTGTGCATCCCTTCCCCGTGGTAGGGTATTTCCTCTCTCCTAGCCAGAGACTCTGTCCATGTCCGCATATGTGAAAGAGAACTTGGAGAGGGGCTTCATACGGAAGTCTTCCTGCCCAGCAGGAGCCGGGTTCTTCTTCGACAAAAAGAAAGATGGCTCTCTTTGTCCTTGTATCGACTACCGAGGTCTCAACCAGATCACGGTGAAGAATAAATATCCATTGCCACTGATCTCTGAACTGTTTGATCGTATACGTGATGCCAAGATTTTTTTTAAACTAGACCTGCGTGGGGTTTACAACCTAATCCGGATTTGTTAGAGTGACGAATGGAAGACTGCATTTAACACCCGTGATGAACACTATGAATATCTTGTAATGCCCTTCGGTTTGTGTAATGCTCCCGCGATCTTCCAGGAGTTCGTTAATGACATTTTCCGTGACCTCCTTTATGTTTGTGTTCTGGTCTACCTTGATGATATCTTGATTTTTTTCTCCAGATCCTATGATGCATCAGAGACATGTCGTCAAGTTTTGCTACGGTTAAGGGAGAATCGTCTGTACGCCAAGCTGGAGAAGTGCGTGTTTGACAGTGATGCTCTACCCTTCCTGGGCTACATCGTCTCAAATCGGGGTCTCGAGATGGATCCTGAGAAGGTAAAGTCTGTCCTGGAATGGCCACGCCCTCAAGGCTTGAGGGCCATACAGCGCTTTCTGGGATTCGCCAATTTTTACAGACAGTTTATTCCAAACTTCTCCTCACTGACCACTCCTATCTCTAACCTCACTAAGAAGGGCATGAACTCCAAGGTGTGGACTCCCGAGACAGAGTCTGCATTCAATAGCCTGAAGAGTGCCTTCACGTCAGCCTCTATCCTCCATTATCCGGATGTCTCTCTGCAGTTCTCTGTGGAGGTGGACGCATCCTCTGTCAGTGCTGGCGCACTCCTGTTCCAGAGAGGTCCCAAGGGCAAGTCAATGGTATGTGGATATTTCTCTAAGCTCTTCTCTTCCGCAGAATGCAACTACTTGATTGGGGATCGGGAGTTACTGGCCATCAAATTGGCTCTGGAAGAATGGAGACATCTACTAGAGGGCGCAGCTCATCCGATCCTAATATTTACAGACCACAAGAATCTGACCTACCTCCAGATGGCCCAACGGCTGAACCCTCGTCAGGCCAGGCGGTCCCTGTTCTTTACCAGGTTCCAGTTTGAGCTCCATTATCGCCCGGACGACAAGAATGTGAGGGCCGATGCCTTGTCCAGGTCTTTCGAGACAGAAGACACCATGGAGATTTAACAGAATATTATTGATCCGTCTTGCATTGTCTCTGTCAATCCCCTGCAAGTTGGGGACATTCCTCCAGGAAGGACTTTTGTGCGCCTGGCTGATCCTGGAAGAATTCTCCCCTGGGCACACTCCTCTAGACTGGCAGGTCACGCGGGGGTCCGTAAGAGCCGGGATCTGATTGCTCGTCATTTCTGGTGGCCCACACTGCCCAAGGACATTATGGACTTTGTTTCTTCCTGTTCAGTATGTGCAGCCAACAAGGTCGCTCACTCCAGACCTGCTGGTCTGCTCCAGTCATTGCCTGTGCCCAATGCTCCCTGGCAGCATATAGCTATGGACATTATTACGGACCTGCCTCCCTCTGCCGGATGCAGTACTGTCTGGGTGGTGGTGGATCGATTTTCTAAGATGGCCCACTTCGTTCCTCTGACCGGTCTTCTTTCTGCTCCTTAGCTGGCCAAGCTGTTCATCCAACACATCTTCCGCCTGCACAGCTTGCCGCAGCATATTGTGTCTGATCGGGGGGTTCAGTTCACCTCGAAGTTCTGGAGTACCCTCTGCGGACTCCTCGGTGTGAAGTTGGACTTTTGCTCAGCCTACCATCCTCAGTTCAATGGTCAGGTCGAGAGGATCAATCAGATCTTGGGGATCTACCTACGCCACTTCATCTCCAAGCAGCATGATGACTGGGTGCATCTGCTTCCGTGGGCTGAGTTTTCATATAATAATCACACCAGAGAGTCCACAAGGAATACACCGTTCTTCATTGTCTACGGCCAACACCTACGAATTCCTCTCCCGGTGCCCGATACTTCAGAGGTGCCAGCGGCTGACTCCGCTTTTAGAAACTTCCTGCAGATCTGGCAGCAGACTCGATCCCCCATCCTAATGGCAGTCGACCGCATGAAACGGAAGGCTGACACAAGGAGAAGACAACCTCCTCAATTTCTCCCTGGCACGAAGGTCTGGCTGTCTTTTAGGAATATAAGGAATATAAGGGTGCCATCATGCAAATTTGCTCCCAGGTTCCTCGGACCCTTCGAGATCCTTCAGCAGATCAACCCTGTCACCTACAAGCTTCGGCTGCCTCCTACCCTCAAGATCCCCAACTCCTTCCATGTCTCCCTCCTGAAGCCAGTGGTTCTGAACCGCTATACCAAGACTCCTAGCCCTGCGGTTGCCTCCAGCATTCCTTCAGACACCTTTGAGGTTAAGGAGATCTTGGACACCAAAAAAGTGAGTGGAAAGACTTTTTATTTGGTGGATTGGAGGGGGTTTGGTCCTGAAGAGAGGTCCTGGGAGCCGGAGGAGAACCTCAATGCTCCTACTCTTCTGGAGAAGTTTCTCTCTTACTCTGGTCCCAAGAAGAGGGGGAGTAAGAGGGGGATACTTTCATGTCCGTGGCTGCGGGCCATCAGCGCCACACTCCCCATGACAGTCGCTTCCACTCACCTCTGCAGGATCTAGTCGGGTGTGCACAAACGCTCATGCCCGCTCTTAAAGTGAGTACCCTGGAATATAAGAGGGGTCCAGCTCCCTGCTTCGATTCCTGAGCGTTGTTGTTGTTTCCCTAGTTTGTCTATGCAATGGTCTCCTAGTGTGTTCCTGTTCCTGTTCCCTGCATTCCGTACTATCCTGGTCGAGTACTGTGCTGAGCCACGAGTCGTGCCGTGCTGTATTCCACGCCTGACCTACTTCACCACGCCTGACATCTACCTGCTGCCTAGTCCCAGCCAAGCCTGCCTTGCTACTGTCCGAGCTGCCACAGGTACCCTATACGAACTATAGACATTGACCTGCGCCCTGTGGCCAGCTGCCATACCGCCAAGGCGGTACGGCCCAGTGGGTCCACAGACCCTACGTGACAGTTTTCAATTAATTGTCTATTTAATGGGAACCTGTCAGGTATTTTTAACCACTTGAACCGCCACCATGCGGTAGTACATGACCTGACAATATTTCCAAACATTCCCCTGTATGTTTTTTTCAGATGCAGCCAAGTCTATAAAATCAACTTTTAACACAGCGCACACTATATGCTAATTACTCATTAAAGGATCATGGGGCGGTGCCGCTATCCTGAAGTCACATAGTCCTGCCTCCAAACCCACCTTTCCATGCTTGATTGACATCCACTGGCTGTTATACATTCAGTCTCATCCGACTTTATTGGATGTGCCATTGTCTTGTACTCCTTGGGCATGCACCGTGCAGCGAGGTGTACTCTGCCCGGCTTCATCGCTGCACCGTGCATCCCAGGAGAGTACAAGGTAACGGCGCATTCGCAACAGTTGGAGGAGGCTGCTATTGATGTAGAACTGCCAGGGGGATGTCAATCAAGTTCTGGGGGGCACCATATAAATTTTCGACCTCAGGCAGCAGAAAAGCTTGAATCGGCCCTGGTGGTATGTGTCAAAGTAACATCCACATGAATGACCCAAGATTTCCCAGCAGAACGTTGCTCAGAGCATTACATTGCCTCCGCCGACTTGTGTTCCTCCCATAGTTCATCCTGGTGCCATCTTTTTCTCAGGTAAGCGACACACATTTCAATCAGACCTGGCCACTTTCTCCCATTGCTCCATGGTCAAGTTCTGATGTTCACTTGCCCATTATAGGTGCTTTGGCCATGGACAGGGGTCAGCATGGGCACTCTGACCAGTCTGCGGTTATGAAGTCCAATAGACAGAAAGATGTGAAGCGCTGTGTGTACTGACACTTTTCTATCATAGCCAATAGTAACCTTTTCATCAATTTGTGCTACACCAGCTCTTCTGTGGGATCGGCTTCACTCCCCATGCACATCAATTAGCACCAATGACCCTGTTCCCGGTTCAAGGGTTGTCCTTCCTTTGAGCACTTTTGGTAGATGGTAACAAGTACATACTAGGAACACCACACAAGACCTGCTGTTTTGGAGTTGGTCTGACCCAGCTGTCTAGCCATCACAATCCTAGACATTTTGTAGTGAGATTTTTCAATTTTAAAGGGGTTTTCTCAGATCTTATACTTATTTCAATTAATTTGCGGCCCCCTTTATTTTCCCCACATAAACCCCCCTAAATACGTTTTTTTTTTACTTTGCAACTCGACTCAACTCAACTCAACTGAAGTCCTATAATATCCATTTGTTGTCATCCCGCACTTTGTTTACATCATGTTTTCAGTACGGGACAGTAGTTCTACGGAGAGGCAGGGACTCCTAGCATCGAACTAACTATGATGCTAGGAGCCCGGCTCCCTGCACTGTGTTCGGTCCGGGACTTGCGGCCGAAATACGTACCATCCATTATTGACGTAACATGGTCATGTGAATCCAGCCTTAGACTAGGCCACCGTGAAAAGGCGACGGCCTAGCCTAAGGCCCCTTAGTGACCAACGTGAAAAGGCGTATTGGTGGTCACTAAGGGGTTAACTATCGAACTACAGATGCAGTCCAGAGGAGTACACCGAGTTGCATGCAAGTCAGTGTACTCCTGTGAACTGCATCTGTCACTCGATTTGCTGCCTAATATATGCCACCCTATATATATATAGTTCAAAAGCAAATGAACACAGCACTCCAACATATCTATATATTAGGCCATGTGCTCGTTACAAGCGGATGAATCAGTTCCCCGAATTGAATGTAGAAAAACCATATAGCAAAGTAACGGCACCAGGACTTCAGAGTAGATGAAATAGGGTGGTGAGCGACGTTTCGGTTCGTCACAGAAACTTGAAATAGGGTGGATTTATTCACCTCAAGTGAGCGACGTTTCGGTTTGTCACAGAACCTTTCTCAAGCTTGAGAAAGGTTCTGTGACGAACCGAAACGTCGCTCACTTGAGGTGAATAAATCCACCCTATTTCATCTACTCTGAAGTCCTGGTGCCTTTACTTTGCTCTATAAACGGCACCTTTGCTCTATAAACGGCACCTTTGCTCTAATGTTTTTATACAATCCATAACATTTAGATTTATAGCATTATAATAGTAAAATATACAAATACAAATTACAAATAGGAGCTTGACTTACCACATTAACAAGCTGAGTTATTGCCACCTCGAAGTGCACCATAACAGGATCAGACACATTCTCAACTGGCCTTATATACTGATTGTAACGCTTGAAGAGCTTATGGAAAAGCCTCTCTTCAAGGTCACTTTGTAAAGAACCTGCAAACAGTAAGGATTTAAACATGAAAACAATGGAACTTTATTTCTGTAGTCTTCCTAGACGCAGCACATCATTAGCCTATCTTCAGTAATTTAGCTTATTGTCCTATGTGAAAGCCAGAATGACATTGTGCATCAAGTAATCGCGGTGAATCCGCACTACTGTCAGGCTGCTCTATAGCATATCTAAAAGGATTACCAGAATATGTTTAAGCAGCTACTTTGCACATGGGAGAAGTCTGAGTTGTTGAATAATATTATTTTTATAATTTGCAAAGAATTTATATTAGATTTATGTTACATCCACATTGCGGTTATTTATTACAGACAATACAGATGATCTCCTTTAGTCAATCATGCCACGATGTCACAGTGTTACTAGGCTGCAGCTGTGTTAAGTCTTTTCCTATCACTTGAGATGGCATGTGACCATAACAGTCGGCAGGATACTGTATCTCTGTGACACAGGCTCAGACTAATGCCATCCATAATATTTTGGTAATGTGTGAATATTTCTGATAAGCACTGTCTGCAGTGTTCAGATTTCTCAATATGAGACATTTTACAGTATACAAAACTTTAAAAACATACTGATACGTTAACTGGCTTCCTATGAAATTGACCCCAGGTAAATTACGTTGTGAGCCCCATTGGCGACAGTGACTGATGTGATGACAATCCCTGTAGAACGCTGTGAAATATGTTGGCTCTATTTAAGCAACAGAAATAAATAACATAATGTAACATGAACCTAATAATAGTGAAATAAATAATATACTGTTACCAAATTAAAACATGATGTAAAAAAAGGTTGTTATGTTATATTTTATAGGGTACCTCCAATGTTGCTAGCGTCCTAATCTCCTGCCAGAAGTTTATACCTGACAGCAAAGCTCCATTGCAGGGGGCCATAAGAGAACGCCAGCAATAATTATGATACTCTAAAATGATATTTTGGCATGCACATATATTCCACAAGAGGCTTTTACTTACCTAGAATTTCAAAGAAAAGAAAATAGATCCAGAGCTTGTATATGTAAAATATAACTTTTACTAAGTTTCCCTAAAATTTAAGGTACTAACATACATAAAAAATTATTCCATATGCCATATATTCATACATCATCGTAGATAACATGTCTTGTATAGCTTATATCGAAAAAGTTTCTTATTTGGAGATTTTTCAACAGCAAATAGACAGCACAATATCTACCCAGTAGCGGGTTAAACAAACATATTGTTTGCTTTCAGAGAGAATGTTAGTACCTTCAATTTTAGGGAAACTTAGTAAAAGTTATATTTTACATATACAAGCTCCGGATCTATTTTCTTTTCTTTAGAATTATATAAACGGAGAACTGTCAATCTTAAGTCCGGGTGGTAGACTCCTAAACTATACCGTCAAAATTTATTAGCTAGAATTTCAGTCTGAAATCTATTGGGTCCACTAGAACTCACCCAACTATACACATAGTCACAGTCTTATACTCCACCAGTCTGTGTGTGTTCTCGCGGGAGGGAACACAGTGCAAGCCGCCCTGACACTGTCCGTAGCTGATTGGACAGTGTTAGAGCGAAGACATCACGCCCCGTTGCCATTTAGTTAGATAGAAATTACCCATTGACAGTTCAGAGTCTTATTTACATATTGGGCGTAAAATATAACGGCACCGATATGTAAATAATGGAGGAAGATATGAAAATAATTTCAAGTGAGCCCTTGTTTGTGAAGCCTTGCCCATTACATGCTGCGCTCAGCTGCACATGTATGGGGAGGTGAAAGGTTCTCTTTAAAGGAAATCTGTACTTTTGATCCGTAATTTACAACACCTCACAGAATAAAGTTACTGAGTTTTATACCTTGCTTTACTTATTTAGTATTTATTTTGAGTTATATTATGGTTTCTTCTCTACTCACATCTAAAGTAAAAATTCTGCAACTTGAAAACTAAAAGTCTATCCTTGTCGTAGTTTACATGAGCCCTTCTCCTGTTCTTAAAATCATAATATACTGATCACCCCTGATATCTCTCCTTACATTCTTCTAACATTGAAACCATTTTGCTCTTTTAATTAAAATCCCCCGTTCAGTTTTCTGTCACAAGTTATTGAGTGAGGAAGAAACTAGCTTCTCCTCCTACTGAGATTGTAATAGAAATCAATATAACAGACAGAATAGAGCATAAGCACATGAAAGAAAATGTTGTTATTATTATGGGATATTTGGGATATTGCCGTTTATATAGCTTGGTTAAAGTAAATCTCCACCTTTGAAAACCATTTAGTTATTATACAAAAAAATGCCTATCTTTATTAATTTCATAATAGATCTTTATATAACTACTTCATTTTTTTTTACTACATAACTTTCTGATTTAGAGCTCAGAATCTCCTGCACACACAAACAGTACATATAAATGTAGGAGCTTAGGAGCTTACTGAACAATGTTAATACATTTTTAAAAGTGCTTTTGATGTGACATCAGGTATACATATTGTAATGACAGTGGACTCTGACCGCTGGAATTTCCCACTTACGGGCAGCCGCGACCGCAGGTCTCTGAAGACTTGTCGGTGTCTCCTTCCCCAGAGATGCCAGCGCGCACGACTCTCCTCCCCGGCTGATGTCCGTAGAGTGCACGCGCGCTCGTCCCCGCTCTTGAAGGGCCAGCGTGCAGCAGGAAATTCTCTCCCAACCCATCCCAGCACACCTGGAACTTGAAAAGAAACTCTGTCAACTCCCTCTTTGGCTGAGCAATGTTGTGTCTTCCCAGTGTTTGTCTTGCAAATGATTCCTTAGCTGTATCCTCTATCCTGTATCCGGTTCTCGTGCCAAGTCAAGTGTTTGAGACGACTTCCCCATCTGTGTCCGGTGTCCGTGCCAAGTCGAGTGTTCGAGACGACTTCACCATCTGTGTCCGGTGCCTGTGCCAAGTGGAGTGTCCGAGACGACTTCACCATCTGTGTCTGGTACCCTTGCCAAGTCAAGTGTCTAAAACGACTTCGCCACCTGCATCCGATGCCCTAGCTAAGTCCAGTGTCTGAAACGGCTGCACTACTCTTGTCCGGTGTACTAGCCAAGTTCCATTATCCTGCACAAGCCTGCTTCCTCTGATTGTCTGGCACAAGCCCACCTCTGACTATGCAGGTACTTTCACCAAACTCACTGCAATAGACTTTGTTGATCAGCAGCTGCTCCGTTGTGGCGGAGTGGCCCAGTGGGTCCACATACCTGCCAGTCCCTACAGTTTTCTCAGGCCATGGATCCTGCTTGTCAACCCAAGAAGCCGATCCAATTAATGCAAGCGGACATGCGTGACCTCCGTTCATGACAAGATCAGATCGTACAAGCTATAAACTCGATTAATAATCGTTTGGATCTTCCTTCTGTGGCTGCTCCCTCTACTCCACCGCCTCCTGTCAGTTCTGAGTCCGGAATTTCATTGCCACTTCCACCTCGTTACAATGGATACAATGGAGATGCAAAAACCTGTAGAGGCTTTATCAACCAGTGCAAGATCCACTTTCAGTTACACGCTCATCTGTTCCCCTCTGATGTGATCACTGGTAAAGAATCCCACTCTATTCCTGCTTATCTGGATTCTGGAGTGGCAGCGAATTTCATCCAACAGGCCTTAGTAGACCGTCTTAATTTGCCCACAGTTCCTCTGGAGAAACCTCTGTAAAGTCTGTAAATGGTTAACCTCTGCCAGATCCAATTCTTTCCATCACTAAACCTCTGAAGTTGCAAGTGGAGTTCTTCACTCAGAACAAATAGCTTTCTATGTCATGCCAAAAGCTATTAACCCCATCCTGCTGGGACTGCCATCGCTTCGCCTACACGCTCCTGTCCTTGACTGGAATTCCAGAGAGGTCCTCCAATGGGGATGCCTGATTTCTTCACCACTGCCTGCCTCAAGTTCATCCTGTCATGTCCCCATTGCCTTAGTCACTCTCTGGACTGTCCCTACAGTGTGCCTGTTTCGCGGATGTCTTCAGCAAGAAGGAGGCTGAGGTCCCTCCTCCCCATCATCTCTACGATTGTCCAATTCAATTGCTCCCTGAATGTTCACCACCTCATGGACGGGTTTATCCTCTCTTCTTGCTGAAACCCAGGCCATGTCGGCATATGTCAAGGAGAACCTCGAGAGGGGGTTTATCAGGAAATCAACGTCTCCAGCCGGAGAAAAGAAAGATTGCTGTCATGTTGGGTCCCGGACCCACTGGGCCGTACCGCCTTGGCGGTGTGGCAGCTGGCCAACAGGGTGCAGGTCACAGTTCACAGTTCATATAAGGTACCTGTGGCAGCTCGGACAGTAGCAAGGCAGGCTCGGCTGGGACTAGGCAGCGGGTAGACGTCAGGTGTGGAGCAGCAGGACAGGCACAGCACGACTACAGCACAGCATGGCACTAGAACAAGATAGCACGGGATACAGGATATGGGATACAGGAACAGGGAACACTGGAACTGAAAAACACTAGGAGACCATTTGCTAGACAAACTATGATATGACAAACAACGCTCAGGCATGGGAGTATGGGGCTGGGAACTTCTTATAGCCCAGGGTGCTCTGGGAGCAATCAGCTCAATCATCCACATGCGTGCGCATTGGCTTCTCAAGTCTGGACTGAGCTCGCGAGCGCACCCTGGTGGTCACTGTGGAACAGGACGGCCATATGTGCAGACATCTCTGGAGAAAAGGGCGTCGACTGGATGGAAGGAGTTTGTGGTCAGCGACCACGGACGTTATAGTATCCCCCCTCTTACGCCCCCTCCTCTTAGGACCAGAACGAGAGAGAAACCTCTTAATGAGGGTAGGAGCGTTGAGATTCCCTTCTGGATCCCAGGACCTCTCTTCTGGACCAAACCCCTTCCAATCTACTAAATAAAAGGTTCTTCCTCTTACGTTTTTAATGTCCAGGATCTCCTTAACCTCGAAGGTGTCTGAAGGACCGCTGGAGGCAACCGCAGAGCTAGGAGTCTTGGTAAAGCGGTTCAGAACCATCGGCTTCAGGAGGGAGACATGGAAGGAGTTGTGGATCTTGAGGGTAGGAGGCAGCTGAAGCTTGTAGGCAACAGGGTTGATCTTATCAACAGAAATTGTACTTGAAGCATAAGTCAAACCATCAGGTATGACATAGTATATCAGAAAACCAAAAATATACCTGATGTAACAAATAACACCACGTAGGCAAAAATAAAATATGTAAATCTTTATTACCCCATACGGGAGAAGTTACCCACAAAAAACATACATCTAAAATACAAAAAACTAAAAACACCCCAGAAAGGAATGTGTATCACGTCCTATGGAAATGACCATATAATGTTACAAGATAATAGCATGAGACATATAAGTAAGTAGCCACAAGATCCAATATCTAAAGTAATGGCAAGATATGACTCAAAATAATGCAGTGTATCAAGTTCTACAAACAATCTAGGTATCTAAGTAGATAGTCATTTACCCAAAGTGGACATGATAGGGGACACACTCCGATCCAAGGACCACCTCGACGCGCGTTTCGCTTCCTTCGTCAGGGAGCGACGAAGAAAGCGAAACGCGCGTCGAGGTGGTCCTTGAATCGGAGTGTGTCCCCTATCATGTCCACTTTGGGTAAATGACTATCTACTTAGATACCTAGATTGTTTGTAGAACTTGATACACTGCATTATTTTGAGTCATATCTTGCCATTACTTTAGATATTGGATCTTGTGGCTACTTACTCATATGTCTCATGCTATTATCTTGTTACATTATATGGTCATTTCCATAGGACGTGATACACATTCCTTTCTGGGGTGTTTTTAGTTTTTTGTATAACAGGGTTGATCTGCTGTAGGATCTCGAAGGGTCCGAGGAACCTGGGAGCAAATTTGTACGACGGCGCCCTCAGTCGAATATTCCTGGAGGACAGCCAGACCTTCGTGCCAGAAAGAAACTGAGGAGGTTCTCTTCTCCTTGTGTCCGCCTTCCATTTCATGTGGTCAACCGCCAGCAGGATAGAGGATCGAGTCTGCTGCCAGATCTGCAGAAAGTCCCTAAAAGCCGTGTCAGCAGCTGGTACCTCGGACGTATCAGGCATCGGGAGAGGAATTTGTGGGTGTTGGCCATAGACAATGAAGAACGGTGTCTTCTGTGTGGATTCGCTGGTGTGATTGTTGTATGAGAATTCAGCCCACGGAAGCAACTGCACCCAGTCATCATGCTGCTTGGAGATGAAGTGGGTGGGGTAAGGAGTTCTCCAAGATCTGATTGATCCTCTCGACCTGACCATTGGACTGAGGATGGTAGGCCGAGGAAAAGTCCAACTTTACACCTAGGAGTCCGCAGAGGGCTCTCCAGAACTTCGAGGCGAACTGAACCCAGACACAATATGCTGCGGTAAGCCATGCAGTGCTGGATGAATAGCTTGGCCAGTAGTGGAGCAGAAGGAAGACCGGTCAGAGGAACGAAGTGGGCCATCTTCGAAAATCGATCAACCACCACCCAGATAGGGTTTGCCCATGCAAGGGCCTTGCCAGTAAGAAGAGAGATGATGAAAGCGACCCTTGCACCATCAGAAGAAAATTCCCTTGAATACAGGCTGAAGTGGATCTGGCACTGGTTCAAAAATCCTCGACAGGTACTTGCGTCTCCATCATAGCGGTCAGGAAGTGGCAAAGAAAAACAAGGATCAACACTGCCAGGACGTGTAGTCTGAGGATCAACATTGCCAGGAGGTGTAGTAGGAGGAACAGCAGCTTGTGCCTCCTGCCGACGTGCGAGAATGTTCAAGGCCTGGAGGAGTTGGTCCTGTCGCGACTGGAGGTCTAACATATCCGCCCGCATCTCTTGTGACGTTTTCATGGCCTGAGCGTACTGTCACGTTGGGTTTGTGGACCCACTGGGCCGTACCGCCTTGGCGGTGTGGCAGCTGGCCAATAGGGTGCAGGTCACAGTTCACACTTTGTATAAGGTACCTGTGGCAGCTCGGACAGTAGCAAGGTAGGCTCGGCTGGGACTAGGCAGAGGGTAGACGTCAGGCGTGGATCAGCAGGACAGGCGTAGGTATAGAACAGCACGGCACAAGAACAGGATAGCACGGGATACAGGATACGGGATACAGGAACAGGGAACACTGGAACTGGAAAACACTAGGAGACCATTTGCCAGACAAACTAGGATATGACAAACAACGCTCAGGCATGGGAGGATGGGGCTGGGACCTTCTTATAGCCCAGGGTGCTCTGGGAGCAATCAGCTCAATCACCCACATGCGTGCGCTTTGGCTTCTCAAGTCTGGACTGAGCTCGCGAGCGCACCCTGGTGGTCTCTGTGGAACAAGACGGCCGTACTGTATGTGCAGACATCTTGGAGAGAAGGCCGTCGTCTGGATGGAAGGAGTTTGTGGTCAGCGATCACGGACGTTACAATGGCTCTCTCTGGCCAGGTATTGACTACCGTGGTTTAAATCAAATCACCGTAAAGAATACATACCCTTTGCCACTAATCTCTGAGCTCTTCGACAGAATTTGTGGGGCCAAGATTTTCACGAAGCTGGATCTACGTAAGGCTTATAACTTGATCCGTACTCAAAGTGCGTGTTCAAAAAAAAATCCTTGCCCTTCATGGGCTATATAATTTCTGATCGTGGACTCCAGAAGGATCCGGAGAAAGTGAAGTCCGAGATTTCTTGGTTTTGCAAATTTCTACCACTAATTCATCCCTAGTCTCATCTCTGACTGCTCCAATCTCAGCTCTCACCAAGAAGGACGTGAACGCTAATGTCTGGAGCCCTGAGGTAGAGTTGGCATTCACCAACCTCAAGAGAGCCTTCACTTCTGCTTCCGTTCTTCACCATCCTGATACGTCTCGGCAGTTCTCATTGGATGTTGACACTTCTTCCATTGGAGCTGGAGCACATATTTTTCAAGGAAACTCCAAGGGTAAGTGCCACGATCTGTGGGTATGTGGACCCACTGGTCCGTTCCGCCGTAGTGGTATAGCACCTGGCCAATACAGAGTACCAAGTAAAGTCTATAGTTCAAGCAATAGTATCTGTCGTGGTTCAGACAGTAGCAATGACTAGGCTCAGATGGGACCTTGGCAGCAGACACCAGGCGTGGTGTAACACAGCAGACAGATCGGTGGTACAACACGACTCCAACTCTTTAAGGCACAGGAACAAGGTAGCACGGGATACAGGATACAGGTAGCAGGTACGGGGACACTGGGAACTGAAAGACACTAAGGGACCATTTGCAAAGACTAACATAGGTAACACAAACAACGCTCAGGCAATGAAGGAAGGGGCAGGACCCTTCTTATAGTGCAGAGTGATCATGGGAGCAATCAGTCAATCTAAAACATGTGTGTGCTTTGGCTCATTAAGGCTGGGAATGAGCTCGAGCGCGCACCCTAGTGGTCACTGCAGGACAGGATGGCCGCATGTTTTGACATCTCTGGGAAGGAAGACGCCTGCAGGATGATAGGAGTCTGTGACCGCGGACGATACAGTAAGGCAGTATCCTGTGGCTTCTTTAAACTCTTCTCTACTGCAGAACACAACTACTCCATTCAGGATCGTGAGTTACTGGCCGTCAAATTAGCCTTAGAAGAGTGGAGGCACCTGCTAGAAGGGGCTGCTCATCCTATTATCATCTACAGCGATCACAAGAATCTCACTTATTTGCAGTCTGCATAACGACTTAAACCTCGTCAAGCCAAGGGGTCACTGTTCTTTCTTCAGCATATCTTTCGTTTGGACGGACCCCCTCTCTATATCGTGTCTGATCGGGGTGTACAATTTACGTCTAAATTCAGAGAGCCCTGTGTAAACTTTTTGATGTGAAATTGGACTTTTCTTCTGATTACTACCCACAATCTAACGGCCAAGTTGAAAGGATTAATCAAGTACTAGAGAATTATCTTCCTCAATTTATATCTTTTCAACACGACAATTGGGTGCATCTTCTTCCATGGGCCGAATTCTCATACAATAATCACACGAGTGAGTCTACTGCTTCTTTTCCATTCTTTATTGTTTACAGCCAACAGCCATGTGTTCCTCTTCCTTTACCAGCTACATCTCAAGTGCCTGCAGACAACTTTTCTTTCGGAAGCTTTCTTCACATCTGGCAGCAAACCAGATCCGCGATCCTGCAGGCAGTGAAGTGATCGCATGAAGAAATATGCCAATAGGAAGAGAAGAATTCCTCTTCAATTTCTATCACGATCTGTGGGGATGTGGACCCACTGGGCCGCAAAACTGAAGCTTAGTAGCAGCTAGCCAATCAACAGTGTACCAAGTCTCTACAAAGTCTAAGCACAAGGGTACCTGTAATAGTCCGTACAGTAGCAATGCTAGGCTCAGATGCTACTTTGACGGCAGTTGATGCAAAACGTGGCAGGAGGTACCAGGCGTGGCAGATGACACCAGACGTGGTCTATGACCTCAGGCATAGCAGATGGCACAACATGACTCCAACACTAGAGAGGGCACAGGAACAAATACAGCTCAGGATACAGGTAACAGGGCACGGGAACACTTGGAACAGGATACGACTAAGGGACCATTTGCAAGACTAACATAGGAATGCAAACAGGGCCCTTTCTATAGTCCAGGGTGATCTGGGATTAATTAGTAAATTCTTTACTTGTGCGCGTGCTGGCCCTTTAAGGCCGAGAATGAGCTTGCGCGCGCACACCCTAGTGGTCACTGCAGGGCAGGACAGCCGCATGTGCTGGCATCTCCGAGGAGGTAGACATCTGCAGGATGATAGGGGTCTGTGGACCGCGGATGTTACAATTTCTTCCTGGAGTCAAAGTCTAGTTATCTTCAAAATATGTTTGTCAAAAAATTCGCTCCCAGATTTCTCGGTCCTTTTGAAGTTCTGCAACAGATTAACCCTGTGTCTTACAAGCTACGGCTACCCCCTACTCTCAAAATTCCCAACTCGTTCCATGTATCCCTCCTGAAACCTGTGGTCCTGAACCGATACAGCAAATCTCCTGGCTCTGCAGTTGCCCCCAGCGGTTCTTCTGATGTCTTCAAGGTCAAGGAGATCCTGGACTACAAGAAGTTAGGAGGGAAGACCTTGGATTTGAAGGGTTTTGGTCCTGAGGAAAGGTCTTGGGAGCCTGAAGAAAATGTGGATGCCCCAGCTCTTGACAGGAAGTTCCTCCTATGCTCTGGACCTAAGAAAATGGGGCGTAAGTGGGGGTACTGTTGTGACCGCCGGCACTTCCCACTTACCGGCAGCCATGACCACAGGTTTCTGAAGACTTGCCGGCGTCTCCTTCCCCAGAGACACCGGCGCCCACTCCTCTCCTCCACGGCTAATGCCTGTTGGGTGCGTGCGCGCCCCCTCTCTTAAAGGACTAGGGCGCGCAGCAGGAAATTCTCCCCCAACCTTTCGAAGCACACCTGGAACTTGAAAAGGAACTCTGCCCACTCTTTGCCTGAGCAATGTTGTGTTTTACAAATGTTTGTCTTGCAAATGGTTCCTTAGCTGTATCTTGTATCCCATATTCTGCATCCCATATCCAGTATCTGTGTTCGGTTCTCATGCCAAGTCAAGTGTCCATGACGACTTCACCATCTGTGTCCGGTGCCTGTGCCAATTTTCCCCTAGGTAGTGTACACAAATTTTTTATAACCGCATGGCAGCTGTGTGATATTGTAACTCAGCTAGTCTATATTTCCTGTCTACGGTTGTAGACACATACTAAGAACTAAGTGTTTCTCAGTGAATTAGAATATCATCGAAAAGTTAATTTATTTCAGTAATTCAATTCAAATAGTGAAACTCATATATTATATAGATTCATTAGACACAGAGTGATCTATTGCCAGCATTTTTTTCTTTTAATGTTGTTGAGTATGGCTAACAGTTAGGGTATGTTCACACGATGAGAGGCATTTACGTGTGAAAAGACAGAGTGTTAACAGCTGCCTCGTTTCACACGTAAATGCTCCTCCTCGCATTTTGCCAGCCGTCTGAGACGCTCGTAAATCTTGAGCTGTGCTTCATTGAGTTCAATGAAGAACAGCTCAAATTACGTGGCAAAGAAGTGCCCTGCACTTCTTTGCCGAGGCAGCCCAATTACGCGTCGCCGTTTGACAGCTGTCAAACGACGACGCGTAAATTACAGGTCATCTGCACAATACGTCGGCAAACCCATTCAAATGAATGGGCAGATGTTTGCCGACATATTGTAGCCCTATTTTCAGGCATAAAAAGAGGCATAATACGCCTCGTTTACGCCTCAAAATAGGTTGTGTGAACCCAGCCTTAAAGGGAATGTGTTGCCAGAAAAACATGTTTTTTTTTTAAAAATTAAACATTTAGTGTGTGGGTGATTAAACATTGTTCAAATTTTTTTTATTTTTTTCGCGAGTCAGGAAATATTATAAATTATTTCTAATTTATAATACTACCCATTTTTGGTCACTAGATGGAGCTAGTTCCCAAAATTGCAGCATTGCAACATTGGGTTAAAAGCCCTCGCTCTAGTGAGCTCTCAGCATCCCCCCCTCCTTTATCCTGGCTAGTGCCGGGATAAACGAGGGGTTTGAAAGGTTTAACCTCCTACACTGTGTGTCGCCATTTTTTGAGGTAACCCACAGTGTAGTAGGTTTACATACAGTAGTAAACACACACAAACACTAACATACATTGAAATCTCTTACCTGCTCCTGCCGCCGCGGCTCCCTCCGGCCCGTCCGCTCCGTTTGCTGCCGCTGTTCCATGTGCACAAGTCCGGAAGCCGCGACCGGAAGTAGTAATATTACTGTCCGGCCGCGACTTCCGGTCCACAGGAAAATGGCGCCGGACGGCGCCAATTTCGAATAGGACTGTGTGGGAGCGGCGCATGAGCAGTTCCCACACAGACGCCGTACACGGCAGTCAATGGGACGGGAGCCGTTCGCAGTCCCTATGGGACTGTGGCTGCCGTATTCCATGTCTGTGTGTGTCGTTAATCGACACACACAGAAATGGAACAAAAAATGGCAGCCCCCATAGGGAAGAAAAAGTGTAAAAATAAGAAACAGTAAAACACAAACACACAAATGAATATAAACGTTTTTATTAAAGCACGAACATCTTTAACATATAAAAAAATTATTTGTGATGACACTGTTCCTTTAATGAAAACCCAAAATGTAGGTTCTCAGAAAATTTGAATATTAAATAAGCCCAACTTCAAAAATAATTTTTACTACCAAAATGTTGTCTAAGTATATCCAGTATATGCACTCAATACTTGGTCGGGGCTCCAACTCTGCATGAATTACTGTGTCAATGCGGCGTGGCATGGAGGCGATCAGCCTCTGGCACTGTTGAGGTGTTATGGAATCCCAGGTTATATACTGGACTTACTTTTCAGTAGGACAACATTTCCGTATTAAAAATCATTTTTGAAATTGGGCTTATCTAATATTCTAATTTTCTGAGACACTAAATTTTGAGTTTTCATTAACTGTCAGCCATAATCATCAACATTAAAATAAAAATATGCTGGAAATAGATTACTCTGTGTGTAATGAATCTATAGAATATATGAGTTTCACTTTTTGAATTTAATTACTGAAATAAATTAACTTTTTGATGATATTCTAATTCATTGAGAAGGACTAGTATATAGCCTGAAGTGGATTGAAATAAAAACCTGCTATCTTTCAAGCCTTGTAGGTGCTATTTCTACCACATCAACATTTCACTCTTGATTCATATCAGGTTGCATGTCTAAAATAAATATATATATTTACTACTTAATATAATAGAGAAAGCCAAATCTTATATGTGCACAGGAATGTCTGACAAAAATTCCAAATCTGTTGTTAACCATGGCCGGCTTAGGGGGTGGTGAACTGGGCAATTGCCCAGTGCCCCCATCCTCTTAGGGCCCCCTTCCCATGGCTGCTGCGGGGCCCAAGGCATGAGGGGGCCCCCACAACCTATAACATTTATGGGCCGGGCGGCACTGGCCCCCTTATGCCCAGTGGCGTCGCTAGCACTAGGGGGCGGCCCGGTGCTAGCGACAGCCACATTCACTTGTATCTGAGTCCTAAGGACGCAGATGCAAATGAATACTATAGGCTGCAGGCCACGTTAGGTCTGCAGCCTATAAGGCGCTAGGAAGACTCCCTGCGCAGGCCGGTGGGATGATGTCACTGCATCACTCTGGTCTTTGCAAGCGTCCCGCCCGGAGGCTGTGCATCGTTCTGTTTGTCGTGGAAACAGGGTAAGGTAGTTACAATATTTTTTTATTTTGGGGGGGGGGTCTGTGGCAATATACAGGGGGGACTGTTACACTATATACAAGGTGGGGCGGTGAGTGGCACTATATACAAGGGAGGGGGCTGTATGGCACTATATACAAGGGGGCTGTATGGCACTATACACAAGAGGGCTGTGTGGTACTATACACAAGTGGGGAGCAGTGTGGCACTATATACAAGGGGGGCTATGTGGCACTATACTATTGGGGCTGTGTGGCACAATCTACTAGGGGGGCTGTATGGCACTATTTACAAGGGAGGGAGGGCTGTCTGGCGCCATTATTACTGTCTGGGGCACTGTGGATTACGAGTTTGTTTAGAGGATGGGGTATAGGTGTGGGGGGTGCTGGAAAAGCGAGAAACCAACATTCAACATGTCTGTGTGTCAAATTCTGCAGAGACGAGTCGTGGATGAAATAAGTTGTCACAGTGGTCTGGGCCGGATGGAGAAAAAAAGGGATAGTAACCCACTCTAATCAGAGAAAACATCACCTGTGAGTCACTGGATATAAATGTGTTGTAATCACTTATATTATCTGCAGAGCTTCTGTGTATAACTGGCATCTACCACTATATGGTCACTACATGGTGGTAATATTGGTCTTTGTATAATGGTTTTTATTCAGTAACAGTATGGGCGCATTGTTCAGTCACTAAGTGGTTATGGTGTGGCGGTATTATTCAGTAACAGTAAGGTGGTATTATTCAGTCGCTATGTGGTTATGATGTGGTGGCATTATTCAGTAACAGTATGTGGGTATTATTCAGTCACTATGTGGTTATGGTGTGGCAGTATTATTCAGTAACAGTATGGGGGTATTATTCAGTCACTATGTGGTTATGGTGTGGTGGTATTATTCAGTAACAGTATAGGGGTATTATTCAGTCACTATGTGATTATGGTATGGCAGTATTATTCAGTAACAGTATGGGGTATTATTCAATTACTATGTGGTGATGGTGTGGCAGCATTATTCAGTAACAGTATGGTGGTATTATTCAGTCACTATGTGGTGATGGTGTGGCAGTATTATTCAGAAACAGTATGAGGTATTGTTCAGTCACTATCTGGTTATATTGTGGTGGTATTAATCAGTAACAGTATGGTAGTATTATTCAGTCACTATGTGGTGATGGTGTGGCAGTATTATTCAGTAACAGTATGGTGGTATTTTTCAGTCACTATGTGGTTATGGTGTGGCGGTATTATTCAGTAACAGTATGGGATTATTATTCAGTCACTATGTGATTATGGTATGGCAGTATTATTCAGTAACAGTATGGGGTATTATTCAGTTACTATGTGGTTATGGTGTGGCGGTATTATTTGGACCTTATAATGTATTATTATTGGTAATATTGGTCTTATAATAGTGAGTTGTGTTCAGTAACAGTATGCAGGTAATATTTCATCTGGTATAGTGGTATGATGTAATAACTGTATATGTATATAGATCATTTTTTGTGTGAGAGGGGGGACATATGCTTTGGGTCTTGCAACACTCCTGGATGCACTAGAAATCAGTGATGCAGTTCTCTGCACATGGCCTTCTGAATTGACTGCATTATTGATACAGTAAAGGTGTGTTCACATCAGCGTTTGGTTTCTGTTGATGGGTTCCGTCAGACCTTTCCGTCGGAGGAACTCATCAACGGTAAGGTTTCCGTTTTGTTGGCGGAATCAAAAGCGCAGTCGACTGTGCTATTGTTTTCACACAAAAAACTGAGACAAACGGAAACCATTTGCTACAGAAACATTACCATTGAAATCAATGGTAATGCAAACGGAAAGCTATGCTTTGGTTTGCGTTCATGGGTTCCCCTGATGGAAAGGCCTGACGGAAGCCATCAACGGAACCCCGATGCAGATGTGAACAGACCCTAATTCAGAATTTGGGGCCCCACGTTTAACTTTGCCCTTGTTGACACTTTGTCTAAAACCCGCCCTGCTGTTAACCGTAGTACATACAGCTGACGCTAAGCCAAATATACTGATACATCAGTAGTGGCAAGTCTACAATACCAAGCCATACATTTCGTCAAGTAAAAGTAACATAACCGGGACCTATAAATACATGAAGGTGATCACCTTGTACTGAGTCTATAGAAGAGGGCTGCATTCATTAGTTTTCTCAGAGTATGATGTACCTTTACTGGGAAATTATATACAGTATATATTAGATTTAACTACTCCTGTGATTACAATTTAAGGCCTTGTTTTTTGCGGGATGAGTCGTATATTTTTTACGTCATCATTTTCTGGGACATATATAGTAGCATTTAATATTAAAAATCATTTTGTTGTTTGATATAAAACATCAATCCATTGTTTTTTTGGGGGGTTTTGTTTTTACAGAATTCACTGTGCGGTAAAAATTACATATTAAAGGGGTTTTCCACCTTCTGACAACTGATGACCTATCCACCGGATAGGTCATCAGTATATCATCGGTGCGGGTCCGACACCCGGACCTCGCACCGATAAGCCGCTCCGGTGGCCGGCGTGCACCGGATTTTATGGCACATAATGCTATGTACGGAGCCCGGAAGCAGTTGGCTCCGTACATAGCATAGCGGCCGTGTTGCAGTACTGCAGCTTGGCCGCTATTCCGTGGCCGGAGCTAAGTGCTTCCGGCAAGTACGACTGGTGCACGGAGGACCCCGGACCAGCTGATCTGTGCGGGGTTCGGATGTCAGGCCCCCACAAATCATGTACTGATGACCTATCCGGTGGATAGGTCATCAGTTGTCAGAAGGTGGAAAACCCCTTTAACTTAATTTTGTGGGTCAATACAATTGTGACCATACCAAATTGATATAGTTTTTATATGTATTACTACTTTACAATTTAAAAACAATTTGTAAAACAACGTGTTTCTTGTCGCCATATTCTGAGACCCATAACTTTTTTTATTTTTCCGCTGATGGAGTTGTGTGAGGGGTTGATTTTTTTGCGGGGTGAGCTGTAGCTTTTATTAATACCATTTTAGGTTCATAAGACTTTTTGATTACTTTTTATTACATTTTTGGGGGGAGTTGAGGTGAACAAAAAACAGCAATTCTGGCAGCTCTCTTTTTTTTTGTAGTGTTCACCGTGCGGTAATAATAACACTGTATTGTAATAGTAAATAAATTGTTACGGATGCAGCAATACCAGTTACGTCTTTTTTTTATTGTTTTAGAGGAAAAATGCAAAAAAGGTTTTTTGGCTATTAATATTTTTTATTTTTTTTATAGTGTTAAAAAATATATATTTACAAAACTACTTTTTTCATTCCCACTAGGGGACTTGAACATGCAATCGCACATCTAACATTAGATGGCTTGCACAATTCACTACAATGCTTATGTATTGCAGTTTATTGTGCATTTGCATCCTCCTATGAAGCCCTTTATAAGGGTTGCCATGACAACCCGTCAACACCCCGTGATGGCATCTAAGTGCATAAACGGTGGGGATCGTAGTATTATACAGCTGATACCCACTCTGTATGAAGCGGGCTCAGCTCGTAAGCCCGCGCCATGTTCCATGAGAATCTGTTCCTGAAGTGGATATAAAATCCATGCCTTGTTCGCTGTCTTGTAGGTAGGTTTGGTCTGAGCATGCACTAGGCTCCTGGATAAGTATTAGTGATGTCAATATCCTTAACAGGGTTGTTCAGGATAAGAAACATGTTGTTTTTTTTTCCAGAAATGGCGCCACACCTGTCCATAGGTTGTGTGTGGTATTTCATCTCTGCTCTATTCACTCCAATGGATCTGAACTGCAATACCTGAAACAACCCATGGGCAGGGGTGGCACTATTTCTGGAAGAAACTGCTTGGCCTTTCAGTATTTCCTGCTCATAAATATAGTTGCTGCCATTAGGATAAAAGGATCTTGGCTACATCTGTCTTTACAGTTATCTCTTCCACCTAGAAATTAGGTTAAAAGCCTTGTAATGTTTGGGCCAGACTTTAAACATTTTATTGAGCAAACACGCTGAATGGAACCGGAAATAGGTTAAGAAAGCATCTCTGCAAACCCATATAAACTTAATATGACAAGTGAAGCAGATGTTATGCAAGGTACTTGTGACCGCATCTCTCCCCTAAGTCCTTGTTTAATGCATGGCTTAACCATATTAAATTTTTATTGACTAAATTGTCTTGTCTTTCAACCCTTTCATTGCCGGAGGACATTTATCTCTAGCACAATAAATATTAACATTTACAATCATGTTAAAATTTGTTTATATTTTTATATTTTGTAAAAGTTAACAAAGCCGGTAGATGAATTATAAAAAAAAAAACATAGATGTAAATAATTTTACATTATTATACATCGATAAACTGATTACCATTTCTATTTCCATACCTCTGTTATTGGCGCAATATAATTTTGATGAAATATAACTTGTAACTTAGTAGAAGAGATATTAATACAAAATCAAAGCTAAATTTGACATTGAACCTGCTATTTTGTGCATTGTGACAATGAAGTAGGTTTAACTGCAGTCCTTACTATAACCAGAGTTAATGTATCACCATGAGAATTTTATCTATCATCTATCTATCTATCTATCTATCTATCTATCTATCTATCTATCTATCTATCTATCTATCATCTATCTATCTATCTATCTATCTATCTATCTATCTATCTATCTATCTATCTATCTCTCTCTCTCTCTCTATCTAATATCTATCTATCTATCTATCTATCTATCTATCTATCTATCTATCTATCTATCTATCTATCTATCTATCTATCTATCTATCTATCTATCTATCATCTATCTATCTATCTATCTATCTATCGATCTATCTATCTTCTATCTATCTATCCATCTATCTCTATATTCTATCTATCTATCTATCTATCTATCTATCTATCTATCTATCTATCTATCTATCTATCTATCTATCTATCTATCTATCTATCTATCTATCTATCTATCTTCTATCTATCTATCCATCTATCTCTATATTCTATCTATCTATCTATCTATCTATCTATCTATCTATCTATCTATCTATCTATCTATCTATCTATCTATCTATCTATCTATCATCTATCTATCTATCTATTTTGATGAAATATAACTTGTAACTTAGTAGAAGAGATATTAATACAAAATCAAAGCTAAATTTGACATTGAACTTGCTATTTTGTGCATTGTGACAATGAAGTAGGTTTAACTGCAGTCCTTACTATAACCAGAGTTAATGTATCACCATGAGAATTTTATCTATCTATCTATCTATCTATCTATCTATCTATCTATCTATCATCTATCTATCTATCTATCTCTCTCTCTCTCTCTCTCTCTCTATCTATCTATCTATCCATCTCTATATTATATCTATCTATCTATCTATCTATCTATCTATCTATCTATCTATCTATCTATCTATCTATCTATCTATCTATCTATCATCTATCTATCTATCTATCTATCTATCTATCTATCTATCTATCTATCTATCTATCTATCTATCTATCCATCTATCTCTATATTCTATCTATCTATCTATCTATCTATCTATCTATCTATCTATCTATCTATCTATCTATCTATCTATCTATCTATCTATCTATCTATCTATCTATCTATCTATCATCTATCTATCTAATGAATACATACTTAGTAGTTCAATCTACACATTGGTCATTTGGTATAATATAATAAATTAATATAAAATATAGTATAATAGTTAATAATTATGTTAAAATGTCTTACCTTTCAAGCCAGCCAACAGAATAATTGCATAGTAGTAGAACAACATTTCAATTTTCCTAATATTGTAAAGAATCATTTCTTCTGCAGCAGCAACCAAGTTGGGGTTGTACAAACACAAACAAGAGTGATTTCAGAATCTACGCAAAAACATGAATCCAATAGTCAGGGAATGAAAATAAGGTTCGTCTTATGAAACCAGACACAGGTGAAATGACATTTCTAAAAATGTGTCTCAGCCCATACAGGTAAATGGAAGGGAATCAATCTGCTCTGCTTTCACACAGACTGCATGCGTGTTTCTTTCATGAGCAAAAGATTCACAGGGAAAAGTACCCGTTCATGTGATAGAGAATACAGCCCCAAGGGATAAACATGGGAAACAGTGAGAGGATAGCTGAAAAGACATTGAGGCAGTGCAACAGAATGCAACCTGTATTCCTTACACGCCAGCTGCAATTTACCATGGAGAGATGTCCAGATGTAGGGGAGAGATCCACATAGACCGTGTATTATCATGAATGATTAAAACTAGAGATTCTACATTTACATAGGATTGACTGGTTACACCGGAACTTGTTTTATTACCAGTACATCGTACTTGATTTATTAATGGTAATATTAACTAGTTGGTCCAGGCGTATAGTTCCTATTTATCTAATAAGTACAATGTAGCACACACAGTAAGTGAATGAGATATCGCTCAACATCTGTACAAGACAAACAAAGGAAAGTATTTACAAAGTTTCCCAACTCTCTACGTAGAGTCTTTAACTAAGAAATGTTGTGGCATGCTCCTTCAAATGGCTTGAATGAGATTAGAAAAACATGACTTCTTCCTTCCGGAAACAGTGCCACTCTTCTACATAGGCAGTGTTTAGTATTGCAGTTCAGCCCTATTCATTTGAAAAGTGGTGCTGTTTTTGTAAGAAACCAACCATGTATCTTTAATCCCACAAAAACCCTTTATTTTTTTTACTAGCCGATCATGTCCTGAACGCAGCACCAGCATCTGACCTCCAAGCTGCATTGATATGGAAATTATCCATTACTTTAGATATGGTTGATCAGCATTTCCGGGAATCCCTGATTCCCAAGGCTTATTCCATGGCAAGAAGGAATCATTGGCACAACGTTCTACATATTAAAAAAAACATACAACCCAGCACCCCCTTAACAACGGGTGAAGTATGTTCCGCTCTTCGCTCACAGATATCATTGTGGTGAAAACCTCATTAATATAGTAAGAAAGAATAACTGAAATGAGAAGCTGATTGAGAAAGTTAGAAGAAGCTTATCCCTTCAATGGAGCTTATGCTGAAACAACTGAAATTAGAAATTGCTTGTGTGACCTTACAAATGAAAGTCTTCAAGAACATCAGAAGATCTAATTAAAAGGTTAAACTTACAAAGCTATGTCTACAATGGCAGAATCTGGAAAATTGCAGTGTTACTAAGGCTGGAGATGGTTGAGGAGATCCCTCTGGTTTGTCCTCATAGATGATAGATGGTACATACAAATGTAGCAGAGCTGAATTTATAGTAACTATTATTTTATCCATCATAATAACGGTGAGTAGTGGGTCCACCTGCAGTCCTATGGTAAACCACAGATAACACATGGCAATATTATGAGGAGTTGTATCCAGTAACAAACACAGCTCTTCGACATTGACATGCTAAGTCTAACTAGGTTTTGATATTTTTCAAGATCCATGTAAGATATGACAGAGCCGTTTTGATCCATGTTGCAATGGATTCTAATGGATCCCATTGACTTCTAATGGATCCATCAGGTTTCCATTTTCTTTACCAGTCAGAATAGAGCTGTTCTTCTGGCCATCAAAAACCTGCAGAGACAAGATGGAATAGAACTGCAGCTAACGCTATTGTAGTTGGAGCCTAGTCTATGTTTTTTGGTTTGCGATATGTTTTTTGGTCTTGTGAAAGTGATTAGAATATGTTTAAAAGATAACATTTTGCATGGACTCCATCTTGTATGGTAGGCGTCCATTTTGGATCGTTGGAATCCATCTTTTGGCCTGAAGGAGCCATCTTGAGATTAATAAGTAAAAAGTAATATGTCAGCAGATGTCCTGAAGCAATTCTATGTTATGTGTTCTTGAATTGAATGTTTTATTACTCTTGTAAGGAGCAGATCAAATAGCCTTGGCCGAATGAACAATGACATTGTTTACCATGAGGGAAGGGGATTCAGCCCTCTGTTTAAATGATTTAAACTTATCTGCAGTCTCCATTCTCTAGTGAGATAAGAAGGAGACAAATTAACTTGTGTCTCTGAAATGTGTGTCTTCTCCATGGGACAAGGTTCAGGCCACCTGGGGCTTGGAGGGTGAAGAATTATTATAATGCATTGAAATATTCTCATTGGCTGAATCAGAGTCATTATCATATTGTAGATGATTGGCTGAAACCAAAGCCTACACCTTTCCTGTCATTATACTTATATACTTGTTTGGATCAATAAAGAGCAGAGAAGGATTTTGAGCATACAAGCATGGTCTCTTGTGTCATCTTTTCTCTCAGATATATATATCTATCACCTATGATTTGGAAGCTGGATAAATCACTGGAGGGCGGGTATCGGTTGACATACCCATTACAAATTTCAGTCTAATATATTTTGGCCCACGATTGCGTTAACAGATTTTGGTGCCGAAACCCGGGAGATTGCTCGTCTGATACGCTGTCGCTGGAGGCCTGACGGCATTTGCATCAGTGAATATCAAAAACCGGCCGGTACGTAAGAAGCTTATTCTTACAAACATGGTTCACTCATTCATTGCCGAGGCCGGAATTAGCGGTCATGACGTCACATCTCCTGATACGCAGTGTTTATCCAGCAGGTATGTTGAACGCTTTTAGTGTGATGAATGATTGCAGATACGTACGTTATCTTGAGTTGTTGTACAGATGTGTGACTATGAGAACATTTTTGCCGGCATTGAACATTGAAATTGTTAAGATTGAGAACAGAAGCTGTGAGGAGTGAGTGCGTGACCCCCTCCTGTGAAATGTGATGATGTGGGAAGAGGAAAAAAAAAAAAGAGAGAAACTTGTGTAGAAGTAGTGTGAATCCATGGCGTACATCTGTCTGTGTAAGATGAGGAAGCTGAATGTGGTGTAGTGAACCTGCAATGAACTGTGTATTGTTATAGGTCTGTTGAAAATTGTATTTATTATTTGGCTGTTGTGTAGAAACTATTAAGGATCAAAGGGGAATGTTTTCCTGTTGCCTGGTTGTTCTGAGGGAGCCGAGTATCAGGGACGCCTGACTTGGCAACTGTCCGAATAGACAGACTGCGCGTTTATAGCAGAGAGTTGCGTACATCGACAGACTGCACGAGTATAGCAGAGAGTCGCGGATAGACAGACTGCGCGTTTAGAGCAGAGAGTCTGGGACAGAAAAGTTGGATATTCAGAGGTGATATCCAGTAGTATCATTAGGACTTCTTCGGTTAAGTCCTGATAATAAAGAACTTGGAGAGCAGAGCAACAGGGGAAGCTCCGTAGTGTGACATACAGCCAAAGATTATTGTGATAAACAGGGGAAGAAAACGCTATAACAACTAAAAGGGGTTCTGTAATAATAGGTTCTTTGTCAGAATTGTAGTAGTCAAATGAATATATATGAAAGTGCATGTGAGACGTGTGATAAGGGGGTATGTACCATTACCCAGTGCAATGGGGAAAACTTTGAATGTTGTTTTGAATAATCATTGATACACTTTTAGCACACACTGCCATCTTGTAATATTATGTGTAAGGGTCCTTAACAACAACAAGTTGTATGCATTGTCAGACTGGCATAAGGTGGGGATCAGTACAGACTGATTTCTAGCACGCATTTGATAATCTGGCATGGACTTTTGATGTAGCATAACATCCAAGTCAGTCAGTCTGTATTAATATGAGACCGCTGGAAATGAATACCGTTGTAACATAACAATCTGTGTTCAAAGCAAAGAATGACCCACATGTGTCGTAGTAGTATAACTACCTACACAATTATAGTGAAGGACATTGGTATTGGTGCACACCCGAGGCCTTTAAAGAAATAATCACCAACATACGTAGCAAATCCCCAGACTACAACCCACAGAGTAAATGGCTGAGTGGGGAGGATGAGAAATGTAATCAAATTAGTTGATTGTTCAAAAAATGTAGGTGGATGTTAATAAATGGCTGTTTGTGAATAGACAGAGACAGAAAATGAATCCGGAGTGCTGCATATAAGGAATTGATGATGATGATGATGATGATGATGACAAATATCGATTGTGACGGAGAGGGGCTGTGTGATGTAACATGTGTGTGATATAACGTGTGCAGTGTGAAGTCTGAAAAGCAGACTGATGTAAGCTTATATATAGAGCATGGACTGATTAGACAAGGGATTACAATATTGCACTGATTTTAGATGTATATTGTAAGTTCTCATTTTTAATAGCAGTACTGTGTAACATTTTTAGTGTATAGGGTTAAATTGGAGTCATTTTAGAAAAAGCATTGGCCTGAAGAAAAGGGGGGTTATGTGTGAGACAGGAGAAGGCTGCTCGCTGGTTGCAGTGGTTAGGAATGTTTCTTATCTTTGCGCGTGCGCTGTTGTCCATAAGTACCGAGTGTGTAAAATATTATGTCCGAATTTGTCTGCATAGAAGATAAAAGTTCCGTTGCATATTTATGTGTTATGATGTGATAATGATTTAACGTTGGGATGTTTTGAACTTAATTCAAATGAATTAAAATACAGATATTGTGAGACACGGGGTCTTGAAGATGTATGTACCCCTACTGTTCCCTACTCCCACATATAGTTTATTGGTTTGCAGAAATTAATATTAGCAGATATATTATTTTCTGTTTTATTGGATAAAGAATTATAGTTGTTATTTTTGTTTTTACATCTGCATAGGAAGTGCTATAGTACTGACTAAATGTCATTTTTGAAAATGTATGCGGTTTTAAAAGTAAATGGTTGCAAGGTATCTAAAAGAACATGCTGTTTTGCCAGGAGAAAGTCACTTTTGTTTTAGGCTATTGTGTATTAAAAGGGGGCAAACTAGTGCCCCTAGATAGAGTGCCCAACCTTATTATGTTGAGAGATGTAGTTTTGAACCCTGCTACATTACTTTCGCAGAGTCCAAAAAGGAAGGAGTAGTGAGGGGACTGATCAGGTACAATTTCAGTTTGTTTGGAATTAATGAATTTGGTTTGAGGAGGTCTACAAAATGTGTATTAGACCCCAATGAGTAACCACATTAAATGTGTATGACAGTAACCTAAATGTTGAGGTATTTGTGTTTAGATTTTTCCTGAATGGTTAATATGGCACTGGGTATGCTGTGCTGTAGTCTCCACCCAATATGAGGTATTGTGTAAGAGACCATGTGTCCTTACAGATTTAGTTGGGAAGGAGGTGAAAATTATCTGAACATTGTTAATTTTATGCAAGATTTTTAGTAAAAATATTTTTTTATTGTGGTATTAATCAAGTATTTACAGAGCCTGATAAAAGTGAGATTCTCAAAGTGTTCTGGATTTTCAGATGAGTGTGGAGAAGTGTATAACATTTGTTTTTATTTTTGAGAATGAAGACGCCACCCCTTTGAAATGTTCTATCTATATGTGACATGGGTTTTTAATGTAAATTTGTAATGTAGAAATACTTCATACAGTATGTACAAGACAGGATACGAGGCACCAGGTAAATTACCCAGAAACCACTCTCACCTTCTTGTTCATCTCAAGGAGCAGAGCTGGAGGTGCTCGCTGAGGCTGTAACCTGGCAGAAGGTAAGCCGGCTGACATTTACACTGACTCTAGGTACGCTTTTGGTATCGCCCACGATTATGGGCCAATTGGTAGTAGAAACTTTATTGGATCATCGGGTAAGCCAATTGAGAGCGTAAGAGATGAAAGACCTGGCAAATAGAGTATGTGCAGCCAGGTATCAGCAAATTAGCTTGTCCCTGGATTCAATAACGCCACCGCTAGGTTTGTAGCAGCCGGCATGATGTGCGCACGGCATGACATAGGTAAAACAGCAAAGGTACCTGTGAAAAGTGCAGCCCGGCCAGATTACCCGTCCCAGCGACTGCAGACCATACAACTACCCGAGGTAGAAGTGTATGACAATGTGCTCGTATGTGTAGACCTGTTCTCAGGGGGGCCTGAAGCCCGGCCTGTATCTTCCCCACTGCAGAAGTTGTGTGTAGTGACAGGGGAATCGTTTTTATCCCAAGTATTGAAGTGGTGTTTGTACAATAAGATATCAGCAGTTCTCTAGATGTTATTCCAAATTTAGTTTGTTTAATAAGGGTATTCAAGAAGTGTTGTGGGAATATTAAATACTGAAGTTAAGTTTTATGTAAAGTTCTGGACCAGCCTTAGCATTGGACTATTGGAGGCAACTACCCGAGGTAGAAGTGTATGACAATGTGCTCGTATGTGTAGACCTGTTCTCAGGGGGGCCTGAAGCCCGGCCTGTATCTTCCCCACTGCAGAAGTTGTGTGTAGTGACAGGGGAATCGTTTTTATCCCAAGTATTGAAGTGGTGTTTGTACAATAAGATATCAGCAGTTCTCTAGATGTTATTCCAAATTTAGTTTGTTTAATAAGGGTATTCAAGAAGTGTTGTGGGAATATTAATTACTGAAGTTAAGTTTTATGTAAAGTTCTGGACCAGCCTTAGCATTGGACTATTGGAGGCGAGAGCGTCAGTATTATGTTTGTGTAAATGATAACTTCTCAGTGCAAGTAGATTCCATTTGAAAATATTTTTGTTGTGAAAGGAAAATTTTAGAGCAGAGAATTCTGTGCAGTATATAGATATATAAATAAAAAGAAGAAGAATCAGTTTGTATGTATCAGTTTTAGTTACTACCCAGTGTGAACGTTTAACATAAATCTGCCATTGTTAATGTTTTTCTTCAACTGAATTATCTGATTAAGATCAATTAATGATTATGTGATGAAAAAGATTGTTCTCCACAGGAAGAGTCCAACTGAGAGCGGAAGGCGTGAAAACCAGATTCTAACAGAATGTGGACGGATAAAGGAAGGTAAACCGGTACCACCCAAGGCATTCTTGATGGCACTTGTATTGATGGGGTATGACCTCACATATGCCCCAAGACTGCAAGGATCGATTTGGTAAGATCTAATTGGTATGTCCCAGGTTTTTACAGCTTTTGCTGCTAAATTCTGTTAGAGCTGTTTGATTTGCCTACAGAACAGACCTGGCAGACCAGTGCCAACCTTATCATACCCGCCTCCCACGAAGAGAACAGACCTTGGGAGGCCTTCCCAGGTAAAACGAACCAGAATAGGGGGAGAAAATTGGTTTGAGACACTTGTCAGATAAAACGTATGATATCTGTATATTTCTGTGAGTAGAAGCTTTTAAAAGTAATCAGCTCAGAATAAGGTATAAATACTGCTGAAAAGTGTAACACCAAGTGCAAATATAATGTGCCCAGTAACTACACATCTTCTAGGTAACTGTCCAGTGGAACAGAGAAGTTTTTCTTACATAAAGGTGTTTGTTTGATGTAGTTTAAGGGCCTGTCATTGTTATTGTATGTACTTAGAACAACTTTTATAATGTATGCGGATGATGTTATCACCAGATGAGAATTTATTCTAACAATTGACAAGGGTTGGGTCCCCAGCAAGTGCCAGTAAACATGAACTAGAAGACTTTTAATATGATGAACTCCATCACTGAGATGCGGCAGGTGCAGCCTGAGCCAGTATAACGCGTTTGTCATGAACTGACGGCAGTGTCACAATTCTAGGCAGCCTTGCAGACAAGTAACTTACCGGAGGAAGAGGACAGATACGGAGGGTTTGTGGTGGTCACAATAAAACCCCACTAATCCGTCTACGTGGGATCTCACCCCAGGCTCACAGCATGAGGTGCTGTGTACAGCCCGGTAACGTAAACTAAAAGAGATGGTGTCAGACAGATGAGAAGGACCAAACCAAGTCCTGATGACATCAGCAAAGTTCAAAGTAAAGACCAAAGACCTGAGTGTATCCGTCAGCAGTAGCAGAAGACAGAAGAAGACGATGACGATGATGTAAAGGACTTGCAATGAACTGATGGGACCCAAAACCTGAGAGTTGATAGCATGAGATTGGTGATAGCATTATATTATTAATTGAGGCCCTATTGTTTATATTGTCTGAGGTTTATAATTATAATGTATGTAAACATGCCACGGTACTGTAAATTACGATCTGAGGTATGAGATGAAGGTCACTGGTTGTTGTCACTCATAAGTAAGAAGTACATGGCAGCAATGAGAGCCCGGAGGTTATGTTACCTGGGTGTCTTTCGGTTTGAGGAAGATGCTGCCCATGACTTGTTATATCTACAGGGGTAAAAGTCACAATTATGACCAATACAAGTACCGTAGAGGAGAAGTTTGGATTCTTGCCAATATTAGTAGGTTTAACAGTAAAAAATGCTCTTAATATAGAGAAAGTGGCCGACAGATTGGACACTGTTACAGATTATATGTTTGATGTTTTGAATGCTGCCCAAGGGGGTATGTGCATGTGCCAAGTAGTTGATACAGCCTGTTGCCATTATATAGACCCTACTGGCATTAGGCAGGACAAGTATAACTGTAGATAAAGCTGAGAAAATAAAGGAAGAGTTCAGGAAAGCCAATTCTTAAGATGATTGGACCCTGGAGTGGCCGGATTGGTTGTCATGGCTCAATACCTCTAACTGGTTTAAGGGTGTTGGGGGATGGGTAATGGGTCTGCTCCAGAGTGTCCTGCAGGTTTATTATGTATTGCATTATATTTGCTTCTGAGGCTCATATTTTGAGGCCTGACAAAACTTTGGCAATGCTTCGCAGCAAAGGTTAAAATGATTACCCGCCATACTGGATCTTTTGATCAAGTGTACCCTATGAGTGAAACAATTATGGGAAGGAATTTTGTTGAAATGACCAGGGGATGAGGTGAAAAGGTTAGGTAAGTCCTCAAGGGGGGATAAGCCCTCCTTTAAGTACCTGGCGTGGATGCAAAATGTCCTCATATAAACAAAAGGTGGGAAATGTGAAAGTGATTAGAATATGTTTAAAAGATAACATTTTGCATGGTAGGCGTCCATTTTGGATCGTTGGAATCCATCTTTTGGCCTGAAGGAGCCATCTTGAGATTAATAAGTAAAAAGTAATATGTCAGCAGATGTCCTGAAGCAATTCTATGTTATGTGTTCTTGAATTGAATGTTTTATTACTCTTGTAAGGAGCAGATCAAATAGCCTTGGCCGAATGAACAATGACATTGTTTACCATGAGGGAAGGGGATTCAGCCCTCTGTTTAAATGATTTAAACTTATCTGCAGTCTCCATTCTCTAGTGAGATAAGAAGGAGACAAATTAACTTGTGTCTCTGAAATGTGTGTCTTCTCCATGGGACAAGGTTCAGGCCACCTGGGGCTTGGAGGGTGAAGAATTATTATAATGCATTGAAATATTCTCATTGGCTGAATCAGAGTCATTATCATATTGTAGATGATTGGCTGAAACCAAAGCCTACACCTTTCCTGTCATTATACTTATATACTTGTTTGGATCAATAAAGAGCAGAGAAGGATTTTGAGCATACAAGCATGGTCTCTTGTGTCATCTTTTCTCTCAGATATATATATCTATCACCTATGATTTGGAAGCTGGATAAATCACTGGAGGGCGGGTATCGGTTGACATACCCATTACAAATTTCAGTCTAATATATTTTGGCCCATGATTGCGTTAACAGTCTAAACTAGTTTGTAAATTGCTTTGTCCGCGTTGGCGTTGTGGCTTTTGTTTTTAAAGGCACCATGATGTATATGATATATCTGTTGTCTAATTTTCTTATTTATTTCTTGTTGCTGCTATAACGCCAACATATTCCACAGCGCTGTACATTGCAATCACTTACATTAGTCTCTGTCCCCAATGGGGCTCACCATCTGATTCCCCTATCTCAGACACACACATTAGGCCAGTTTTATAGGAAGACAATTAACCATACTACTGAGTATCCCTTCTACTGATTATCGCTTCAGTGTATGAATAGTGGGGTACCGACCAACAGGACCTCTGCCGATCAGCAGAAAGTAAGGAGTACCAAGCACATATAAACAAGCTGCCTTTGTAGACAATGAAGGGAACAAGGGGTTTTCTGCAGTACTGCAGCCTTTTCATCCTGCTGATCAGCAGGGATCAAAGGGTTAGTGCCCCACCGATTAAAACCCGATCCTAAGGATCTGTATTTTCCCCTGAAAACTCCTTTACCCTATCAGTATGTTTTTGGAGTGTGGGAGGAAAGCTGATAATCTAACCTACTGGATCTTGATGGCTTCTATTGACTTATAATGGATATATCAGGTTTAGATTGTAATTACTGGAAAGAATAGTTCACAATGCTACACTGTTATGACTGGCAAAGAGCAATGAAATCCTGCCGATAAATAATGCAAGTGTGAACAGAGCCTAACTGATTACAAATGTAAGACCCTTTAATGCCATGTTTATTCTTAATTTATTTATTATATTTGTTTAAGTGTATTACTAGCAAAGCACTATTTTGGCAATATTCAAACACAGATAAATCACCATAAAGTACGTTTTTGGAAAAAAAATAATTCAAAAAGCATATATAAAACTCAAGTGAGAGGAGAGGTTGGTTACTTCCTCACCAAAATAGTAATAATAATTTAAAAAATATGGTAAATATGCTAAAAATATGCTATTTCTTCTAGTAAGCATATAGTGCAACACTAAAAAGATTTTATATTTTTATTTGCTGTTATTTATTGTGTATTTTGCTATATTACCTGTACATATTAGGATAATTGGGTTGGTACTAGCGCTACGGCAATTGGGGGATTGTATTATTTTGGATTTTGTTTTATTCAGGACCTGTCAACTCTCCTGACATGTCTAGTTAAAACTTGTATTCTCTATGAAATAACAATTCTGCGGCATCCCTTCTTAGATCTCTGCGTTGCGCTGTTCCTCTGTTATCCCTCCTAAAATGTATGTATAAATTGACAACTGGGTG
This sequence comes from Rhinoderma darwinii, assembly GCF_050947455.1. NCBI lineage: Eukaryota > Metazoa > Chordata > Amphibia > Anura > Rhinodermatidae > Rhinoderma > Rhinoderma darwinii. Next base: position 222,532,574 of record NC_134687.1, read on the forward strand.
TTACTATTTCCCTTGTCAAATGGGCATGTCGCTACACAAGCAGGCAATGTCATCACTGATTGGACAGTGTCAGCCTGTGTAGAGACACCCCCCACGACTGGTACCACCCAGATGTCACTTTATTCCTACATTTATAGGAGGAATGTCACAACGCTGAGTTCTTAGAAAAGATGCTCCAGAATTGTTACATTATAGGGAATACAAGTATTTACTAAAACAGACATGTCAGGAGAGCTAACCAGTCATCTTTAATGATCCGGTTTCACACAGTATAGCAACTTAATTTAGGGGAAATTAGCCCTTCTATCATTTTACTGCTAGGGCTGGGCTGGGTCCAGCTAGATACAGCGGCTGTCTCTGGGTACCGGCATCTTGGCGATTTTGTCTTCTCTCCTGGGTGCTCAGCAGTCTCTGATTAGTGGATATTCAAGTGCCTGGACTCCCAGATTTAAGGACCACCCGCCGTATATTTTAGCAATTCAACGTAACTTCTTTTCCACATATTTCCTTTTTTTATTTAATACATTTTGATTTCTGCAATTATACAATACAAAATGTATACATATTTCTCTATTATTTCATAATGCAGCTATATTTTATACTAAAGGGATTTTCTAACCGTTAAAAAAAAAATCTGGCAGCAGAACATGTAACAAAATAACAAAAAACATATAACTCTGTTAAATCCTCCACCAATGCTCCCTCGCCGGTCTTTGTTTACATGCCAGCAGAACTGATGTGCTGTCCCGTCACCGCTGTGGCCAATCACTCACCACAGCAGTCACGTGCCGCAGTGAGCGGCTGTTGCAGGTACATGGCGGGAGCATTGGCGCTGGAGCGGCACAGGTTTTAACAGGTGAGTAATGTGTTTTCAGTTATGTTTTTATATATTTTTCAGCACAATTTCTTTTTAACTCAAGGACAACCCCTTAATAATACAACATAAATTGCAATGGCAATGCCTGAATGACAGCACATTCACTATTTCGGGAATGGTTTTTAGAACATTGCCAATATATATATATATATATTCAGCAATACATCAAAGTGCTAAAAAGCTATTATGTACAGTAATAATAATGAATGCATATTGATGTCTTTTCCTTCCCATATGACTACAGAGAATTAAGTCTGGGTTGTGGTGTTTGGAAATACTTGATTGAAATTGGTCCCAAGACAGACAGGGTTGTCTGGCTTATAAAATGTCAAGAAAGCGTTGTATCCCACCACACAGTACGTGTGGACTGGTTCCAGACAGATAATGGACAGTGCTCAATAGTTCTGTAATGTCATTCAGAGTCCAGGGAATTTCACACAGGTCCATTTGGCTTTGAGCTTAGCGATAGGCCTCAGGTGTGTTTGGACTTAAACATAAAAGGAAAGTTCTAGATCTAACACATCTGCTGCCCGGGAGAGAAGGAAACAGACAATTTGCCACTTTCAATTAACACCGTCTGTTCAAGGAGTAATTTTTCCTCTCTCTCTGACTTTTCAAGCTTCATAAATGAATGCATGAATACCTATTCTATTTCCTTCACTTTGAAAAATGATATGTACTACAATTAAAGATATTTTCCACATCAAATATTTTTAGGCTTAGTGTTCATTTTGTGGCATCCCGCAAAATCCTGCTGTAGTCACTTAGGATTTAAAGAAGTTCTATGAGTTAAATAAGGGCTGTTTTTATCAAGAAGCATTGCCACTCGTTTCAAATGGCTCCATCTGGTATTAGACTGAGCTGCAATACCAGACACAGTCCATGGACAAGAGTGGTGCTATTTCTGGAAAAAAACAATCCTCTTTGATCTTTGTAATGCCACAATTCTTCTCAAATTTGAAACAGTGTTATGCTTTACCTCCTATCCATCATTGGTTCAAAAAATTGCAGGTACTTGTCACACATATACTAAGAAAAATGGGCCTTAGTATGGATTAGCCCGGAGAATTGCTTTTAGGTTGACATGGAAGTAAATAAAAAACATAAGGGGTTGCCTAAAATAAGGAGTAAGGCTCTTATTTTTTTTCTTCCAGAAACAGCGCCACTCTTATCCATGAGTTATGTCTGGTATTGCGGCTCTGCCCCATTCATTAAACAATCCAACTGGAAAAGACCCTATGATTATCTCTATGTGCATGTTCCTAAAATGATTAGTTAACTTATATTTTATTCTTCAGAATTCTTCTTGGTTTTTGTGCTTAATGCTGCAGTTAAATATTTAACCCCTTGGCGACATCTTACGTACAGTTACTTCGTTGCCGCCAATGGGTTAGTGTATTGTCACATAACTGTATGTGACAGTGATGGAGTGGGCTCAGGAGCTGAGCCGAAGCCATCACCAGCAGGTGTCAGCTGTATATTACACTCTGACACGTGACACTCTGCTGTAAAGGTAGGGACCAGAGCGAAGTCCTATCCCCGCCAATTAACCCCTGAGATTCCACAGGCAATAGTGACCGTGGCATCTAGGTGATTTGTAGCCGATGGTTGCTATGGCAACAGGGGGCCTAACAATGGCCTCCTGGTCTGCCAAGTATGGAAGCCTATTAGGCACTGGAGCTTATAGGCTTGCTGTCAGTGTATAACTGACAGCTCTAATGCATTGCACTAGGTAGTGCAATGTTTTACAGTAACGATCAGGGCTTAATGCCTTCAAGTCCCCTAGTGGGACAAAAAAATTTCAAAAAGTTAATAACAAAGTTGTATATAAAAAAAAAGGTTTCAGGTTAAAAAAAAAACAAAAAAACGCCTTTTTTTTCTATAAGAAGTCATTTATTATAGCAAAAAAAAAACTGAAAACCGTGAATTTTTTTAAAATAAAAAAACAATGCCAGAATCGTTTTTTTATTGGTGGCCTCACCTCCCAAAAAATGTAATCACAAAATTGTACCAATAAAAACTAAAGCCCATCCCGCAAACAACAAGCTATTACACAGCTTTGTCGACAACAAATTGTCCCGCAAAATATAAGCGCACACACAGCTCCGTTGACGGAAAAAATAGAAAAATTATGGCTCTAAGAATATGGCGAAACAAAAGTTTCAGAGTATGTTCCAAAAGGGGGATAAGATTGGACACTGTCATATGTCCTGGCAAAAGATTAGGGCCAACTATAGGGTGTATCTAAAGGAAAGAAAAACAGCATAATAACGAGACAACTGTCTTTTCATATATAACCTACAAGAAACTTGATGCTACAACCAAGAGTATAGAAAATGGGAAAAATCCTTTAGTGAAATAAGCATGTTCAAATTGCAGTTAAAAAAGAGACCACAGATGTACAGAAGAAAAGGACAGCTCACTGTGCAACTCACAAAAAGAGTGGTATTTAAAGTCAGACCCCATAACTGCACAGACCTACATAATATCTTAGTATGTAGAATAATGCAGAAAAAGAGAAACTTGATCCAGCGCTGGGTTTAAAAGGAAGTAATATTCTAACTTTATTCCAAATATATTAAAAAGTCCATATACAAAGGGGTGGATGCATCAGATAGCAGGCCTACGCGTTTCAGACAAATCACTTGTCCTTATTCATGGCGTGTTGCATTTGCTTCTATATAGAATAATGTAACAAGTGGACAAAGAGGTCAATGCATGAGTGAGAATAAATATAAACAATTATTCAAACAAGTGTGGAGGGATATAACATACCCATAGCAAATTGTTACAGGAGTACAACCACAGGGAGTGTCCACCCCACCGTGCGTTTCGGCGCAAAATGCCTTAGTCTGGGGGTGGCATTAATAAGGCAGTATTTAAATAGGCGCTAGCCAATGATAATTTAGGATATCTAGGTGACATAAATAAACCCACAACTCAAGTTAATGTACTCACTGTTTGGGGCCGGGGGTGGAAAAACATCAAATGACACGGCCACGTGTGTCAGCAGGCTGGCGCGTCGTGGAAGGCGGATCGGAGGCCTGTCAGTCACAGCCAATCAGAATGTGGCACATTGATAGAGGACAAAGAAGCTACATCAGAAGGATTTAAACCATTTGTGGATAACACTGTAGTCGTATATTTATATTTCTACGGGGCAGAGCTCAAGATACATGAAGACAAAGTAATTATGTGCAAAATGCTATATATATATATATATATATATATATATATATATATATATATATATATCATACAAAATATTAAATGACATGCAAATAACAATATATACAAAACACATATCAGCAGATATAGTGCGTCTATAATCTAAAAAAATAAATACTATGCACACGTGTATGTATGTATATACATAATATGATGTATACCAATTGATGTGAACAAATGAAATGTGGTGAACACTGTGACCGATATAATATGCAAAAAGATCCAATGTGTGTGTATTAATGTGAAATCCGGACCATATGAATGGATAACATATGAGTGATAAAATGAGACTAAAACACGATAAAGTGTGGTTTATGAATGTGAAAAAAATAATGAAACAAATATCTCACTTTCCTTTTGTTGTGATAAAAAAAAAAAAAGGGGGTGATAATAATAATGTGAAAATGTGTGAACACAGTAAAGAAAATTGGTTCAAAAAATCGTGAAAAAGTGTGTATTACATACCAAAAGATAAAACATTTCTTTAAACAAGAGAATACACTTATACAAAATAACTTTTTATTGCATGTCAATATCTGTGATATTAATATACTAAGCCTCAAGGGATAAAAAAAATATTTTTTTAAATATACAGATTTTCTTCTTGTTTTCGTTTTTGAGATTTGACAGAAGTGCAGCATCATTATTAAAGATGAAAATCGTGAAAATACAAAGAGTTGTACATCAGCATCATCAACATTGGAGTATCTAATCTGTGTATATAAATACAGAAATATGAATTAAAATCAGAATAAAAACATAAGCATAAATATATACTGAACACCACTAAAAATGTATTAATTTTTTCGTTGGCAGTCAGATAAATGCAGCAAAACCAATGTTCTCATGTAGACCCCTTGGTTGTGCTCTCTTAAGCCTCCATATCCACTTGCATTCTAATTGCAACAGCCCCTTTTCAAATTCCCTACCAGGATTAATATGATCTATACCCTTGATTCTCAAAAGTCCAGAGTTACAGACATGATGCAAGCGAAAATGTTTGGGAATCATCTTTAATTTATCCACATCCTCTATAGTTCTGGCATTTTTGATATCTCTGACATGTTCCCTTACGCGTATGCGTAATTCTCGGTTGGTATATCACCCCCGTAGTGCCACATGTAATTGGCCATGTGATCTTGAAGTTATGCGACCCACTAGGGTCAGTAAATTCTTGAGCGTATTCAATATTAGGGCAACTGATACAGTGACCACAAGGTTTACACCCCCATTTTGGGCCAATCGTTCGAAAGCATTTGCCTGGTTTATCTGGTGTTAAATAGCTGTGGACTATTGTGTCATGTAAGTTACGCGCTCTACGTGGTGCCATAGCTGGATAATTTGGTAATACTTTCTGTAGAATTGGATCAGTAAGAAGCACGGGCCAAAATTTGGTTAAGATATTTCTCATATCTGGCCTGCGCAAATTATATGTGGTCGTATACCTTAACTTAGATATAGTAATAGTTGTGCACGGGGAGCTTGTAATGCCCATTGATGAAACTGTCTTTTCATAGTGGCATAAGCTGGGCACCACATAATGGGCACTGAAAGCTGTGAAAAATTTAAATTTTCGCTTTTCACCATCCGCTGCGCATTAATTTCTAATAAAAAAACCACCTGTGGTGTCAAAATGCTCACTACACCCTTAAAAATACCTGAGGGGTGCCGTTTCAAAAATGGAGTCACTTCTGGGGGTTTGTTTCACTATTTGACCTCGGAGCCCTGCAATTGAGGGCCAATGCTGGGAAAATCACCAAAATTGGCCTAAAATGCGCATGGTGCTCTTTTACTTCTAAGCCCTGTCATATGTGCAGGCAAATGATAAATGCCTTGAAGTGTGTTGTTTCCAAAATGGTGTCAGTTCTCGGGGGTTTACACTGGACAATGGTACCTCAGGGGTTCTGCAAATGTGACATGACGCTTGAACACCAATCCAGCAAAATCTGAGCTCCAAAAGCAAAATGGCGCACCTTCCTTTCTGAGCCCTGCCATGTGCCCAAACAGCAGTTTAGGACAACATATGGGCTATTTCCATACTCGGGAGATATTGAGTAACAAATTTTGTGGTGTATTTTCTCCTATTACCCCTTATAAAAATAAAAGAAATTGGGAGCTAAAATTACATATTTTTTGAAAAAGTTTAATTTTTCACTTTCACTGCCTAATTCTAATAAAACCTATGAAAAATCTGTGCGGTCAAAATGCTGACTACACCCCTAGATGAAAACCCTAAGGGATATAGTTTCCAAAATGGAGTCACTTCTCAGGAGTTTCTACTCTATCTCAGGGGCTCTGCAAATGTGACATGGCACCGAAAAACCAATCAAGCAAAATCAACATGCCAAATATTGCTCCTGCCATACTGAGCCCTGCCATGTGTCGAAACAGAAATGAAAAAATTCAATGTTTTATTGGGAAAAAAATTGTTTTTCATTTTCACGGCCTAATTCAAATAAATTCAGCAAAAAAACTGTGGGGTCAAAATTCTCACTATACCCCTAGATGAATTCCTTGAGTGGTGTAGTTTGCCAAATGGAGTCCTTTTTGTGGGGTTTCCAATGTTTTGGTAACCTCAGGGGCTTTGCACATGCGACATAGTACACAAAAACTATTACAGCAAAATTTGAGCTCCAAAAGACAAATGCGCTCCTTCCTTTCTGAGCTGTGCCGTGTGTCCAAACAGCAGTTTATGACCACATATGGGGTATTTCTATAGTCGGTAGATATTTCTTGACAAATGTTAGGTGCTTTTCCACCTTTATTTCTGAAGAAAATGAAAAAAATCGGAGCTAAAACGATATTGAAGAACGATCAAGTACGTTCAAAACACGAAGCCAACATAAAGTGGACATATGGTAAATGTTAACTAGTTACTATTTTGTGTGGTATTACAATCTGTTTTACAAGCAGATACATTTATATTTTGGAAAAATGCTAATTTTTCCAAATTTTCGCTAAATATTGGTTTTCACAAATGCTGAATGTATCGACCAAATTTTACCACTAACATAACGTACAATGTGTCACGAGAAAACAATCTCAGAATCGCTTGGATAAGTAAAGCCATTTTAAAGTTATTATCACATAAAGTGACACAAGTCAGATTTGAATAAAATTGGCTGTGTCCACAAGACCAACATTTCAAAATTGTCTGTGTCTCCATGAGGTTAATTTTACTATCCCCTGACAAAAATACAAGGGGGACAAAACAGGGGTATAATATTTTCCACCTTTGAAATTATTTTTCATGGGAAAATGTATTTCTATTGTGGAAAATACCTTTTCATGTTTGATCCTTTCCCAGCAGGTGACCAGATAGTGAAAATAATCGTAATGCCTATTACGATCTCATGTATGGTCTGCTTTCAACCAATATTATTGGTAGGCACAAGAAATCATGTATTCTTAATTATACTTCATTTACATCTAAATAATTGTTAGGTCTTGATAATTAAAATAATGCCAATAATAATGACAAGAGAATACTAGATATGACAAGTAAATTGATAAATCTAGCCTCCAGTGCTGGCAGTGTCAAAGCAATATTCTTCTTGAGGCATCGGGTTATCCATACCAATAAAATCCTGGTCCCATGCATCGAAAGAGAAAAATTCCTTAAATCATTTAGATACAGTTTATTCTTTCCTTCTTGTTTGTGTTTACTAGATAAATGCTGAGCGTTAAATTCTTCTTTTAATAGTTGGTCTCTCCTTCATATTTCTGGTCTTTAGAAACAGATTTCACGAAGGTCATTAAGGTCAAAGTGAATAACAGTGAATAATTGAAATCCTGTCTCCGCCATCCCTGTACCAGTGAACCTGACACTAAACCTTTTCATTATAGAAGGCTGAACGACTGCCAGGACCAACATCAATCAGCAGCTGGGATAACCAGCAATAAGGATTTCCTTTCTACTATCATGGCCTGATACAAAACTGCACTTACTGGAGTATAGGAAAAATAGGCTCTTTTTAAAGTTTACAGTGTGCTTCATATTATTTGACAACATTCAGGAAAACATGAGGGCATAAATTATTCTGCTCTGTGACACTGCATGCCCTGTATATTTTTACTTTTTAATACTGCATGAGTAGCTCTTGGAATAAAACACAGCAGGTTTTTCAGAGAAAATAGAGCCCTGGGCAAAAATTGAAATTTTATATAATCTTGCTTGTATTTGCAAAACCTACAAGGGACACAGACTTTCAGTGCAGAATCAACACAGAAAATCTGCAATGAATTCACTATGTCTGAGAATGGCCTAAAAATGGGATCTCACATCGCGGTTTAAATGCTTTTTTTGCTGTGAAACGTGAAAAAACGCATTTAATCTGTGACGTAAGGTCGCAGCCTTAGGGATTATTCAGACGAGCGTGTATCACGAATCATGGGGCCGTTCACCGGACCCTTGTTTCAACGGAGCGTGTGAAGGGTCCGTGAAAATATAGGACATGTCCTATTTTTTTGCGCTTCACACATCCCTCCATAGACTCTAGTTGGGGATGCGTGATAACGCGTCCTGCACTGATGCAGCACGGGTGCACCTCAGTAGTTAAAAACTGCCGATTTTCACATCAGAGGTTGGCCACGTTCGTGTGTATGTAGCCTGAGGGTATGTTCACACGCAGTGTTTTCAGGCATATTTTGTGGCGTTTACGCCTCGAAAAACGCCTGAAAAAAACAGAAGCTGAACGCCTACAAACATCTGCCCATTGAAATCAATGGTAAAAACAGCATTTCGTTCATACGGGCGTCCTTTTACGCCTCTGTTTAAAAAAACAGAGCGTAAAAAGACGCTCCGTAAAATACCCTTAGGGTTGTAGCCACACTGCCATAATAACAATGCCAGTCACAGTGCTTCCCCTTTCCATTCTCTCCTCCAGCAGACGCTTAATGTAGCGGCAGGGGAAACATGTAATATATACATTCGCACACACACACACACACACACACACACACACACACACACACACACACACACACACTCACTCCATAGGTCAAATTATCTCCAGCGTCCAGTTGTACTCTTAATATATTACTCAGTAGGAAGGCTAAGCAGGCTGCCAATTAAATGTTGGCTACTAATTCAAAGCCATGGATGTTGCCGGTAGTTGGTCCAGGGCTACAAAGACTGGACTGATACATGTTTCATGTCAGATAATGCAAGAATTTTAAAGAAATGTAGAATGCATACATTTCTTATATATATCCACAAACGTTTATCTGTTAGAACATGTTGTTATGGGTTTGCCAATGGTGAGGGTGGTAATAATACTAATATTTCCAAAGTCTCTATATCATTTTTCCTTGTCAATTGAATGCTTTGAAGAGCTCAGACAACAAGCTGTGATGGGGAGTTGGTTTTATCATCTAAGCCTGATTCATCATATCTTCAGTGAAACAACCTTTGTATCAGGAAAATGAAATTGTTGATGGGTGGCATTGAAATATTATGTATTGATGTGATTATTATGATATTGATCATAATCCCTTTATTTCATGAAGATCACCAGCCACAGCTAGGAATGACTATTACAAACGTAATTTACCCGTTTTGAATAATATCTCTTCAATTTCTTTCTAATCCTGAATGTAATAAAAGCTAATTCTTAGATTTAACAATAATGCAGAAAAATAAATGTCAAGCAACACGCATTGTATTATATTTTTAAACTTTCACCCATAAAACGGATGAAGGTATAAAAATATAATACAACATATTAGTCTAAATACATGTCTTAAATGAGCAGCATATTATGTACATAATTTATAAGTAGATACTAAATATTTAAAACAAGTAAACAAAAAACAAACAAACAAAAAAACCTGTTCAGGTCATGTGTCTCACACCATAAGCATGCTAGTTTCATGCAGTTATACTCAATAGCTATATCGATTACTGTTGGAACCAAGTGAGAGGAGAAGCTAGCTACTTCCTTCCTAACAGATATCACCATTAAACTAAACTTCCCAGCATTTCCTGTTCTTTAACGTGTTAATAAATAGGCAAACATACATGCACACACACCCCAACCAACCACACAAACCAACCCCACACAACACACACCAACCTCACACAACACACACACACACACACACACACACCTCCCTATACACACACCTAGAAACACCTACCTACCTTGCAACCTTATAAGCTTTAAAACTGTGTATTAGTCCTTATTCACACAAACGTACCACCGTCACACGGACCTATATAATTCAATGTGGCCGTTCACACAGCTGTTGTTTCAATGGACCGTGTGAAGCATCCGTGAGAAAATAGGACATGTCCTATTTTTTCACACTTCACGCATCCCTCCATAGATTCTAGTCTATGGGGGGATGCGTGATATCGTGTTTTTCACGTCCGAGATCCGTCTGAATCTAGCCTTAGACGTAATGGACATGGTAGACAAGTAAACATTTGGCCACTAATACCAGAAAAATTTAGCATTCCACAGTCATGTCAACCCTTATTCTTTGCACAGTGTGGGGATTGGTGCGTTAACCACTTTGACTGCCAGGGATAGCTGAAATAGGGAGGTGTAGGACCGTCTGGATGACTTGGTGACAGAGAAGATATCCCTATAAGAGCTAATGTCGCTGACAATGGTAGCTGTCAGGTTGTTACTACCTGCTCCAGGAACTAAAGGCAGGGCAAGATTGGAGTTTACAAGGGAAAGGCAAAGCACAGAGTTGTCATAAGTATTCAGGAGCATAGTCAAGTTTTCATTTTACCTTAATGAGCTTTAAAGATCAAATATAGTCACATTGATCTTTGGATATGTCATAGTTACAAGTGGTAAATTACATTGGAAGTCTGTGATCTTGTACCACCTCTGACTTCCAGAATAAAAGGGCTCTATGATCAAAGCTACCAGGCTGCTATCCAACATTCTAAGCACACTGCTATTTCTTTAAAGTGGTATTCCATCTTATAAATAATGTAATAAATAAAGTGATGGCAGATTGGAAAGCTGGGTGGCTCTGAGCGCCGCTGTGCAATGAAAAGGTAGAAAGAGCCTAAACGTTAAATCAATGCTGCAGCCCTTCATTCTCAGGATCAGTCAGGGTCCCAAAGGTCAGATCCCCACTCATAGGGATATGCCATCACTTTATAAGATGGGAAAACCCTTTAAATATACTTTTGGAGCTACACTGATCTACATTTATGCATTACATTTAGGTCCTGTTAATGTGAGATTAAAGGAATGTTAAGGCATGTCCAGACATGACGGAATTGCTCTGGAACTCCGCTGCGCACAGTCCACTGCGGAAATCCGCAGCGTACACGTTTCTCCATTGCTTTCCACTGCGGACCATAGGCTGCGGTTCGGAATTTGGTGTCCGCAGCATACACTGGCTGTTGCGGACGTGTAGCGGACGTGTAGCGGACTTGTTGCGGACTCATTGCAGAATTTCTCCATTTACTTCAATGGAGAGTCAAAATTCCGCAATGAAGTATGCAGATGTTATGTGTGTTGCGTAGCGTATTGGTTTTACGAACATGAAATTTCTTCATTCTGGCTGGACCTATGTATTTCTAGGTCTATAGCCAGAGTGAGGCCCCATGCATAACGTAAAAACGCCCGTAATCATGGGCCGTTATTACGGCACGGGCAGGCCCATAGAAGTCAATGGGGCTCCCGTAATTACGGGTGACTACGTGTGTGCACCCGTAATTTCGGGAGCGTTGCTAGGTGACGTCAGGAGATAGTCACTGTCCAGGGTGCTGAAATAGTTAAACGATCAGCAGTAACTGTTTTAGCACCCTGGACAGTGACTTCCGATCACAATATAGATCAATGTGTAAAAAAAATTGAAGTTCCTACTTACCGAGAACTCCCTGCTTCTTCCTCCAGTCCGGTCTCCCGGGATGACGTTTCAGTCCAAGTGACGGCTGCAGCCAATCACAGGCCAATCACAGGCTGCAGTGGTCACATGGACTGCCGCATCATCCAGGGAGGTCGGGCTGGATGTCGAAAGAAGGACGCGTCACCAAGACAACGGCCGGGTAAGTATGAATTTCTTTTACTTTTACTAGGGAAAGGGCTGTCCCTTCTCTCTATCCTGCATTGATAGAGAGAAGGGGAGCACTCTTCACCTGAATACGCAACGGCTAGTCCGCATCAATTTAATGCCCATTTTAGGCAAAGCCGCAACAGAATCTGCAACGCAGATTATGTGCGGCATTGATGCGGACAGTGTCCGCAGAAATACGCCACGTCTGGTCATGCCCTTACTGTGTATTATATTTGTATTCAGAAACAAAGAGGATTCTTGTATAAAAGATAATCCAATGGAATAGATTCATTGATCAGCCATAACATTAAAACTACCTGCCTATTATTGTGTAGGTCGTGTGTAGGCAGGGCCGGCGATAGGGGGGCAAACTGGGCGATTGTCCAGGGCCTCTATCCTCTTAGGGGCCCCTGCCCGCGGCTGCTATGGGGACTGCACCACCCGGCCCCTAAGATTTATGGGCCCCCTCATGCCCGGTGGGGTCGCTAGCACCGGAGGGGGCCACGGCTCTAGCGACAGCAACATTCACTTGTATCTGCGTCCTCAGGACGCAGATACAAATGAATATTATAGGCTGAAGGCCACGTTAGGCCTGCTGCCTATGAGGCGCTTGAAAGAATCCCTGCGCAGGCCAGTGTGATGACATCACTGCATCACGCTGGTCTGGGCATGTGTCCCTCCTGGAGGCTGTGCATCGCTACGTCCGTCGCGGGAACGGGGCAAGGCAAGTACAAATTTTTTTATTTATTTTTGGTGGCTGTCTGGCAATATACAAGGGTTGGCGCTGTGTAGCACTATATACAAGGGGTGCACTGTGTAGCACTATATACAAGGGGAGGCTGTGTAGCACTATACACAAGGGGGGCACACTGTGTAGCACTATATACAACGGGGGGCGCTGTGTAGCACTATATACAAGCTGGGGCGCTGTGTAGCATTATATACAAGGGGTGGTTCTGTGTGGCACTATAAACAAGGGAGGGCGCTGTGTAGCACTATATACAAGGGGTGTTCGCACTATCTACAAGGGAGGGGGACTGTGTGGCACTATATATAAGGGGAGGGCATTGTGGCACTATATACAAGGGGGCAGTGTGGCACTATAGATAAGGGGGGGCTGTGTGGCACTATATACAAGGGGGGCTGTGTGGCACTATGTACAAGGGGGGGCTGTGTCGCACTATATACAAGGGAGAGGGGCTGTGTAGCACTATATACAATGGGTGTTCTCACTATCTACTAGGGAGGGGGGCTGTGTGGCAATATACAGGGGGGATTGCTTTGTGGCACTATATACAAGGGAGGGGGGCTGTTTGACACTATATACAAGGGGGGCTGTGTGGCACTATATACAAGGGGAGTGCATTGTGGCGCTATATACAAGGGGGACAGTGTGGCACTATATATAAGGGGAGCAGTGTGGCACTATACAAGGGGGGCTGTATGGCACTATATACAAAGGGGGCCGTGTGGCACTATGTACAAGGGGGGGGCTGTGTGGCTCGATATACAAGGGGGGCTGGCACTATATACAAGGGAGAAGGGCTGTGTGGCACTATATACAAGGTGGGGCTGTGTGGCACTTTATGCAAGGGGGATGTGTGGCACTATATACAAGGGAAGAGGGCTGTGTGGCACTATGTACAAGGGAGGACTGTCTGGAACTATATACAAGGGGGGATGTGTGGCACTATATACAAGGGAGGAGGGCTGTGGGGCACTATATACAAGGGGGGCTGTGTGACACTATATACAAGGGGGGCTTTGTGGCACTATATACAAGTGGGGCTGTGCGGCACTATTTACAAAGGGGGGCTGTGTGGCACTATATATAAGGGGTGAGCTGTGTGGCACTATATACAAGGGGGGCTGTGTGGTACTATATACAAGGGGGGCTGTGTGGCACTATATATAAGGAGGGGCTGTGTGGCACTATATACAAGGGGAGCTGTGTGGCACTATATACAAGGGGGCTGTGGGGCACTATATACAAGGGGGCTGTGTGGCACTATATACAAAGGGGGGCTGTGTGGCACTATATACAAGGGAGGGGGCCTGTGTAGCACTATATACAATGGTTATTCTCACTATCTACAAGGGAGGGGGCTGTGTGGCAATATACAGGGGGATTGCTGTGTGGCACTTTATACAAGGGGGGCTGTGTGGCACTATATAAAAGGGGAGGGTATTGTGGTGCTATATACAAGGGGGACAGTGTGGCACTATATTTAAGGGGCAGTGTGGCACTGTACAAGGGGGGCTGTGTGGCACTATACACAAGGGGGGCTGTGTAGCACTATATACAAGGGGGGCTGTGTGGCACTATATACAAGGAAGGAGGGCTGTGTGGCACTATATACAAGGGGAGCTGTGTGGCACTATATACAAGGGGGCTGTGGGGCACTATATACAAGGGGGCTGTGTGGCACTATATACAAAGGGGGGCTGTGTGGCACTATATACAAGGGAGGGGGCCTGTGTAGCACTATATACAATGGTTATTCTCACTATCTACAAGGGAGGGGGGCTGTGTGGCAATATACAGGGGGATTGCTGTGTGGCACTTTATACAAGGGGGGCTTTGTGGCACTATATAAAAGGGGAGGGCATTGTGGTGCTATATACAAGGGGGACAGTGTGGCACTATATTTAAGGGGCAGTGTGGCACTGTACAAGGGGGGCTGTGTGGCACTATACACAAGGGGGGCTGTGTAGCACTATATACAAGGGGGGCTGTGTGGCACTATATACAAGGAAGGAGGGCTGTGTGGCACTATATACAAGGGGGGACTGTCTGGCACTATATACAAGGGGGGCTGTGTGGCACTTTATACAAGGGGGATGGCTGTGTGCCACTATATACAAGGGGGCTGTGTGGCAATGTATACAAGGGGGGGCTGGGTGGCACTATATACAAGTGGGGCTGTGTGGCACTATATACAAGGGGGGCTGTGTGGCACTATATATAAGGGGTGAGCTGTGTGGCACTATATACAAGGGGGCCTGTGTGGGACTATATACAAGGGGGGGCTGTGTATCACTATATATGAGGGGAAGCTGTATGGCACTATATACAAGGGGGGCTGTGTGGCTCTATAAATAAGGGAGGCTGTGTGGCACTTTATACAAGGGGGCTGTGTGGCACTATATATACAAATGGAGGGGCGCTGTGTAGCACTATATACAAGAGGGGCTGTGTGGCACTATAAACTAAGGGGGGTTGTGTGGCACTATATATAAGGGGGAGGACAGTGGCGCAATCTACAGGGGGGCTGTGTGTGGCGCTATCTACAGGGGGCATTACTGCTGTTGGTGGCACAAAGGGGGAACGTTTACTGGTGGGGCACTTTTATTGTGTCGAGCACTGAGGGATTAATATTACAATATGGGGCACTGTAGGTTATGAGTTTGTTAAGAGGACGGGGTATAGATGTGGAGAGTGCTTGAAAAGCAAGAAACCAACATGTCTGTGTGTCAAATTCTGCAAAGACGAGTCATGGCTGGAATAAGTCATCACAGTGGTCTGGGCCTGGATGGAGAAAAAAAGGGAAATTGAATGACTCTAATCAGAGAAAACATCACCTGTGAGTCACTAGATATAAATGTGCTGTAATCACTTATATGGTCTGCAGAGCTCCTGCGTATAACTGCCATCTACCACTATATGGTCACTACATGGGGGACCCATGAGCGCAAACGGAAACCATAGCTTCCGTTTGCATTACCAATGATTTCAGTCGACTGCGCTATTTTTTCCGCAAAAAAACCAGAAACCTTACGGAACGGAGACAAATGGAAACCATTTGCAATGGAAACATTGCCATTGAAATCGATGGTAATACAAACGTAAGTAATGGTTTCCGTTTGGTTTGCGTTCATGGGTTCCCCTGACGGAAAGGTTCTGATGGAAGCCATCAATGGAACCCCGGTGCAGATGTGAACAGGCCCTAATTCAGCATTTGGGGCCCCACTTTTAACCTTGCCCAGGGCCACACTTTGTCTAAATCCGGCCCTGTCTGTAGGTCGTAGGTCCTACTCATGCTGAAAAGAAAGCTCTGACCAGTTGGGACATAAACTCCAAAAGACCTCTGAATGTGTTTTGGGGTATCTGGCATCAAAACGTTAGCAGCAGATCCTTTAAGTCCTGTAAGTTATGCGGTGGGGCCTCAATGGATCGGACTTGTTTTTCCAGAACATCCCACAAATGATCGATTGGATTGAGATCTGAGGAATTTGAAGGCCAAGTCAACACCTTGAACTCTTTGTTATGTTCCTCAATCC
The DNA here is from genome assembly GCF_050947455.1 of Rhinoderma darwinii. Taxonomy (NCBI): domain Eukaryota; kingdom Metazoa; phylum Chordata; class Amphibia; order Anura; family Rhinodermatidae; genus Rhinoderma; species Rhinoderma darwinii. Next base: position 222,548,985 of record NC_134687.1, read on the forward strand.
ATTCCTGAACAATTTTTGCAGTGTGGCAGGGCGATTATCCTGCTGAAAAAGGCCACTGCCATTAGGGAATACTGTTGCCATGAAGGGGTGGACTTGGTCTGCAACTATGTTTAGGTAGGTGGTACGTGTCAAAATAACATCCACATGAATGCCAGGACCCAAGGTTTCCTAGTAAAACATTGCCCAGAGAATCACACTGCCTCCACCAGTTTGTCTTCTTTCCATAGGGCACACTGGTGCCATCTCTTCCCTAGGTAAGCGATGCACCCCCACCCTAACGTCCACATGATGAAACAAAACGTGATTCATCAGGTCATGACATCTTCTATTGCTCCATGTTTCAGTTCTGATGCTCAAGTGCTCTTTGTACGCTTTTTCGCTGGTGGACAGGAGTCAGCATGGGCACTCTGACAGGTCTGTGGCTGCACAGCAGCATACGCAGCAAGCTGCAGTGCACTGTGTTTTCTGATATCCTTCTATCATAGCCAGCAGTAAATTTTTCTGCAATTTTTGCTACACTAGATAATCTTTACGATCAGACAAAATAGCCTTCTTTCCCAACTTGCATCCATGAGCCTTGGGCGCACACGACTCTGTTGGCAGTTCATCGGTTGTCCTTTCTTGGACCAGTTTTTGTAGGTACTACCCATAACCATCACAATTTAGCCCTTGTCAAAGTCGTTCAGATCCTTATACTTGCCCATTTCACCTGCTTCCAACATGTCAACTTCAAGAACTGACTTTTCACTTGCTGCCTAATATAACCCACCACTTGACAGGCGCAATGGTCACGAGATAATCAATGCTATTCACTTCACCTGTCAGTGGTTTTAATGTTATGTCTGATCAGGGCGTATAGATATATATATACATATACACTAATGGATAATTTCAAGAAAATGTTTCAGAAAATAATACACTATAGAAGATGCTGACTTTTGATAAATACGGTGCATGTTATTCACAATTGACTTCCAATTCTCTTCATTTTCCAGGCAATAAATAGTGACATCTGGTGGTTTGATGCGAGAATCATTAATAATGTATACAGATATGCACAGATCCATTTGGTGTAATATATTACCTGCTGACCTCACCAGCAATCTCTTGAAGTATGTTGCCCTAGTATCTCAGAACTGTTGTATCAAACTTGTATTCTGTGTCAGCTTTTCTTGACATATTTATAGTGTAAACATTGTATATTTGGGATGTATCATCATCCTCCACCCGACTGCCATTCTCACTCACTGGGTGGCCCTCTTCTATGTTTAGGTGCTGGGTCTAAAAAGGAATTGTGTTGTGAAATTCCTGATTCTGTAGATCATCATAAAACCATGCTTTAAACATTAACGTGGTACACTTCACCTGTGCCTGATCCTTTGGTTCTTGTCACGGCAAAGATGGTTGGTTACTGACCCTGTGTCTAACTCTTCTGATTATAACTGCTACTAATTCTTTACCAGCTTCACTGAACAACCCCACCAGAGCTCATGACTTTGGTACCTTGTTCCAGACTTTTCCATTCAGGTCAGTTGTCATCACCATTGGGTAAACGTAAGAACCTGATTGGCAGAGTTCACTCCTCTTAACAGGAGATAAGGGTATGATATGTGAGGTTATCTTAGACCAGTAGTCTCCAACTTGTAGTAGGGGCATTTAGAGATGGGGTTTTAAAACAGCTGGAAAGTCTCAAGTTAAAGAGCACAGCCTTAAAGGGGACCTGTTACCTCTCTTGATATATCTTTTTGAGTAAATAATTGTATTTCCCATGACATATCAATCCTGGAGCATCTTTCTTAAAACTCTACGTTGCGCCATTCCTCTGTTATTTCTACTACAAATTTATAAGAAATTGACAACCGGGTGTTACCGGTTGTGGGTGTGGTGTGTACCTACATAGACTGACAATGTCCAATCAGTGCTGACAGATGAGACTGTGTAGGGACTGACAGGGAGAATGGTAACACCCATTTTGTTAATTTATTCATACATTTCTAGGAGCAATAACTGAGGAATGGCAAAGGGCAGTATTCTAAGAAAATATGTTCCAGAATTGTTATTTCTTGGGGAATACAAGTATTTAGGTATTAAGTATTAGTTCCTCTTTAACATGTGCCCGGTTTAGCCCTACTGAGACATGCAGGGTCCACATCTTGGTATATGTATGTATGGAATGTTATATATGTAGGACCAGGGCAAATAAAGTAGCTCTTTATCTTCATCTACGTTCGGAGTGCTGCCTATTTCTTAAATAAATATATATATATATAATTTATTGTGGAAAAAATTAAGACATAGGGGGAAAAAAGTTCATTGGCTTAAGTTATGTTCAGATCATGTGTGTGAGACTTATGTTGCATGACTGCTATAGTTAGTTTTGTCAAAAACATCTGCATCACCTCAGCCTTAGTGAGTAATTAATTTTTCCTACTAAATGTTGAAAGGTGTTGTGTTACTTTACCATTGTGCGGTTTAATGTTTATCTAAAGAGATCTATGTTAGTAGCTCAGTTATATAATAGCATACTGCATTAATATTTTTGCTGGGATATTATATCACCTCAGAAGATGGTAGGAATTGGAAGGGTTAAATGAGGCAGGGCTTAGGATCCGGGGATAGGATCCACGCTCGGAGAAGCAGGCAGCTGAAACAGTAAAGTATGCTCTGATGATTTCTCATGCTGATGGAACTGCATTAAAACCGTCCTGTCTTTTCAAGGATTAATTTGTGGTGTCATACATCTGCTCTATGACAGGACATCGCTGAAGCTGGCACTGAAGGGGACTCTTGGTGAAGATGATCCGGTGGGCTCATTGTCTTGTTCTTCTCATCACGGTGTGTTCTCTTAACTATGGTGAGTAACCTGAAAATGTAACACTTTTTTCTTGAATTGTACGGTTAATATGGCTTCCACCGGGCAACCAACGGCGTTCAGCTGAAACTTTAATTGTGAACAGAATTACATATTCATTATCTATACTTTATAATGGTATACTGTTCAGAGTAGATTTTCCACTATCCGACCAGTGTTTTAAGATGCTCATCAGTAAAAAGGAAAAAATTTAAAAGATAACGACAAATTGTATCAATCCCTGTCCCCACAATCTCCTTTCTCGGATGCATTACAGACAGTACGAAAAAAATTATATTCGATCCAAACATTGTAGGACCATAGACATAACGATTATCACTAACCATTGTGTTTTACAGTCAGATCATTAAAATATATTAATACATGATGGAAAGCAAAAGACGGGAACCAACAAATATGTTTAAGGTAATGTGTCAGAGAAGAACTGAAATATTGATGTAGAAATTCCGGTAAAATTCTAAGGTGTGATTAAATGTCTAAACATTGTATATAGTGTATACTGTATATCAATTAAACGATGGCACATATTATGGAGGATGCCAGCCCATATGGAGGATGCCTACAGGAGACATTCATCACAAATACAAGATGAATACTTTTGATGGCACGCCTGAATAATTCCTCAAAACTGTAACAGCTGTGCAGCTAAACATATCACAACTTCTATTCTGTTTTAAGTCCTATTATAATGTAGGGCTAGTGTACAAATTGGGAGCCAAACTATTTTTCCAGGTGTAATAATGCTGTAAGATGCCAAATGGCATGATCCATAATAACTACAATATCTGGCCATAATTGTTCTAAATATTATTATTATTATTATTATTATTATTTCTCCTGGCCTAACTGGATAAAAATAGTCTTTCTCCCTCATATAGGGGAAATATAAGTCACTGAGTTGTTGTCCTCCTACTACCAGTAGATTTGGGTGTAGGGTGCTGTAGACCATTTCACCAGATTATTATTATGACAAATCGATGTAACTATATTAGATCAGTAAAGGCCATTGATGCCCCACAAAAGCTCTGAAGAGTTCCGCCAGGAAGGGGAAGCCACATGTGATCAGCTGCTGATTGGTTGGTCAGAAGTGACTTGCAGTCAGTGAAAGAGAGTAGCTCAAGTGCATGGATGGAGTCAGTTAAAAGGGTTGTCCCATAGGGACATCATAGGGGGGGGGGTCCACCTTGAAAGAATAAGCACAACCATAATCTGAATGGGCACCATGTAATATCAGATTTCTGATGCAATAACAGCTAATCTCTAGAGGTTTCAGCTGCTAGACCTGCAGTGATCAGATGATCGCCAGCAAGTCCTCGTTAATAGAAAGGGACAACCTCGTTAATGGCACCATAGTTGGCATTATGGGGCACTATGGTGGCTGATACTATGGATGGCATTATGGGGCACTGTGGCTGTGGGACATTGTGGCTGTGGGTTCAGTGACTATGGACACTTTGTCTATAGGCATTATGACTGGCATTATAGTGTATGGTGGCTATGGGCATTACAGCTGTAGGCTCTATGGCTGGCTTTATGTGGTACTGTGGCTGTAGGTATAATGGGGCACAGAGGCTGTGATCACTATGACTATAAGCCCTATTGCTGGCATTATGGGTCACTATAGCTGTAGGCGCTATGGCTGGCATTATGGCACAATGTGGGTATTATTGCTTTGTGCTCTATTATGCCCCTTATACGTCCCTTTCTCACACAGGAGACTACCAAAATATTAGTACACACACTAATAATATTCAGGCTAGACTATTGTAACACCCTCCTTAGTGGCCTGCCAGCAAACAACTTCACCTCCTTCTTTCAGTTCCTCTACTGTCTGCCCATGACACAAAGAAACCAATTTTAGATCCTCACCCTAATCTACAAAGCTCTATCCAATTCTGCTCAGTGAGATACCGCACCCAACACGCAACCTCTTCTCTACCAATGACTACCTCCTCTCTATCATTTCAATCACCTCCTCATACTCTCAGATACAAGACTTTTCTCTTCTGGAACTCCCTCCTTCATTCCATCTGACATTCTCCAACCAGCCAAACCTACAAACGCTCACTGAAAACTTACCTCCTCCAACAAGCACATAAAGTGGCCTAAAGAGTCCCCCAACTGGTATTTCAACACCTACACCTTCTTGTATCTACTCTTATTCCTTATAGATTGTAAACTCATATCGGCAGGACTCTTGCCGAATGTATCTTGTAAACAATTGTTTCATTTGTCTGTACCACACCGTCTTTTGTTACAATCTTTTATCCTAATATTATGTTATGCAGAGCGCTATGGAAGTTGAGGCCACAATATAAATAAATAATAATAATTATGAGGCACTAAATGCTTCATGCACTAGAGTTGGCATTATGTGAACTGTATGGTTGTGGGCATATTGCCAGTCTGAAGACACTCTGGCTTGTATTATATGATCACAACGGATAGTTTTATGTTGCTATATATGCCTTGTAGCTATATCTAGAATATGGCAGCTTTATATAAGGATTGTGGCTGACATTTTCATACATGCACTATGGTTGGTTGATGTCATTATCTGCACTATGTCTGATAGCTGATGTTTTTATATGTTCACTATGGCTGCTGGTATTATATTGGTGTCATTCGTAAATATATAACTATGGTAGAGGGTATAATAAGTAGAGTTTGTGGTGCATTGTGCGCATGATATATTTCCATCCAGACTATGGCGTATAAATCTGTACTATTCCTTTATATTTTTTCCAGCTGTCAAGGCTTGCTGGGAAATGTAGTTTTGCAACAGGTGGAGTTTTACAGGTTGAAGACCACTGTTGTACAGAGACCATCAATAGCATGAAAGGCTAAAGTCACACTGCATTTGGACACTTTATGCATTCAGGGTATATTTTTTACTACACAATTTTTTACTGTACAGGGTATATGTCAGGAAATTTTCCTGACGTATATGTCTAACATGCCCATAGATTATTATTAGTCAGATATATGCCAAAAGAGTGTCCTTTTGGCATACGCTTGACCAGTATTTGTTGGTATACCTTTGTCTCAACTGTGTTGAAAAGCAAAGTCAACCACAAAAAATAAATACAAATAAAGCAGAAGTGTATAGTTAAAATTAGACTTCCTGTTACATAGCTATTTTAATGTGATATTTCACTTAAATATGACACTCCATGTTTAGAGTCACTTAAAGTGTAGCTAAACATTTGACAAACTTCTGACATGTCATAGTGACATGTCAGAAGTTTGGATTGGTGGGGGTCCGAGCGCTGAGCCCCCCCACCAATCGCTAAAACGAAGCATCTGAAGTTCTCGTGTGAGCGCTCAGCCGTGTCATTTCTGTTCGGCTTTTTACGGAAAGCCGGTGTATCGGAGTACGGGCTCATAGACTTTCTATTGAGTCCGTACACCGATACATTTATTTCCGGAAATAGCCGAACAGATACGAAGCAGCTGAGCGCTCACACGAGTGCTTCTGCCGTTTCATTCTAGCGATTGGTGGGTCTCAGTGCTCGGTCCTCCACCAATCCAAACTTCTGACATGTCACTATGACATGTCAGAAGTTTGTCAAACGTTTCGATACACTTTAAACAAATATATGAGAAAATTGGGGAGGAATTCATGTAATAGAGCCGATCAGTAGCAGGGGAACAACATTTTTCTTTGGTTGCCATAAGCAGAATACAGATTCCACTATAACAGCCTGTATTCTGTGAATGAGTGAGCAGAGAGGTCATTGGGTGTTACAAATTTTCACAGCACTGCTCTGCTCTATAATGGGAATTGCTCCAGCTTGTAAAGAGAGGGATTTGCGTAATACATATATATTATAGTATAGTTCCCTACTATGCAGATGCCACTAGTAACCGATAGTATTTAAATGGTATTGTGCTTCTTTACATTCAGAACTTGAAAAAAATTCCTTATCATAGTATTTCCTGCCAAGTCAATAATAAAATTACATTTTCCAAAAGGTAATTCATAAAATTACCAGCAACATTTAATAACAAATATTGGGTATGTATATAGACATAATAAAGTGACCATCATAAGTTGAAATAAACAAATGTTATTATTAGACACATTAAGCCACAATTACACGGTTAAAAACACGGTTATTGTTGGCCACTTATCGTGGTGGCAGCTCCCAAGTTCTTTGCATACAGCATGTTGGCTTAATGTGTCTAACAATAAAATTTGTTTATTTCAACTTATGATAGTCACTTTATTTTGCCTATATACAAACCCAATCTTTGTTGTTGGTTTTACGGTATGTGGCAGTCATTTGTGTGGTGCCCACTGGAGATTTCTTGTTTCATAAAATTACCAGAGAACCTGCTCATAGTTATATATTTACAAATGACACCAATGCCTGTACAATGTCAGCCTGTGGTGTCCTATGGTTACTTTTTTAGGAAGTGATAGGTATGTCCAGTGTGAATCACAGACTGAAAAAATGTACCCAGGAGAGTCCACTGGGAATTTGGACATTGAGTCACATGATCCCTTTCAGAGAGAATTCACTGAGATGAATGGAGCACCCAGCTATGGCCATTAGATTTATTCTGGCCCCTAATAAGGTATTGTGGTGCCATTCCGATGGAAAAACTATATTCAAAACAACTACACAATATACTTTCCATAGCAATAGAACCATGTAGAGATTTTATTGAGTTGTACTTTTGGAATAAAATAGAAAACATTGTTAAACTTTTTGCCCTAAAGCAAATGGTGCATTACAGTTGAAGAATCCTTTAGGGCAGTGGTTCCCAAACTTTGAGGCCGGGACCCACTTTTGGCCGAGACTTTTGTTTGGGACCCCCCACTACTGTACTTGGCCCCATTTAGTCTGACATATGTCAACATCATTCATAGTTAGATACCGGTACTTTAGAAAAATAAGTCCCTGCAACATCGAAAACAACGGCAATTGTGTGGGCATGTGATGGGGCAGGCTCAAGGTATCCTGCTGCTGTGCATCGCTGGGGCCCGACTGTGGCTGCTGATGGTGGGTCATGTGACCCGACCCGTCCAGCTAGGCATTGCGCACAGAGGGGTGAAACACATCTGAGTGGGCCCCCCACACAGTAGAATGACCCCTTAGTGGCCCCCACACAGTATAATGTCCTTATAGCTGCCCCACAGAGGATAATGCCCCTATAGCTGCCGCCACACAGGGTAATGCCCCTATAGCTGCCCCCACAATTTATAATGCCCCCATAGCTGCCCCTACACATTATAATGACCCCTTAGTGCCCTCACACAGTATAATGTACCTGTAGATGCCCCCACACAGTATAATGACCCTATAGCTGCCCCCACACAGTATCATGCCCATATAGCTGCCCCCACACAGCATAATGCCCCTATAGCTGCCCCCACACAGTATAATGCCCCTATAGCTGCCCACACACAGTTTAATGCCCTATAGTTGCCCCCATACACAATGCTTCCATAGCTGCCCCCACACTGTATAATGCCCCTATAGCTGCCCCACACAGTTTAATGTCCTATAGCTGCCCCAACAAAAAAAATGCTCTCACAGCTGCACCCCACACAGTATAATGCCCCTATAGCTGCTCCCACACAGTAAAATTCCCCCATAGCTGTCCCCACACAGCATAATGCAACCATAACTGCCAGCATAGCTGCCCTCCACACAGTATAAAGCCCCCCATAGCTGCCACATCACAGTATAATGCCCCACACCTGCCCCCACACAGTATAATGCTCCCATAGCTGCCTCCACACAATCTCAATAGTGCCTGATAAAAATAATAAAATACATACTCACCTATGCCCGTTCCCACGACAGGTGGAGGGGATCCGTCTGTTCCTCCGGTCTGTGAAGTGTGGCTCAGTGCAGACAGGGCGATGACGTCAGTATATCACGCCTGTCTGCTCCGATCTGTCAGCTCCTTGCTCCAGCATTGAATTCAACTGTATCTGCGTCCTGACGACGCAGCTACAGTTAAAACCGGGATATCAGTCAGTGGCTCGCGACCCACCGGAGATCTTCACACGACTCAGAGTGGGTGGCGACCCACAGTTTGGGTATGTGCACACGATAACTGCAATTACGTCTGAAGTTATGGAGCTGTTTTCAGGAGAAAACAGCTCCTGCATTTCAGACGTAATTGCATGTACTCGCGTTTTGCGGGGCGTCTTTTACGGCCGTAATTTGGGGTTGTTCTTCATTGGAGTCAATGAAAAAACGCTACAATTACGTCCCAAGAAGTGTCCAGCACTTCTTTTGACGAGGCTGTAATTTTACGCGCCGTCTTTTGACAGCGACGCGTAAAATGACAGGTCGTCGGCACAGTACATCGTAAAGCCCATTGGACGTAATGGGCAGATGTTTGCCGACGTATTGGAGGCGTTTTTTCAGACGTAAATCGAGGCGTAAAACGCCTCCATTACGTCTGAAAATAGGTCGTGTGAAACCAGCCTTTGGGAAACCATGCTTTAGGGCGTGTTTTATTGACAGGGATCTAAGACTGTAGATCCCCATTTTAGAATCATCATTGTTGAGCTGATACACCACATGTTCTCCAACAACAGTCCAGGGATATTTCCTTTGCACTTGGGTATGAGTCACAATTAAAATACTCGTGTGTTTTTTGTAAGATGATGTAGTTGCTTTATGAGTTAGCATGCCCCAGTAATTCAATTACATTTTAGAGCAGGAAAGACTAAGTATGACAGCACTTGATGTTCATTCAGTTTTCATCTGTTGCTAAACTCTATGAATAAATAATGTCAAATAAGCTACTTTCAGCGATGTTCAAGTGCCTTAGCTCTGCAGAAGGAAAGCAATCTGCTGTCTTTGTATTATGTTAGGGGTATTACATAAACTAAAGATATGCCCAAATGACAGAATCAATAATAAATATGTCAAATGTTATAATAATGTATATTTATAAATACTGAATGAGTTATTATGTTGTTGCAGAATAAAGGCTACAGTGTATACAATTATTTCAGGCATAAAATAAGGTGTGAATACAGTATGGAAGTACTATGGACAATATATAGTATTGCATTGTTATATATTGCATTAGGTGCAGTTCTTCTATATACTTCCATGAGCCAAGAGAAGAACAAATTCTATGCATTTGTTCAATAGGCTATAGACGATTGTTCTATAAGCGGCAGAGACACCGCTCGGGAATCCCCGTGGATTTCTCATTGTAGCTTTGGATTGCCCTTGCAACAGATGTGATTCTGCTAAAGGAAGTATATCAGGGCTTTGCACTTAATAGAATTCCTAAATATACTGGATCAGTCGCAAATATACTGGATCAGTCACAAATATACTGGATCAGTCGAAGTAGCTCCAAAGTATTTTGAAAAAAAAAGTGTCCTGTTTTTCCTGTCCATGGACTGTGTCTGATATTACAACCCACCCTTATTCAAGTGAATTGGGCTGAGCTGCAAAACCAAGCAAAGCCTACAGACAAAAGTGGTGCGGTTTCCAATTTATTTAATATTTTTCTAATCTAGATACAAATCCTTTTACTGTAATGTTTCTTTTACTAAACAAAATAATCAGTGTATAAATTACTGTCTACTGTTCGTGTCTTATTTAATGAGAAGAACATACTCCAAGATCCAAGATTTGTTGCAGATTCAGGGTTCCAAAGCCTACATAGTTGTATTTCTATGATCTTAAAAGAGACCATTATTATTCCAGTTTGTGACGTCACTTCCGTGTGTTTTTTCAAACAAGGTTTACAGCGACCATATTTCAGGTTGATGATAAGGGGTACATGCAGCTAGAATTTTCATTTAACAGGCTCCCACCCCCCTAATCAGCATCCAAACTGGGCCAAAGACATGGCAGTGTATGAATTCAACACTACTGCAATATTTACATGCTAAAGATCTCTTTCAGGAGCCAATACCCATATATTGCAAGTAGCGTTGTGGCCTCTGACAGCTGTGGGACCCCCATTCACCCACAAGGTGAGAGTTCCAGAAAATGGGTACTCCATCTATCAGGTATATGCCATAAATGCCTAAAATGGGAATACCCCTTTCACCATGGCATGTTTTATTAAGCCAAAAATTATAGACTATCATTACCCTTTGTTTTTTATATTTCCTCCCACAATTCCATGCTATGCAGCAGAGATTCATGTGCTTTTCTATGGCTATGTACATACTTGACTTCCACTATTGGCAATGTCATATTGGCCATTAGGTGCCTCGTTTATTAATAAACAAGACCAAAGATAGTTCAGTGACAGTGCAATAAAATAGAATAAATGTTAATAGGAAAACAAAAACTTTTTATAGGGACTCTGTAATGTGCTAAATCTTGTTTGTTATGTGGCCCCATAGTCACAACAGCTTCTTCGGAAGAACAATGACAACTTTGTCTAATTCTGTACCTTGTTTTTATCTGTCCCTCCTTGTGTTTAGTATTTTCCAAAAACCACCCCCTGGCAGAAAGAGAAGATGCTCTCCTACGGAACCTTTTTATGGGGTACCAGAAATGGGTAAGGCCTGTGCACAACCCCAACAAGACAATAAAAGTCAATTTTGGCCTGAAAATATCACAGCTCGTGGATGTGGTAAGAAAGCTGTATACTTATAATAGCATGATAGAGATCTGTTACAAAAGTCAGGCTGGAACTTCTTTTGTCCTTATCTATTCGATAGTTTGATATTCCTACTAGGGCAATAGCAATTCAGGTTCCAATGGTATCAGGAACTTTACTAACTTGGAGGGATCTCGCTCTTCTAGAATAAGCTGGCTATATCCATTCAGTATTTATCAGTCTAATTTGTATGGCGACAAACCAACTACTTCTTGACATAGGAGGGAACAAAGATTGGACAAACTAGATTGTTCCTGTATCCTTTGTTTCCACAGAAATAAGCAGCTCAAGAAAATAATTCAAATGGGCAGATTGGGTCACCATATCAATGTCACAAAAAATATACAGTTATAGTATATTCTAATTAAAAAAAAGTGTGATCAATATTCTATTCTGCTGATATCTAGGCCATCGCAACTCCTCACCTAGACCCTTAGTGTTTCACCTCTTTCCCTGCCTTGTATCAGTGAGATATGTACAAATCATCAGCTCCTTGTCCGGCCTGTTACTGTACGATATTCTTACTGTATTGCTAATGCCCTTTAATACACATATTGTATCATTCATAGATAATATACGCAAGATTACAACATTTTTGTACCGAAAAGTCACTAAAAATACAAAACAATTTAAATGATAAAACATGACTAGTGAATAAAACATAAACATCAGACCAGAGTAAACCGTCAAAGTACTGGAACATACAGTACACTATATGGTTACCTTTTCCTTTTAAACCAAAAATCCAACTCATTTCTCCTGGGAAGATATTGCTGCAGACAGAACATGGCAAGAATTGAATCACTTCAATATATTGAGGTGAAAGGATTGTATTACCAGGAGTATACTGACAAAATATGAGCTTGTAGTTTAACCGCTTCAGGACCAGACACCATTTAGCCATTTTTAGCACGCATCAGTTAAATGGCTATAACTTTTTTAATTGTTGGGCTAGCAATGTGATTTTTGCGATTTATTTATTTTTTCATTGACGATGGAGGTTTCTTTTTTATTATTATTTTTATACACTCCTTTTTTTTTTTTTTTGCTATTTTCGAATTTCTAGGCTTAAATTTGAAAATAATAGTGAAAAAAATCAGCTTTTTCACTTTTCAGCGATTTTGTTTATCTAGTAATAATTTAGTTTTACTCTAAAATAGACCTTTTATTAGATATATTTCATTTTGATACATTACATGTCTACTTTAGGGTAATTGGGTCTGGGCTAGAGTTACGACAATGATTCGAGGAGGGGGACTTTTTTGGGGGGTGGGTATTTTATGTATATTTATTATATAGTTATTTTGCATTTTATTTTACTTTTATTATTATGGTCTGTCCCTCAAAGATCAGATTTTTTTTTAAATCTTTTACACTTTATCTTTCCACTGTAACTAGGGCCACATAGCAGCCCAAGTTACAGGAGAAATTAGCCCTCTTATACTGACTATTGTCACTAATAGGGCTGTGCTGTGTCTAGTTAGACTCAGCAGCAGCCTCTCACTAACGGCATCCCGGCGATCATTTGACCAGTCACATGATCACCGGGACGAATAGAGGCAGCAGCGCTGCCGCTGCCTCTATTCATATACACAGCACTCATTGAGCAAGTGTACAAGTGATCAGAGAAAATTGAAGCAGCTTTCGCTGCTTCAAACTTCTCCTTAGGGTCCTCAGCAGTCACTGACTGCCGGAGACCCGACATTCAGCTGCCCGATCGCTCAGACAGCAAGCTAAAACTTGCGCCATTAATACACTATGGCGCGGGTTATAAGGACTCTGACCACTGGACGTTTATATACAGCCGGGGGTCGGTAACCGGATAATACTGTCTTTTCCGTGGCTGCGGGCCGTCAGGTTCACTCTACTCCTGACGGCCGCAGCAATGGGTCTGCGAGCGCTGGCCCCAGTCTCCTCCTAAGGAGACGCCAGCGCTCACTTCCACCCCACCTCGGCCGCTCGGCATGCTCATGCCTGCTCTTAAAGGGTTAGCGCACACACACCAGACTTTTATGTGTAATCAGCCCATGAGTGCCCTGGACTATAAGAAGGGCCCAGCCCCTTGCTTCGATGTCTGAGCATTGTTTGTCGGATCCGAGTTTGTCTAAGCAAATGGTCTCCTAGTGTTTTCCAGTTCCTATTGTTCCCTGTTCCTGTATCCTGTGCTATCCTGGTCAAGTGCCGTGCTGTGCTGTAGTCATGCTGTGCTGTGTTCCACGACTGTCCTGCTGCTCCACGCCTGATGTCTACCTGCTGCCTAGTCCCAGCCGTGCCTGCCTTGCTACTGTCCGAGCTGCCACATGTACCCTATACGAACTATAGACTGTGACCTGCGCCCTGTTGGCCAGCTGCCATACCGCCAAGGCGGTAAGGCCCAGTGGGGCCACAAATCCTACGTGACAGTATGCTCAGGCCATGGACCCCGCTGGTCGATCCAAGACCAAGATGACGTCACAAGAGATGAGGGCGGATATGCTGGACCTCCGGTTTCGACAGGACCAACTCCTCCAGGCCATGAACATTCTCACACGTCGGCAGGAGGCACAAGCTGCCGTTCCTCCTACTACACCGCATTCCAAATTATTATGCAAATGTTATTTTTCGCTGATTTTCCTAAATAGTCCATGCAAATGACAGTCAGTATAATCTTCAAGCCATCAACCGTTGGAGTATAATGCGAATTTAATTGAACAAATCTCCTAATGATAATAGATTATTTTTTTAGAAGTAAAAAAACTCAAAATGCACTGTTTCAAATTATTATGCACAACAGAGATCAAAACATTTTAAAGGTTGTAAAGAGAACTAAAATGGTAATGTGTTGAATTTGCAGCATCAGGAGGTCATATTTACAGAAATCAAAATCTCTTTCAAATAAAAAAAAACTTAGGAGGCCAAGTTACATGTTAACATAGGACCCCTTCTTTGATATCACCTTCACAATTCTTGCATCCATTGAATTTGTGAGTATTTGGACAGTTTCTGCTTGAATACCTTTGCAGGATGTCAGAATAGCCTCCCAGAGCTTTTGTTTTGATGTGAACTACCTCCCACCCTCATAGATATTTTGCTTGAGGATGCTCCAAAGGTTCTCAATAGGGTTGAGGTCAGGGGAACATGGGGGCCACACCATGAGTTTCTCTCCTTTTATGCCCATAGCAGCCAATGACACAGAGGTATTCTTTGCAGCATGAGATGGTGCATTGTCATGCATGAAGATAATTTTGCTACGGAAGGCACGGTTCTTCTTTTTGTACCACGGAAGAAAATGGTCAGTCATAAACTCTACGTACTTTGCAGAGGTCATTTTCACACCGTCAGGGACCCTAAAGGGGCCTACCAGCTCTCTTCCCATGATTCCAGCCCAAAACATGACTCAGCCACCTCCTTGCTGACGTCGCAGCCTTGTTGGGACATGGTGGCCATTCACCAACCATCCACTACTCCATCCATCTTGACCATCCAGGGTTGCACGGCACTCATCAGTAAACAAGACGGTTTTAAAATTAGTCTTCATGTATTTCTGAGCCCACTGCAACCGTTTCTGCTTGTGAGCATTGTTTAGGGGTGGCCGAATAATAGCTTTATGCACACTTGCAAACCTCTGGAGGATCCTACACCTTGAGGTTCGCGGGACTTCAGAGGCACCAGCGGCTTCAAATACCTGTTTGTTGCTTTGCAATGGCATTTTAGCAGCTGCTCTCCTAATCCTATTAATTTGTCTGGCAGAAACCTTCCTCATAATGCCTTTATCTGAACGAGCCCGTCTGTGCTCTGAATCAGCCACAAATCTTTTCACAGTACGATGATCACGCTTAAGTTTTTTTGAAATATCCAATGTATTCATACCTTGTCCAAGGTATTGCACTATTTCACGCTTTTCGGCAGCAGAGAGATCCTTTTTCTTTCCCATATTGCTTGAAACCTGTGGCTTGCTTAATAATGTGGAACGTCCTTCTTAAGTAGTTTTCCTTTGATTGGGCACACCTGGCAAACTAATTATCACAGGTGTCTGAGATTGATTACAATGATCCAAAGAGCCCTAAGACACAATACCATCCATGAGTTTAATTGAAAAACTAATAATTAAATGTTTATGACACTTAAATCCAATGTGCATAATAATTTGGAACACGGTGTACACCTCCTGGCAGTGTTGATCCTCATTTTTCTTAGCCACTTCCTGACTGCTATGATGGAGATGCAGGTACCTGTTGTGGATTCTTGAATCAGTGCCAGATCCACTTCAGCCTGTATTCAAGGGCATTTTCGTCTGATGGCGCAAGGGTCGCTTTCATCATTTTGGCATGGACTGTCTCTTAAAATTAAGGATGAACTTGTCACTCAAGACCTGCCGTCTACCCTGGATGACCTCATCCTTCTGGTTGCCCGGATTAATAGAAGGCTCCGAGAATGGCTCCAAGAGGTTCATCGGGAAGGAGGTGTTCCTAGTCCGGTCCCTACCTTGATGCAACCCCTGCTGTCCTCAGATGCTGATCCTCCTAAGGAGTCTCTGAGGATGGACCAATGTAAGCTATCTACCCAGGAGAGACAACGCAGACGCATCTCGGGACTCTGTCTTTATTGCAGCCTCGGAGGCCATTATGTGTGTCTGTGTCCCCAAAAATCCAAAAGCCTAGGGTTGGTAGGAAAGACAACCTTGGGCAAAGAAGGACTCCCGTCTAAATTGTCCACACCCGTGACCATAGTGTCCGGTGAGAAAACGCATCAGGTCTCTGCGTATCTGGACTCTGGATCCGCTGCTAATTTCATTTAAAGAGACCTGGTGGACCTTCTTCAATTACCCACTACCTTTCTGGAGAGACCGTTTATTGTTGCATCGGTAAATGGACTACCTCTGCTAGACCCAATTATAGCTGTGACCAAGCCACTGAGGCTCCAAGTAGGGGCTCTCCACTCCGAGCTTCTATCGTTCTATGTCCTTTCCAAGGCCATTAACCCCGTGCTGCTGGGCCTGCCTTGGCTCCGACTACATGCCCGAGTCCTGGACAGGAACTCTGGTGAGGTTCTCCAGTGGGGTCCCGAGTGTCACAGCCGATGCCTGGTGCAGATTCGTTCGACTCAGCCTCCTCTACCTCCGTCATTGGCAGGATTGCCTGGTCATTATGCTGCTTTTTGGGATGTCTTCAGCAAAAGGAAGGCGGAGACACTGCCCCCACACTGGGCGTATGTCCTATCGAGCTGATTCCTGGAGCATCCCTTCCCCGTGGTAGGGTATATCCTCTCTCCTTGCCAGAGACTCTGTCCATGTCCACCTATGTTAAAGAGAACTTGGGGAGGGGGTTCATATTGAAGTCTTCCTCCCCGGCAGGAGCCGGGTTCTTCTTCGTCAAAAAGAAGGATGGCTCCCTGCGTCCTTGTATTGACTACCAGGGTCTCAACCAAATAATGGAGAAAAATAGGTCTCCGTTGCCACTGATCTCAGAATAGTTAGATCGTATACGTGGTGCCAAGATTTTTTCCAAACTAGACCCTGCGTGGGGCTTACAACCTAATCCGGATTCGCCGGGGTGACGAATGGAAGACTGCATTTAACACCCATGATGGACACTATGAGTATCTAATAATGCCCTTCGGCCTGTGTAATGCTCCCACGGTCTTCCAGTAGTTCGTTAATGACATTTTCCGTGACCTCCTCTATGTTTGTGTTGTAGTCTATCTTGATGACATCTTGATTTTTTCTCCAGATCCTATGACTCATCAGAGACATGTCCGTCAAGTTTTGCTGCAGTTAAGGGAGAATCGTCTGTACACCAAGTTGGAGAAGTGCATGTTTGAAAAGGATGCTCTACCTTTCATGGGCTACATTGTCTCGAATAGAGGTCTCAAGATGGATCCTGAAAAGGTAAAGTCCGTCCTGGAATGGCCACGCCCTCAAGGCTTGAGGGCCGTACAGCGCTTTCTGGGATTCGCCAATTTTTACAGACAGTTTATTCCAAACTTCTCCTCACTGACATCTCCTATCTCTAACCTCACTAAGAAGGGCATGAACGCCAGAATTTGGACTCCAGAGGCAGAGTCCGCATTCAATAGCCTGAAGAGTGCCTTCACGTCAGCCTCTATCCTCCATCATCCAGATGTTTCCCTACAGTTCTCGTTGGAGGTGGATGCATCCTCTGTCGGTTGCTGGTGCACTCCTGTTCCAGATAGGTTCCAAGGGCACGTGGATATTTCTCTAAGCTCTTCTCTTCCGGAGAACGCAACTACTCAATTGGGGATCGGGAGTTACTGGCCATCAAATTGGCCCTGGAGGAGTGGAGACATCTACTAGAGGGCGCAGCTCATCCCATCCTGATTTTTACGGACCACGAGAACCTCACCCATTTTCAGACGGCCCAACGGCTGAACCCTCATCAGGCCAGGTGGTCGCTGTTCTTTACAAGGTTCCAGTTTGAGCTCCATTATCGCCCGGCCGACAAGAATGTGAGAGCTGATGCCATGTCCAGGTCTTTCGAGACAGAAGACACCATGGAAATTCTACAGAACATTATTGATCCGTCTTGCATTGTCTCTGTCAACCCCCTGCAAGTTGGGGACATTCCTCCAGGGAGGACGTTTGTGCGCTTGGCTGTCCGAGGGAGAATCAACCGCTGGGGACACTCCTCTAGACTGGCAGGTCACGCGGGGACCGTAAGACCCAGGATCTGATTGCCCGTCATTTCTGGTGGCCCGCGCTGCCCAAGGACATTATGGACTTTGTTTCTTCCTGTTCAGTATGTGCAGCTAACAAGGTCGCTCACTCCAGACCTGCTGGCCTGCTCCAGCCATTGCCTGTGCCCGATGCTCACTGGCAGCATATAGCTATGGACTTTATCACTGACCTACCTCTCTCTGCTGGATGCAGTACTGTCTGGGTGGTGTTGGATCGATTTTCGAAGATGGCCCACTTCGTTCCTCTGACCGGTCTTCCTTCTGCTCCTCAACTGGCCAAGCTGTTCATCCAACACATCTTCCACCTGCATGGCTTGCCGCAGCATATTGTGTCTGATCTGGGGGTGAAGTTCACCTCGAAGTTCTGGAGAGCCCTCTGCGGACTCCTAAGTATAAAGTTGGACTTTTCCTCGGCCAACCATCCTCAGTCCCATGGTCAGGTCGAGAGGATCAATCAGATCTTGAAAACTACTTACGCCTGTAATGATGGCGGTAGGGAAACAGACAAGTGAGCCCTAATCTACCCGCCACTCAGTCCCTGCCTACTTGCAACGACCCGCCCTAGGCAACGGGAAATGGGGCAGTTGCCCTCGGCAACACCGTGAGCAACAAGAGTGGGGAACGAGCCGAGTCAAACCAGGAGTGTACGAGGTACCAAACGCAGAGCAGGAGAGTAGTGAACAAGCCGAGTCAAACCAGGAGTGTACGAGGTACCAAACGCAGAGCAGGAGAGTAGTCAGTAAGAAAGGGTCTGTATGAAGCAGGGTCAAATAGTTCAGAAGCTGCAGCAGGGCCAGGAAACCAAACGAGAAGAATCACAAGCAAGGAGGAACAGGAAAGGCAGGTATAAATAGACAGAGGGCGGGAGCTAGCTCCGTCTGGCCAGGCTGTGATAGGCTCTCCCACTCCTAAGCCTGCCCTCCTGAGTGGTGGAAGATGGAGTCAGTCTCACATTTTTGATCCCCTGAGGACGCTGTGTTGACAGCGAAACATGTCGGGGGGGCTAAGTTACTTTTAAACAGTCATGTCTCATTGGCATTTATAGCACGCATAATTGTTGTATCTACGTAGGCTCAGCAGTCTGCAGCTGCTGTTCGAATACATTCAGACTTTTTCCACTTTATACTCTATCCTGCAACAGTGCAGGCAGAGTCTATACAGAGCGTGTGCGAACTGACATTGGCTATAATTTTTAACCCTTCGTGTTCATTGTGTGTCCTTTCATGGACATCTTAATAGCAAATCAATAAAAGTTATATTTTATTATCACTAATCAGTTAGTAGTTCGGAAATTGGGTTTTAGTGTGCTCCGGTACATTAGTCTTTTTCAAGTCGTACAAATTTGCTCCCAGGTTCCTCTGACCCTTCGAGATCCTGCAGCAGATCAACTCTGTCGCCTACAAGCTTCGGCTGCCTCCTACCCTCCGGATTGCCAACTCCTTCCATGTCTCTCTCCTGAAACCAGTGATTCTGAACCGCTTTACCAAGACTCCTAGCCCTGCGGTTGCCTCCAGCGGCCCTTCAGACACATTCGAAGTTAAGGAGATCTTGGACACCAAGAGAGTAAGAGGAAAGACTTTTTATTTGGTGGATTGGAGGGGGTTTGGTCCTGAAGAGGGGTCCTGGGAGTCAGAGGAGAACCTCAATGCTCCTACCCTTCTGAAGAAGTTTCTCTCTCGCTCTGGCCCCAAGAAGAGGGGGCATAAGATGAGGGATAATGTCATGTCCGTGGCTGCAGGCCGTCAGTTTCACTCTCCTCCTGATGGCCGCAACCATGGGTCTGCGAGCGCTGGCCCCAGTCTCCTCCTCAGGAGATGCCAGTGCTCACTTCCACTCACCTCGGCCAGATCCCGTAGTAATCATGTAATCAGCCAATGAGTGCACTGGACTATAAGAAGGGCCCAGCCCCTTGCTTCGATGCCTGAGTGTTGTTTGTCATATCCTAGTTTGTCTAAGCAAATGGTCTCCTAGTGTTTTCCAGTGTTCCCTGTTCCTGTATCCTGTATCCCGTGCTGTCCTGGTCAAGTGCCGTGCTGTGCTGTAGTCATGCTGTGCTGTGTTCCACGCCTGTCCTGCTACTCCACACCTGATGTCTACCTGCTGCCTAGTCCCAGCCGAGCCTGCCTTGCTACTGTCCGAGCTGCCACATGTACCCTATACAAACTATAGACTGTGACCTGCACCCTGTTGGCCAGATGGCAAACCGCCAAGACGGTACGGCCCAGTGGGTCCACGAACCCTATGTGACAAATACTGCATCGTATGCATCATTCCTGTGCCTTTAAAACCAATTCAATGCAGATTATCAGAAAAGCCTGTTAACTGTGTCAGCAGCTCGGAAACAAGATATATTACGGAGACCTGATAAAGCAAAATCAAAAGTTTTTATTTTTTCTCGGTGAAGAACAGTGAGGGTATGTTCACACAGAGTGTTTTATGGGGTATTTTGGGCGTTTACGCCTCGAAAAACGCATCAAAAAACGAAAGCTGAACTCCTCCAAACATCTGCCCATTCATTTCAATGGGAAATACGGCGTTCTGTTCCGACGGGGCGTTTTTTGATGCCTCGTTTTCGGAGCCGTTTTTCATTGACTATATAGAAAAACAGCTCCAAAAACGGCCGTAAAAAACGCAGCAAAAATAGCGAGTGGCTTAAAAAACACCTGAAAATCAGGAGCTGCTTTCCCTTGAAAATAGCTCCGTATTTTCAGACGTTTTTTGCTAAGCATGTGAACATACCCTGAGGGTTTATTCACACATTGTTGTCAAATTGTGGCATTTTCACCAAAACCGTGATATGACCACAATGTGTGAATGAACCATAAATAGAGTTTTGTCCTGTATCCCTAAAAATCGTTTTTCATAAATAATGCTATACTGAGTGCACACATAAATGGCACTAACTTTGTAATTTACTTTGTGTACCAATTTGGTCTTAATATATGTTGATCTTGTGGACAACTTTGCAAGTGAAGTAGAGATATTTTATGTTATAGTGGGATACAATATATAATGAACATACACTATCTGGTCAAAAGAATGTGGACACCTGACCATCACATCTCCCAAAACCATCGGAGAAAATATTGAGTTGGGCCCTTGATGCGGCTATCACAACCTCCACTCTTCTGGGAAGGCTTTCCACCAGATTTCAGAGTGTCTGTGGAAAATTAAACGAATTCAGCCACAAGAGCATTTGGGAGGAGAGGGCCTGCCTTGCAAGTGACGTTTCAATTCATCCCAAAGATGTTTGATGGGCTTGAGGTCAGGGCTCTGGGCGGGCCACTCCTACACACCAAACTCGTCACACCATTACTTTATGGGTCTCGCTTTGTGAGTGATGCAGCAGAGGATAGGCGATGCCATGGCAGAAACAGATTAAACGCTAATGCATACAATGTGCCAGTAAGTTATGCATGCAGGTACAATGGTTTTAATTGCCCTTTGGTGAATAAAAAATTAAAAAGAAACTGGCCAACAATAGAAGAATTGAATGTGTAGAAACCTCGAGTAAGTAGGATTTTGGTGGTTGGCGGTGTACAAGACATGTCACACAATAAGATTTAAACACTATGCACTATTTGTAATGATAGGGGTAGGGAAACGGACAAGTGAGCCCTAATCTACCCGCCACTCTGTCCCTGCCTACTTGCAACGACCCGCCCTAGGCGACGGGTTACAACTGGGCGGCGGTCCCTACGCTCAGTAAGTGCACGAGACAAAACATACAAGGGAATATAAAGCAAAGGGAAAGGGGCAGTTGCCCACGGCAACACCGTGAGCAACAGAGTAGTGAACGAGCCAAGTCAAACCAGGAGAGCACGAGGTACCAAACGCAGAGCAGAAGAGTAGTCAGAAAGCCAGGGTCAGAATGGAGCAGGATCAAATTGTTATGAGCTGTAGCTGGGCCAGGAAACCACACGGAAAGAATCACAAGCAAGGAGGAAAAGGAAAGGCAGGTATAAATAGACAGAGCTAGCTGAGTCTGGCCAGGCTGCGATAGGCTCTCCCACTCCTAAGCCTGCCAGCCTGAGTGGTGGAAGCTGGAGTCAGTCTCAGAGAGATAGACTCAGGTGAAGACTGATTACCTAAGGAAGTTAACCCTGAAGCTGTGCCTGGCAGATCCTTTACAGTACCCCCCCTTTTATGAGGGGCCACCGGACCCTTTCTAAGCGGACCTGGTTTACTGGGGAAACGAAGGTGGAACTTCCTGACCAATACCCCAGCGTGAACATCCCGGGCGGGTACCCAAGTCCTCTCCTCAGGCCCGTATCCTCTCCAATGGACCAGGTACTGGAGGGAGCCTTGGACCATCTTGCTGTCCACAATCTTGGCCACCTCGAATTCCACCCCCTCAGGGGTGAGAACGGGAACAGGAGGTTTCCTCGAGGGAGCCAAGGACGGGGAGCAGCGTTTAAGGAGGGAGGCATGAAACACGTCGTGTATACGAAAATATGGGGGTAACTCCAGCCAGAAGGAGACAGGATTGAGGACTTCAATGACCTTATACGGCCCAATAAACCGGGGAGCAAACTTCTTGGACGGGACCTTAAGACGCAAGTTCCTAGTTGATAACCACACCAGATCCCCGACCATAAACAAGGGGTTAGCAGAACGTTTTCTATCAGCCTGAGTTTTTTGTACGCTCTGGGACGCCTCTAGGTTCTTCTGAACCTGGGCCCAGACTGTGCACAGTTCCCGATGAATGACCTCTACCTCGGGATTGTTGGAACTACCAGGTGAAACAGAGGAGAACCGTGGATTAAACCCAAAATTACAGAAAAAGGGGGAGACCCCTGACAAGTTACTGACCCGGTTATTAAGGGAAAATTCAGCGAGGGGAATGAATGAGACCCAATCATATTGACAGTCAGAGATAAAACACCTTAAATATTGTTCTAGAGATTGATTAGTCCTCTCAGTTTGGCCATTGGTTTCAGGATGGAAAGCAGAGGAGAAGGACAGATCAATCTCCAACTTCTTACAGAAGGCTCTCCAAAACAAAGAAACAAATTGTACCCCTCTGTCCGAAACAATATTGACAGGGACCCCATGGAGACGCAGGATGTGTTTGACAAACAAGGTAGCTAACGTCTTGGCGTTGGGTAGCTTCTTGAGGGGCACAAAGTGGCACATCTTACTGTAGCGGTCTACTACCACCCACACCACCGACTTGCCTTGGGATGGAGGCAAATCGGTGATAAAATCCATGGAGATATGTGTCCAAGGTCTCTGGGGAATGGACAACGAACGTAGTAAGCCCGCTGGTCGGGACCTGGGAGTCTTGGACCTAGCACAAACCTCACAAGCGGCGACGTAGGCCTTAACGTCTTTAGGCAACCCAGGCCACAAATAGTTTCTGGCAATGAGGTGTTTGGTACCCAGGATGCCTGGATGACCAGATAGTGCGGAGTCATGATTTTCCCTAAGTACCCTTAGCCGGTATTGCAGGGGAACAAACAGCTTGTCCTCAGGAAGGTTCCCGGGGGCTGAACCTTGATCAGCTGCAATTTCAGAGACTAAATCAGAATCAATAGAAGAAATGATTATACCGGGAGGCAAAATACAAGCAGGATCTTCCTCCGAAGGAGGGCTGGCCATGAAGCTACGCGACAGTGCATCGGCCTTAATATTTTTAGACCCAGCCCTATAGGTAACCAAAAAGTTGAATCTGGTAAAAAATAGCGCCCATCGAGCTTGTCTTGGGTTTAGCCTCCGGGCAGATTCTAGGAAAACCAGATTCTTGTGGTCGGTAAGGACCGTTACTTGGTGCCTAGCCCTCTCCAGGAAGTGGCGCCACTCTTCAAATGCCCATTTAATGGCTAAGAGTTCGCGGTTGCCAATATCATAGTTACTCTCAGTGGGCGAAAACTTCCTGGAGAAGTAGGCACAGGGGCGGAGATGGGTGAGGGACCTGGTACCCTGGGACAAGACAGCCCCCACTCCCACCTCGGATGCGTCAACTTCCACGATAAATGGCTCCATTTGGTTGGGCTGAACCAGCACCGGGGCCGAGATAAAGCACTTCTTAAGGACCTCAAAAGCCTGGACAGCCTCTGGAGACCAGTGGAGGAGATCAGCACCTTTGCGAGTGAGGTCCGTAAGAGGCTTAGCGATGACCTAGAAGTTAGCAATGAATCTCCTGTAATAATTAGCGAACCCCAAAAAACACTGTAACGCCTTCAGGGAGGCAGGTTGGACCCATTCTGCCACAGCCTGAACCTTGGCGGGGTCCATGCGGAATTCATGAGGAGTGAGGATTTGACCCAAAAATGGTATCTCCTGTACCCCAAACACACATTTTTCGGTTTTTGCAAACAGTTTGTTTTCCCGAAGGACCTGGAGCACCTTCCTGACATGCTCAATGTGGGAGGGCCAGTCCTTGGAAAACACCAGTATGTCATCAAGGTACACTACAAGAAATATCCCCAGGTAATCTCTCAAAATCTCATTTATGAAATTCTGGAAGACCACCGGCGCATTACACAACCCAAAGGGCATGACGACGTATTCGAAATGACCTTCGGGCGTGTTAAACGCAGTCTTCCACTCATCCCCCTCTTTGATGCGGATAAGGTTATACGCCCCCCGTAGATCAAACTTAGAGAACCATTGGGCCCCCTGAACCTGATTAAAGAGATCAGGAATCAAAGGAAGGGGATACTGGTTCCTTACAGTGACCTTATTCAGGTTACGGTAGTCAATGCATGGCCTAAGACCACCATCCTTCTTCCCTACGAAGAAGAAGCCAGCACCTACCGGAGAAGTAGAGGGGCGAATGTAACCCTTGGCCAGGCATTCCTGGATATACTCTCTCATGGCTTCACATTCGGGACAAGAAAGATTAAATATCCTACCCTTAGGAAGCTTAGCTCCTGGTACCAATTCGATAGCGCAATCGTATTCTCTATGAGGAGGTAACACTTCGGAGGCCTCCTTAGAGAAAACATCAGCGAAGTCCCGAACAAACTCAGGTAGCGTGTTCACCTCCTCAGGGGGAGAAATAGAATTAACAGAAAAACATGACGTCAAACATTCATTACCCCATTTGGTAAGCTCCCCAGTATTCCAGTCAAACGTGGGATTATGCAACTGCAACCAGGGAAGGCCTAAAACCAAATCGGACGATAATCCCTGCATCAACAGTACAGAGCACTGCTCCAAATGCATGGAGCCAACAAGGAGTTCAAAAACAGGGGTATGCTGTGTAAAATAACCATTAGCAAGAGGAGTGGAGTCGATACCCACTACTGGGACAGGTTTAGGCAAATCAATCAAAGGCATAGCAAGAGACATAGCAAATTCCACAGACATGATATTAGCAGAGGACCCTGAATCCACGAAGGCGCTGCCGGTAGCAGACCTACCACCAAAAGAGACCTGAAAGGGAAGCAAGATCTTATTACGTTTCATATTTACGGGAAATACCTGTGCGCCCAAGTGACCTCCCCGATGATCACTTAGGCGCAGAAGTTCTCCGGCTGCATTCTTACGCTTAGGACAGTTGTTCACTTGATGCTTGTCATCCCCACAGTAGAAGCAGAGACCATTCTTCCTGCGGAAATCTCTACGTTGTTGGGTGGACACGAAGGCCCCGAGTTGCATAGGTACCTCTGAGTCTTCCGGGGAAGAACGAAGCAACGGAACCTCGGGAGGCATCATGGGGGAGTCGGAGGAGAAAACACATAAACGTTCGCGTTGTCGTTCCCTGAGACGTCGGTCAAGTCGTACCGCTAAAGCCATAACCTGGTCTAGGGAGTCAGAAGAGGGATAGCTAACTAGCAGGTCTTTCAGGGCATTCGACAGACCCAACCTAAACTGGCACCTTAAGGCAGGGTCATTCCACCGAGAAGCTACGCACCACTTCCTAAAGTCAGAACAATACTCCTCAACAGGTCTCTTACCCTGACGTAAGGTCACCAGCTGACTCTCGGCAAAGGCAGTCTTGTCAGTCTCGTCATAAATGAGTCCGAGAGCAGAAAAGAAAAGATCAACGGAGGAAAGTTCAGGGGCGTCAGGAGCCAAGGAGAAGGCCCATTCTTGGGGCCCGTCCTGGAGCCGGGACATAATTATACCCACTCGCTGGCTCTCAGAACCTGAGGAGTGGGGCTTTAAGCGAAAGTAAAGCCTGCAACTCTCCCGAAAGGAGAGAAAAGCCCTCCGGTCCCCTGAGAACCGGTCGGGCAACTTGAGGTGGGGTTCAGGAGTTGAGGTGAGGGGAACCTCCAAGGTAGCCTCAGGCTGGTTGACCTTCTGAGCCAGGGCCTGGACCTGTAGGGAGAGACCCTGCATTTGCTGAGCCAGGGTCTCAAGGGGGTCCATGGTAGTGTCAGGGACCAGGGTAGACTAGGTATATGGGCTTGTGATTATGTAATGATAGGGGTAGGGAAACGGACAAGTGAGCCCTAATCTACCCGCCACTCTGTCCCTGCCTACTTGCAACGACCCGCCCTAGGCGACGGGGTACAACTGGGCGGCGGTCCCTACGCTCAGTAAGTGCACGAGACAAAACATACAAGGGAATATAAAGCAAAGGGAAAGGGGCAGTTGCCCACGGCAACACCGTGAGCAACAGAGTGGTGAACGAGCCAAGTCAAACCAGGAGAGTACGAGGTACCAAACGCAGAGCAGAAGAGTAGTCAGAAAGCCAGGGTCAGAATGGAGCAGGATCAAATTGTTATGAGCTGTAGCTGGGCCAGGAAACCACACGGAAAGAATCACAAGCAAGGAGGAAAAGGAAAGGCAGGTATAAATAGACAGAGGGCGGGAGCTAGCTGAGTCTGGCCAGGCTGCGATAGGCTCTCCCACTCCTAAGCCTGCCAGCCTGAGTGGTGGAAGCTGGAGTCAGTCTCAGAGAGATAGACTCAGGTGAAGACTGATTACCTAAGGAAGTTAACCCTGAAGCTGTGCCTGGCAGATCCTTTACACTATTCTTTCTGAATTAACACCAATTTTCATTCATGTTTCTGGCAGGATGAAAAAAAGCAATTGATGACAACAAACGTGTGGCTGAGGCAGGTAAGGGAAATTCTATCTTTGTCCATAGACCTTAGACACATTTATTCACACCTTCTGAGGTATACTGAGGTAAAATCTTTGTTAGACCTGTTCACATTTTGTGGTAGTGTTGGGACTCAGAGCCGCATCACTATTGCAACAAAGTTTATGCTGTGATTGACCCCAAAAAAAAACAAAGCAGAGAGATTTCGCCCTATGATGAATGTTTATAATCCATTAGTGAACACTTCACTGGTCATGGTGAAAATTGGCTTAGTACGAGTGAACGTATCTTATATTTTTCTCTCCTGTTGGCTGTAATCAGACCGAGGGGACAGAGGGGATAATTTGTTAAGATAATGTAATAACTTCTTTGTAACACTCTTTATTAGACTTTAAGCCCAAGAGCATTACTGGATGTCGGTCCCTGGCTAGCAGAGTCGGATCTTGGATGATGTTTTTGAAGACAGTGAAACAGAGTAACACATTGTACCGGGATGTCTCAGAGATGGTAAAGCAGAGTAGCACAGCGTAGCAGGACCATACTTTAGTGGGACCATTTCAACTTGTTGGAGAAGGAGTTGCGCAGAGCGCAGGAGCAGTTTAGCGGCCGGCAGTTACAATGAATGACTGGGTCTGTTATTCAGTTGGCGCAGACTAACCTGGAGTGCAAAATCAAAGAAATCCCCCGTTTTTCAGACTTTGCCGGTAAGATTCCCAGGTTATGGTCCCCAATAGACGGTCAGCTGCAGTTGGCCGGTGTAAACTCTTTCTGACCAAACAGATCTTGGTCGGTAATGGGCGGGCAATGTCAGGTCAGGCTATCAGTATCCAGAGGCAAGGTCAGGGTCAGGCCAGAGATTAGTACATGGATAAGTCAGATCAATCAGATTTAAGATGAAAACCGGGTCAAGCACAGGAAAATCACAGGGAACAACAAGTTCAAACACCAAGAAACTCACCACCAGGGTTGATAACCAAGCAAGGAATTCCACCAGCAGTTTCACTTTAAGGTTCCAGCAGGAGTGACATAACACGCCGTGTCGGGTCCCAATCTGCGTGGCTTGAGCAGTGCAGCCCAATAAAGAGGAGAGATGGCATTTAAGAAGTACATTCCTAGTGGTCTAGAGTAATGAAATGGTTAATAGGTAGATCCGTAGTAATCTGGGGTAGTGAAGGGGTGAATGTCAACATCCCTGATGTTCTATGGTAATGAAAAAGCCATTATGTACCTCCCTGGTGATATAGGGTGGTGAAGGGGTTAAAGACCTGGTGTCAAATGATTTAAGGCCCATTTACACGGCCGTTAATCAGTCAGATTCCAATGCTAACAAGTGATTTTGCGCGATAATCGCTTAATGTGAATAGGTGTAGAGACTGAACAACTCGCGAGAAAACTTTTGTTGATCATGCAAATATTTGTGCGTACAAAAAAATAATTGTCGGTCGTTCTGACATTGTGGTATGTAAACATGAATTGTTTGATTGATAGCAGATATAGGAGGCTTTTTTTTTTCAATAAATGTAAGGCTAAATTCAGATGACAATGAAAAACGTCTGTTTGTCACACGGTCATTTTCAGAACAATGAACCTCTATGGGTATATTCACATGGCCGTTTTTTAACGGCCTGTGAATACTGGGTGTCAAAAAAATAGGACATGTCCTATTTATGGCAATTTTCACGGCCAGACGGCTCCCATAGAAGTTAATGGATCAGCTTTTACCGGCCGTTTATCAGGAAACAATCCTTGTAAGGGCCGGTAAAAACTGATCCTGGCCGAGGACTCCCCGCACACAGTGCTACATTGAGCGCTGATCCCGGGGTAGCCCTTTTCATTACTGTCTATATAAGGAAAGTGAAGTCAGGGATTTCAACAATGGAGTCCCCGGCCAGAGCATCGCAAGATCTCTGGCCGGGGACTCCAGTCTTGTAGATAGCACACCCTCCATGTAGATAGCAACCCCCTGCCTGAAGATAGCAACCCCCCCATCCCCCATAAATAGCGCCACTGTAGCTCCCTGGCGCTATCTATGGGGGATAGGTGATAACTTGTAGTAAACTTAATAACCCTTTAAAAACTAAATATTGATGATTAGTACATACAGGAATATTAAAAAAAAAATACTGGATCAACCAGCCAGGCTCCAGGATAAATTTTTCTACTGCAGATCGGAATATGGAAGCAGAATGCATATTTTCAGTTTGAAAGTGTCACAGCGTGGGGTGTGGACCCACTGGGCCGTACTACGTAGCGGGATAGCAGCTGGCAAACAGGTATAATGCAATGTCTATAGTTCTGAAAGGGTACCTGAGGCAATGTAGACAGTAGCAGTGGATTCAGGCTCCGACAGTAGACAGACACCCGGCGGGGTGAAACAGAATAGATGAAGTGGAAGGCACAACACGACTCCAACTCTTGAAGGCATAGTGGCACGGTAGCACGGGATACAGGGTACAGGCAGCAGGAACGGGAAACACTGGGAACTAGAAAACACTAGGAGACCATTTGCAAGGACAAACTTAAGGTAAAACAACAACGCTCAGGCAAAGATCGTGAGGGCAGAGCCCCTTTTATAGTCCAGAAGCATTCTGGGCTAATTGCAGCTATTCTGCAAATGTGCGCATACTGGCCCTTTAAGGCCGTGCACGCACTGGCGCGCATGCTCTGCGGGAGACCGTGTTTGGACCAGGAAGTGAGTGCCAGTGTCTCCCAGGAGGGAGATTCCGCAGGGAACTCACTCGTCCATGGCGCGGTTGTCAGAGGGTAAGTCAGGACGACGGTTCGCGGCCATAGACGTAACAGTATCCCCCCTCTTACGCCCCCTATTCTTGGGACCAGAGCGGGAGAGAAACTTCTTCACAAGGGCAGGAGCATTGATGTTCTCCTCTGGCTGCCAAGACCTCTCCTCTGGGCCAAATCCCCTCCAATCCATGAAATAAAACATTCTTACTCCTACTCTCTTGGTGTCCAAGATCTCCCTCACCTCGAATGTCCCTGATGAGCCGCTAGGAGCCACTGCGGAACTAGGAGTCTTGGAGTAGCGGTTCAGGACCACAGGCTTCAGCAGGGAGACGTGGAAGGAGTTTGGGATCTTGAGGGTGGGAGGCAGACGAAGCTTGTAAGAGACAGGATTTATCTGCAGCAGAATATCGAAGGGTCCGAGGAACCTGGGAGCAAACTTAGTACCTGGAAGAAACTGGGGAGATTCTTGTCTTCTAGTGTCTGCCTTTCTCTTCATGCGGTCGACCGCCAGCAGAATAGAAGATCGGGTCTGCTTCCATATCTGCAGAAAGTCTCTGAAAGTAGTCAGCTGCAGGCACCTGGGACATAGTGGAAACAGGAAGAGGTATTCGTGGATGTTGGCCGTGGACAATGAAGAATGGGCTGGAGGTGGTGGACTCACTAGTATGGTTGTTGTAAGAGAACTCAGCCCATGGAAGCAGCTGCACCCAGTCATCATGCTGCCTGGAGATAAAGTGCCGCAGATAGTTCTCCATGATCTGATTAACCCTCTCGACTTGACCATTGGACTGGGGATGGTAGGCCGAGGAAAAGTCCAACTTCACACCAAGGAGACTGCAGAGGGCTCTACAGAACTTTGAGGTGAACTGAACCCCTCGATCTGAGACAATATGCAGAGGCAAGCCGTGCAGACGGAAGATGTGTTGGATGAAGAGGCCGGCCAGTCGGGAAGCAGAAGGCAGACCAGTCAGTGGAACAAAATGAGCCATTTTGGAGAATCGATCCACCACCACCCAGACCACACTGCATCCAGCAGAGAGAGGCAGGTCCGTGATAAAGTCCATAGCAATATGTCGCCAGGGGGCATCGGGCACAGGCAGTGGCTGGAGCAGACCAGCTGGTCTGGAGTGGGCTACTTTATTTGCTGCACACACCGTGCAGGAGGAGACAAAATCTGCGACGTCTTTGGGCAGCATGGGCCACCAGAAGTGATGGGCAACTAGGTCTTGGGTCTTACGGGCACCCGCGTGACCTGCCAGCTTGGAACTGTGTCCCCAGCGAAGGATTCTTCCTCTGTCTGCCAGATGTACAAAGGTCCTCCCCGGGGGAATGTCTCTAACTTGCAGAGGGTTGACAGAGATGATGCAAGAAGGGTCAATGATATTCTGTGGGGACTCCACAGTGTCTTCTGTCTCGAATGACCTAGACAAGGTATCGACCCTCCCATTCTTGTCAGCAGGGCGGTAGTGGAGCTCAAACTGGAACCGAGCGAAGAACAGCGACCACCTGGCCTGACGAGGGTTCAGCCGTTGGGACGTCTGGAGATAGGTGAGGTTCTTGTGGTCTGTGAAGACCAGGATTGGATGAGCTGCGCCCTCTAGTAGGTGTCTCCACTCCTGCAGAGCCAGCTTGATGGCCAGTAACTCCCGATCCCCAATCGATTAGTTGCGCTCTGCGGGAGAAAAAAGCTTAGAGTAGTAGCCACATACCACAGTCTTGCCTTTGGAACCTCTCTGGAACAGAAGTGCACCAGCACCAACAGAGGAGGCGTCCACCTCCAACAAAAACTGTAAGGATACATCAGGATGATGAAGAATTGAGGCTGACATGAAGGCCTTCTTTAAGCTCTTGAACGTGGCCTCTGCTTCTGGAGTCCACACCTTGGCATTCATGCCCTTTTTGGTGAGGGTAGAGATGGGAGCTGTCAGTGAGAAGTTGGGGATGAACAGCCGGTAGAAGTCGGCGAATCCCAGGAAGCGCTGTATGGCCCTTAAGCCTTGAGGACGTGGCCATTCCAAGATAGGCTTTACCTTTTCAGGATCCATTTTGAGGCCCTGATCGGAGATGATGTAGCCCAGGAAGGGCAGAGACTTTCTCTCAAACATGCACTTTTCCAGCTTGGCATATAGGTGATTCTCCCTTAATCGAAAGGACATGTCTCTGATGAGTCGCTGGATCTGGGGAAAAAAATCAAAATGTCATCGAGATACACCACAACGCAGACATAGAGGAGATCATGGAAGATGTCATTGATGAACTCTTGAAAGACAGCTGGAGCGTTACACAGGCCGAAGGGCATAACCAGGTATTCATAGTGCTCATCACGTGTATTAAATGCCGTCTTCCATTCGTCACCCTGATGAATCCGGATTAGATTGTAGGCCCCCTGCAGGTCTAGTTTTGAAAAAAAATTTGCTCCCAGTATGTGATCAAACAGTTCAGAGATTAAAGGCAATGGGTATCTGTTCTTTACCGTGATCTGGTTGAGACCCCGGTAGTCAATGCAGGGTCGGAGGGATCCGTCTTTCTTTTTAACAAAGAAAAATCCGGCCCGCAGGGGATGAGGATTTGCATATGAAGCCCCTCTCTAAATTTTCCTTGATATAGGCAGACATCGACTGGGTTTCAGACAAGGAGAGGGTGTCACGTTGGGTTCGTGGACCCAGTGGGTCGTACCGCCTTGACGGTATGGCAGCTGGCCAACAGGGCACAGGTCACAGCCTATAGTTCGTGTAATGTACCTGTGGCAGCTCGGACAGTAGCAGGCTCGGCTGGGACTAGGCAGCAGGTAAACGTCAGGCGTGGAGTAGCAGGACAGGCGTGGAATACAGCACAGCACGACTTCAGCTCAAAACGGTACTTGACCAGGATAGCACGGCATATGGGATACAGGTACGGGGAACACTGGGAACTGGAAAACATTAGGAGACCATTTGCATAGACAAACTAGGATACGACAAACAACGCTCAGGCATGGAAGGAAGGGGCTGGGCCTTCTTATAGTCCAAGGTACTCATGGGCTAATTTTTTATTAAAGTCCAGTGTGCGCGCTGCCCCTTTAAGAGTGGGTACGCGCCTGCGCGCGCACCCTACGGGACCCGGCCGAGGTAAGTGGAAGTGAGCGATGGCGTCTCCTGAGGAGGAGACTGGGGCCAGCGCTCGCACAACCATGGCTGCAGCCATCAGGAGGCAAGTGAGCCTGACGGCCCGCGGCCATGGACATGACAGAGGGTATACTCTACCGCGAGGAGGAGACAAATCAGGGACCAGGTCAATAGGACAATCATACGTTCAGTTTGGCGGTAACATCTCTGCCTCCTTCTTGTCGAAGACATCCAAGAACTGAGAGTAGGAAGAGGACAACCCTGCCAATGACAGATGCGGAGGAGGCTGAAGCGGATGGATATGCCCCAGACAGCGGTTGAGGCACTTGGGACTCCACTGGAGAATCTCTCCGGAGTTCCAATCCAGGACTGGGGCGTGTAGACTGAGCCAAGGCAAACCCAGCAACTCGGGATTGATGGCCTTGGGTAGGACAAAAAGGGAGATGAGCTCAGAATGAAAGGCTCCCACTCAGCTGTTTGTTCACAGACAATATTGGGTCGGGCAGCGGCAGTCCATCTACTGAGGCAACGATCAACGGCTTCTCCTGAAGGGTAGTGGGCAAGTGAAGAAGATCCACAAGGTCTCCGTGTATAAAATTGGCTACAGAGCCAGAGTCCAGATAGGCAGAGGCCAGATGGGACCTCTCGCCAGCGATAATAGTCACAGGGATGGACAGCTTGGAGGAGAGTTCTCTGTCAAATGCTGTGTCGCCCAGTGTTGTCTCTCCAACCAATCCTAGGCGTTGGAGTTTTTTGGCTTCTGGGTACACAGACGCACGACATGGCCAGCGAGGCCACAATATAGACAGAGTCCAGAAGAGCGCCTGCTCGGTCTAAGCCGATCTACTTGCATCGGGACCTCGGATGGAGCAACAGATGAGGACAAGACGGGTTGCTGGAAGTTGCGAGCCAACCTAGGAAGCCTTCTCTCTCGACGAACCTCTTGGGATCTTTCTCTGAGCCTCATGTCAACCCGGGTGGAAAGTAAAATTAGGTCGTCCAAGGTAGGTGATAGATCACGAGCAGCTAGTTTGTCCTTGATCTCGGATGACAGACCATGCCAGAAGGCAGCTACTAACGCCTCATTGTTCCAGGACATCTCTCCTGCCAGGAACTGGATGGTGTACCCGCCCATGGAGGTCTCCTCCTGGCGCAGGTTCAGTAGAGAAGTTGCTTCCGACGAAACTCGTCCAGGCTCCTCAAACACAGTGCGGAATAACTGCAGGAACCCCTGGAAGTCTCGGGTCCCTGCCGTTCCCAGATTGGGTTCGCCCACACCAGGGCTTTGCCGGCAAGCAGAGACACAATGAAGGCGATCCTGGCGCCATCTGAGGGAAATGCTTTGGCGTGCAGGGTGAAGTGGATATGACACTGGTTGATAAATCCCATGCACGCGCTTTCATCTCCATGAAAACGAGGTGGTAGTGGCAGCGAGAACCGAGGATCAGAACTGGTGCTGACAGGAGGTGTAGCAGGAGGATCAGTCGGAGAAGCTGGAACAGGAGCAAAGGGGGAAGCAGCTAGCTCCCCTAGCTGTAGTGCCATGGAATTTACTACCACAAGGAGTTGATCCTGTCGTGTTCGCAGGTCCTGCAGGTCCGCTTGCATGGCTTAAGAAGGGGACAGGCCCTTGAATTGACCAGCGGGGTCCATAGCCTGAGCGTACTGTCACGGCGTGGGGTGTGAACCCACAGGGCCGTACTGCGTAGCGGGATAGCAGCTGGCCAAATAGGTATAATACAATGTCTAAAGTTCTGAAAGGGTACCTGAGGCAATGTAGAAAGTAGCGGTGGATTCAGGCTAAGATGAGGCTCGAACAGCAGACAAACACCCGGCGGGGTGCGACACAATAGATGCAGCGGAAGGTACAACACAACTCTAA
The DNA here is from genome assembly GCF_050947455.1 of Rhinoderma darwinii. Classification (NCBI taxonomy): domain Eukaryota; kingdom Metazoa; phylum Chordata; class Amphibia; order Anura; family Rhinodermatidae; genus Rhinoderma; species Rhinoderma darwinii. The sequence continues at coordinate 222,583,862 of NC_134687.1, forward strand.
CTCTTGAAGGCACAGAGGCACGGTAGCAGGGGATACAGGGTACAGGCAGCAGGACCGGGAAACACTGGGAACTGGAAAACACTAGGAGACCATTTGCAAGGACAAACTTAAGGTAACACAACAACGCTCAGGCAAAGTACGAGAGGGCAGAGCCCCTTTTATAGTCCAGAAGCATTCTGGGGTAATTGCAGCTATACTGCAAATGTGCGCGTACTGGCCCTTTAAAGCCATGCACGCGCGTGCCCTGCGGGAGATAGTGTCTGGACCAGGAGGGAAATGCCGCCGGGAACTCGCTCGTCCATGGCCACCAGAGGGTAAGTCAGGACGAGAGTCCGCGGCCATAGACGTTACAGAAAGTATATGCTGCCAATGTAAAATTTGTATTCAGGGATATTATTACTATTTATTACTGTGCTGCTGCTGATCATTACTTTTCTCTTTGCAATAGGAATGGGTAGATTTTAAATTGCGATGGAATCCGAAAGACTACGGAGGAATAACTTACATCAGAGTACCGTCTGAATCCTTGTGGCTTCCTGATATTGTTCTGTTTGAAAAGTAAGAATATATAGTATAATATATAATAGTCTTATCTGGTGTACCAGTGTTACAGGAGGTCACCCTTCCCTCCCCTGAAGTGCTATTGAATTACAAAGCAAGGAAGGACAGAAAAAAACCTGTTATCACATGGCTTTCTTTCTCTCTCTTGCTTGTTTTACGAGTGTCATGTCTTCTTTTCTGAGAATCCCACAGATATGTATCTCGCACCATAACAGAACTTGTAATGTTTTCAAAGTTCAGAAATATCATGTAAGCTTTCATAAGCCATCATATAATAAATGAGGGCAGGACCAATAGGTGGGATCTGTTTTATGGGAACTACTATGAGGGCACTACTGTATGGCCCCAAGTCCCTCTACGGTATTGCATTACTATGTAGCTGCCCCATTTGTCTTTGTAATGGATACTGTGGCTTATAGACAGCTGCGTTCCACAATCAGTGGCTCCAGCACCCTACATATGACTCTAGATGTTGCCAGCTGTGTATACTTTTCTGCACCAATAACACTGGGGACAGTATAGAAGGGACTTTCCACCCATGTCAGATCTATATCACTGAGAGTTGACACGGCTACTCGGCCAGTATTATCACTTCTTCTTTTTGCAAATATACAGTACTGTGCAATAGATTTAGGCAGTTGTGGAAAAATGCTGCAAATTAAAAATGCTTTCAAAAATAGAAGTGCTAATAGTTTTTTGGTATCAATTAATAAAAAGCAAAGTGAATGAACAGAAGAGTAATCTAAATCAAATCAATATTTGGTGTGACCAACCTTTGCCTTCAAAGCAGCATCAATTCTTCTGGGTGCACTTGCACAAAGTCATGGATTTTGTAGGATTATAGTCAGGTGTAGGATTAACCAATTATACCAAACAGATTATAATGATCATCAATTTCATATGTAGGTTGAAACACATTCATTAACTATAACAGAAATAATTGTGTAGGAGGAACAGCCAAACTCTGCTACAAAGGTGAGATTGTGGAAGACAGTTTCATTTTACAGGTCCCACCATGGCAAGACTGAGTACATCAACTAGACACAAGGTAGTTATACTGCATCAGCAAATTCTCTCCCAGGCAAAGATTACAAAGCAAACTGGGGTTTCAACATATGCTGTTCAAGCTCTTTTGAAGAAGCACAAAGAAACAGGCAACGTTGAGCACCGTAGACGCAGTGGTCGGCCAAGGAAACTTAGTGCAGCAGATCAAAACACATCATGCTTACTTCCCTTCAATATCGGAAGATGTCTAGCAGTGCCAGTGGGACCCAAGTACACCCATCTACTGTTCGGAGAAGTCTGGCCAGAAGTGGTCTTCAATGTGGAAACAAGGCCAAATGACTCAACAATGCATGAAAACACAGGAACTGGGGTGCAGAAAAATGGCAGCAGGTGCTCTAGACTGATGAGTCAAAATTTAAAATATTAGGCAGTTTGTTCTCCAAAGGGCTGGAGAGCAGTACAATAATGATGTTATGTAAATGTAAGTGGAGCGATACCTCAAATCTGCTGAAGTCTGCTGGAAAAGAGAGTGCACATAAACCTGCAACCTCTAACCCGTAACCACTCTAGTTCACAGAATCTAAGGCTACTCTAAGGTGTTCGCCCGAGCTGACCGCAAGGTGACATGGACTTTGCTGCTTAGAATCCAGAATGCAGTTTTGGAAAAGAGGTGCAGTGCAAGCAAACCTGAGCTGGAAATCACACAGCCAGAAGGTTAACTGAAAGTCCAGAAACGGAGTAGAGGTAATCAGACAAGCCACGCTCCAAACCAGCCAGGAGCGGATAATCATAATCGGTAAGCAGGGGGTTAACGAGAGACAAGCCGAGGTCAGTATACATGAGGTCCAGAAAACAGAAGTGCAGGAGCAGTCAGGAGCTTGATCAGGAACCAGGAAACAGGAATATTCACAAGCAAAGACAGTTGGGAAAAGCAGATTGGCAGAAGGACAGAGAAGAGAGATAGGCTCAAAGCAAAAGAAGAACCGCCCAGAAGCTAGACAGGTTGTCATAGCGACCTTAAAGGACCAGTGTCACGGGAAAAAAAATTTTTAGACCAATTTGCTTTTAGTGTTTTATTAAACATTTTTTTATTTATTTGTGTGTTTGTGTTTTACTTTTTTTTATTTTTTCACTTTTTCTTGTCCATGGGGGCTGCCATTTTTTTTTCCATCTCTGTATGTGTCGATTAACGACACATACAGGCATGGAATACGGCACATACAGTCCCATAGTGAATGCAAACGGGGCCCTTTCCATCCACTATGCTGTACGCCGTCTGTGTGGGAAAGGCGCATGCGCTGCTCCCACACAGTCCATATAGAACTGTGCGATGTCCGGCGCCATTTTCTTGTGGACCGGAAGTCGTGGCCGGACAGTAAGATTACTACTTCCGGTCGCGGCTTCCGGACTTGTGCACTTGGAGCGGAGGTAGCAGACGGAGCGGACGGACCAGAGGGAGCGGTGGCGGCAGGAGCAGGTAAAGGAGGTCTGTGTATGTACGTGTTTTACTGTGTGTTTACTACTGTATGTTAACCTACTACACTGTGTGTTAGCTAAAAAAATGGCGACACACAGTGTAGGAGGTTTGACCGTTCAATCCCCTCGTTTCTCCCGGCACAAGCCAGGATAAAGGAGGGGGGATTCTGAGAGCTCACTAGAGCGAGTGAGTCTTCTCAAATTTTGCAGCATAAAGCAATGTGGTTGCTTTTCCACATGCAATGCTGCAATTTTGGGAATTGCTCCATCTAGTGACCAGCGCTGGGAAATATTATAAATTAGAATCTAATTTATAATATTTCCTGACTCGTGAAAAAAATAAAAAAATTAGAACAATGTTTAATCACCTATACACTAACTGTTTAACTAAAAAAAAAAAAAAATGTTTTTCTAGCGACACATTCCCTTTAAGGCTGGTTTCACACACCCTATTTACGGACGTAATTCGGGCGTTTTAACCTCGAATTACGTCCGAAAATACGGCCCCAAAGCGACGGCAAACATCTGCCCATTCATTTGAATGGGCTTTACGATGTTCTGTGCCGACGGTCATTTTTTTTACGCGCCGCTGTCAAAAGACGGCACATAAAAAAGACGCCCGCATCAAAGGAGTGCATGTCACTTCTTGAGACGTAATTGAAGCCGTTTTACATTGACACAATGGAAAAACAGCTCCAATTACGTCCGTAATGGATGCAGCGAAAAGCGCCGCACTTGCCATTACGTCTGAAATTCCGGAGCTGTTTTCTCCTGAAAACAGCTCCGTAATTTCAGCCGTATCGGACGCTGCCGTGTGAACATACCCTAAACAGGTGTTGTCCTAGCAAATGAGTGTCTGCAGGCAACAGTGAAGAGTGGTGGAGGTCCCTTGCAAGTTTGAGGTTGCATTTCAGCAAATGGAGTTGGGGATTTGGTCAGGATTAATTCAATGGATATAAGCAGCACTAGATCAAAAGACATATAAATATAAGTAGGTGGTTGCACACCTTAGGGACATGGTCCAATGGTCCCTTGATGAAGAACAAATGAGAGATCAGACAGAACTCCAAAAGTAAAAGTGATCCTTTTATTCCCACATGAAACGTTGCATGTGGGAATAAAAGGATCACTTTTACTTTTAGGGTATGTGCACACACAAAATAAAAAAACTTCAGGAAATACAGAGCTGTTTTCAAGGGAAAACAGCTCCTGATTTTCAGACATTTTTTAAGCCACTCGCGTTTTTCACTGCGTTTTTAACAGCCGTTTTTGGAGCTGTTTTTCTATAGAGTCTATGAAAAACGGCTCCAGAAACGGCTGAAAAAGTGACATGCGCTTTTTTTAAGAAAACGCCCACGTAAAAAACGCCCCGTGGTTCCGATTTTCCAGCCGTTTTTCTGGACGTTTACGGCCCAGAAAACGGCTGAAAACACTCCGTGTGAACATACCCGTAGAGTGCTCTCTGATCTCCCATTTTTTTGGTCAGGATTAATGGTGTCCTCAATGCTGTGGAATACAGGCAGATCCATCATGCAATGCCATCAGGGAGGTGTCTAATTGGCTCCAAATTTATTCTGCAGCAGGACAACGACCCCAAACTTACAGCCAATGTCATTAGGAACTATCTTCAGCGTAAAGAAGAAGTGATGATATGGCGCCCACAGGGCCCTGATCTCAACATCATTGAGTCTGTCTGGGATTACATGAAGAGACATAAGGATTTGAGGAAGCCTATATCCAAAGAAGGTCTGTGGTTAGTTCTCCAAGATGTTTGGAACAACCTCCCTGCCAAGTTCCTTCAAAAACGGTGTACAAGTGTACCTAAAAGTATTGATGCTGTTTTGAAGGCAAAGGGTGGTCACACCAAATATTTGTTGATTTTGATTTCTCTTCTGTTCATTCATTTTGTTAAGTGATAAAAAAAAAACTATCAACACTTCTATTTTTAAAAGCATTCTTACTGCAACATTTTTTCACAACTGCTTAAAACTTTTGCATAGTACTCTAAATATACAAAATAGGAGTCCTCACATGCTGAGAACTATCATGGTGTTTACCTTCTATCTACTAGCTGAAATAGCAAAAAAAATAAAAAATGATATACGGGAGAGAATAAAAATGTTGACAGCAAGCATTATCAAGTTTAAAAAATAAAATACAAATTATATAGGTTCCTGGCCTTATTTATTAAAAAAATTTTTTTTAAAATATCTGAATCTTATTTGTAATTGATTGTAAATGGCTAAAAAAATAAAGTAACAGTATACTGTTAAATACCCAAAAAATCCTTAACCAATATATTTTGCTTAACCCTTTCCCGTACCTTGACGTAACTGCACGTCCAGACGAGCAGTTACTTTCTGCACCATGAAGTGCAGTTACATCTTGTGTTTGACAGCTACACCGCAGAGGCGATTAACTGTGCAGGGTGTCTGCCCTGCTCTCCCTGCTGCCGATCAGTGGCCCATCGCTGCTGATTAAGTAAATTAACTTCTTAGATTCGGCGATCGATTGCGATCGCCACATTTAGGGGGTTTGTAGCACATCGGTAGCCCCCACAATGCGATTTCGGGGGCTGCCGATGATTGACAACCGGAGGCCAGACAATAGCTTCTACGTCTGCCATGTACGGAAGCCTATGTGGACCAGCCTCAAACTGACAGAATACATTACACTACCTAGGTAGTGTAATGTATTCTAGCAGCAATTAGTGCTGCAAGTCTTCAAGTCCCTTAGTGGGACAAAAAAAAAAAGTTTAAAAAAAGGTAATAAAAATGTTTTACAAAAATGTAAAAATAAAAGCTATAAGTTAAAAAAACAAAAAATGCTTTTTTTCCTATATGTCTTTTATTTTAGGAAAAAAATTAAAACGTTAAAAAAAAAAGTACACATATTTGGTATCACCGCGTTTGTAACGACACAAACTATGAAACTGTAATGTAATTTTTGCCACACGGTGAACACCGCAAAAAAAATTAAGCAAAAAACAATGCCAGAATCACTATTTTTTGGTCACCACCCCTCCCAAAATATAGAATAAAAAGTGATCAAAAAGTCGCATGTACCCATTCCGTAAAAAACAAGTCCTTACACAGCTTTTCTGACTGAAAAATAAAAAAGCTATGTCTTTCGGAGTATGGTGACACAAAAAATAAATTATTTTATAAAAAAGTGATTTTATTGCGGAAACGCTGCAAAACATAAAAAACACTATATAAATACGGTATCACCGTAATCGTATTGACACACAGAATAAAGTATAATTGTCATTTATAGCTCACGGTAAACAGTGGTAAAAAAAAACATGGTCAGAATTTATGTTTTTTGGTCACCTTGCTTGCCAAAAAAGAAAAAATAAAGTGATCAAAAAATCTAAGGTACCCCAAAATGGTACCAATGAAAACCACAGATTGTCCCGTAACAAATAAGCCCTCACACCGCTCCGGTAGAGAAAAAATTAAAAAGTTCTGGCTCTCAGAATATAGCGACAAATTGTGCAGAGCATTCCAAAAGCGTATAAGATCAGCCACCATTTATCAGTGCGACACTGGCCACATATCTATGAATTATTATTATTTACCCCATTATTACACAGCGTGTCCAAACAGCAGCTTACGTCCACATATATGGCATCGCCATACCCAGGAGAACCCGTTTAACCTTTTTTATGAGGTATTTGTCTTCAGTGGCACAAACTGGGCACAACATATTGTGCACTAAATTGGCATATCAGTGGAAAATTTTAATTTTCACTCAGCACCATACGCTGCGCATTAACCCCTTCGCGCACCACGACTTAATAGTATGTCGTGGTGCGGGGGATGATGTATGAAGCGGGCTCACACGCTGAGCCGCTGCCATACGCTGCGGGTGTCATGCTGCGATCGTGCTGTTACAGAAGCCTGTAAAAATGACAATATACTGCAATACATTAGTATTGCAGTGTATTGTACCAGCGATCTAATGATCGCTGGTTCAAGTCCCCTAGGGGAACTAATGAAATGTGTAAAAAAAAAGTAAATAAAGTTATTATTAGTGAAAAAAATGAAATTAATATTTAAAGTCCAAAAAAAAAAAAACTTTTCCCATTTTGTCTCTAAAGTAATGTCAAAAAATAAATAAAAATTGTAATCACTGCGTCCGTAAACCTCTGAACTATTACAATAAACCATTATTTAACTCGCACGGTGTACGCTGTAAAAAGTAAAGCATTTAAAACGCCAAAATCGCTGTTTTTTGGTCACCTTAGCTCTCAAAATGTTTTTAATAAAGAGTGATCAAAAAGTTGTATGTACCAAAAAATAGTACCAATAAAAGCTACAGCTTGTCCCGCAAAAAATAAGCCCTCACACCGCTCAATCGACCAAAAAATAAAAAAAAGTTATGCCTCTTTTTAAAGTTTTTACTTTGTAAAAGTGGTAAAATATAAAAATAAAAAAAACTATATAAATTTGGTATCACTGTAATCGTATTGAGTCGCAGAAAAAAGTTGTCCTTTTTACCTCAAGGTGAAAGCCGTAAAAACTAAACCCAAAAATGTAAGTAGTAAGAGTAATCACAGTTTTTTTCAAATTTCTGCCTGTAAAGAATTTTATTTTCAGTTCCCCAGTACATTAAATGGTACTTTCAATAGTGTCACTAGAAACTACAACTCCTCCCGCAAAAAAATTAACCCTTACACCACTCAATTGACGGAAAAAGAAAACATTTTATGGCACTTGGAAAGGGGGAGGGAAAAACAAAAATGAAAAAGCAAAAAATGGATCAGTCCTGAAAGGGTTAATTATTTTCTTATGAAAAACAATTTATTACCACGTGAGCTACTGCCGTATTTGGAACAAATTGCTTTACAAATGTTGGGTGCTTTTTCCTCCTTTATTCTTTGTGAAAATGAAAAAATGCAACATTTTTGTGGAAAAAATTTTGATATTCGTTTTCACGGTCTAATTCTAATAAATACTTCAAAAGACCTGTAGGGTCTAAATGCTTACTATACCCCTAGATAGATTCTTTAAGGGGTGTAGTTTCCCAAATGGGGTCACTTTGGGGGGGTTTCCACTGTTTAGGTCCCCCAGGGGCTTTGCAAATGCGACATAACACTCAAAAACCATTACAACAAAATCTGCGCTCCAAAATCCAAATGGCGCTCCTTACCTTCTGAGCCCTGGGGTGGGTCCAAACAGCAGTTTATTACCACATATGGGGTATTGCCGTAATCGTGAGAAATTGCTTTACAAATTTTGGGGTGCTTTTTATTCTTTATTCCTTGTAATAATTAAAAATTTCTATATTTTTTCAGAGAAAAAGTAATTTTAATTTTCACAGACTAACTCCAATAAATATAGCAAAATACCTGTGGGGTCAAGATGCTACTATACCCCTAGATAAATTCCTTGAGGGGTGTAGTTTCCAAAACGGAGTCACTTTTGAGGGGTTTCCACTGTTTTGGCACCACAAGTCCTCTTCAAACCTGACATGGTGCCTAAAATATATTCTAAAAAAAGGAGGCCCCAGAATCCACTAGGTGCTTCTTTGCTTCTGAGGCCTGTGTTTCAGTCCTTTAGCCCAATAGGGCCACATGTGGGGTATTTCTAAAAACTGCAGAATCTGGCCAATAAATATTGAGTTGCGTTTCTCTGGTAAAACTTTCCGTGTTACAGAACAAAATGTACTACAAATGAATTTCGGCAAAAAAAAATAATGAAATTTGTCAATTTCCCCTCTACTTTGCTTTAATTTCTGTGAAAGGCCTAAAGTGCAGCTTTTAAAATGGGGTGATTTATGGGGTCTATCTAATATATAAGGCCCTCAAAACCACTTCAGAACTGAACTGGTCCCTAAAAAATAGCCTTTTGACATTTTCTTACAAATGTGAGAAATTGCAGCTAAAGTTCTAAGCCTTGTAACGTCCTAGAAAAATAAAAGAATGTTCGAAAAACGATGCAAACATAAAGTAGACATATAGGAAATGTTAATTAGTAACTATTTTGTGTGGTATTACTATCTGTTTTACAAGCAGATACATTTAAATTAAAAAAAAATTCACATTTTTGCAAACTTTCTCCAAATTTTGTTGTTTTTTGTCGGACAAATTTTTCCACTAACATAAAGTACAATATGTCATGAGAAAATCTCAGAATCACTTGGATAGGTAAAAGCATTCCAAATGTATTACCACATAAAGTGACACGTCAGATTAGAAAAAATTGGCTTCGTCTTCAAGGCCAAAAGGGGTTAGGATCACCTATTTAACATCTCCCAAAAAAATAAAAAAATGTATGACCTGTACTTTACAGCGTGTATGACTCACATGTTTGCTCTGCTCATTTGTTTTTAGTGCAGATGGACGTTTTGAGGGATCTCTGATGACTAAAGCAATAATAAAATATGACGGGACAGTAATATGGACTCCACCAGCAAGTTATAAAAGCTCCTGCAATATGGATGTCACTTTTTTCCCATTTGATCGCCAGAACTGCTCAATGAAATTTGGGTCATGGACTTATGATGGGAACATGGTTGATCTTATTCTTTTAGATGCAAATGTAGATAGAAAGGACTTTTTTGATAATGGAGAGTGGGATATCCTGAATGCTACAGGTCTAAAAGGTATGAGGAATGACGGTATATACTCATACCCACACATCACATATTCTTTTGTTTTGAGGCGTTTGCCACTGTTCTATACGTTATTCCTTATAGTCCCTTGCTTAGGATTGTCTTTCCTAACTGTCCTTGTATTTTACCTTCCTTCTGATGAAGGAGAAAAGTTGTCCCTCTCCACTTCTGTCTTGGTGTCACTTACAGTTTTCCTTCTTGTTATTGAAGAGATTATTCCATCCTCCTCTAAGGTAATTCCCTTGATAGGAGAGTATCTCTTATTTATCATGATATTTGTAACATTGTCAATAATTGTAACTGTATTTGTTATTAATGTTCACCACCGAACCTCGGCAACGTACCATCCAATGGCTCCATGGGTAAAAGGACTTTTCTTGCAGAAGCTTCCAAGACTGTTATGTATGAAGGGACATGTTGATCGATTCTCCTTTTTGGATTCAGAAAATACTGCCCCTCCTGCCAAAACAAAAATATCTGGTAAAAGAAAACACATTCAAGCAAATGATGGAGAAAAAATTCTAATTGCTTTCCTGGAAAAGGCATCTGATTCTATTAAATATATTTCAACTCATGTTAAAAAGGAACATTTTATAAGACAGGTAAGTGTAAAGCATGGTGGACATTGCCTTATGTCAATAATCCATGCAGCCATGGTGAGAGTAACTTGGTCCTTAAGACCTTGTTCACATAGGGAAGATTTGCTGCAGATTTTGATTTTCCTGGAAAAGGCATCTGATTCTATTAAATATATTTCAACTCATGTTAAAAAGGAACATTTTATAAGACAGGTAAGTGTAAAGCATGGTGATCATTGCCTTATGTCAATAATCCATGCAGCCATGGTGAGATTAACTTGGTCCTTAAGACCTTGTTCACATAGGGAAGATTTGCTGCAGATTTTGCATGCATTTTTTTAAGCAAAAGCCAGAATTGGATCCAGGAGAGCAGACTTATGAGGCCTTCCGTTATAGGCTCCAGTCCTGGTTTTGGCTTAAAAAAAACAACACGCAAAATCTGATTTCTAAACAAAGCCTAAAAAGATTTTCTGGTTTTATGTAAATAAAGCTGAATCATTGTATTATGGAAAGTTATTTTTGAAGTGATCATATTTTCCAAAGTTCTCTGCTTGCTGTAAGTGAATACTCCATTCACTTACAGCAAGCAGATTCTATTCATCTAGAGACTGAAAACCTGACCTGTCCTGAAAACCTGTCCTTCTCATGTCCAGCTGACAAAGGCACATGTCTTTTTACAAAAAAGCTGATCAACTGTGTCATTTTGTCACGATCACTACAGGATTCCAGCCTCTGGATTTAAACGGTAATGTTTCTTTTCACTGACAGCAAACAGGGATCTTGAAACTTATGAGGAATTGAAACAATGAAACACAAAGTATATTAGAAAGCTGTATAACTTGTCACAGTACACTGACCAAGCTTTATTTAGATAAAATGATATGGTTCACATGTGGATCACTCTCGATTTGCTTGCACTATATTCCTTGACATTGAAAACCAAAAAGTCAGCAAACTCATTTTGTTCACAGCAGAATTCCAGATTTGTGTTTTAAAATCACTGTTAACAGGAATTCAAACTTTCAGAGTATAACAGGCACTCTTTTCTGCTAAAAAAAACCATCAAGTTTAGTCCATAGTCCAGAGAAAACACATAACAGTGAATACACATGACATTGTAAAGATGGTCAAAATGGTCGAGCTAGCGATACATGAAAAGATCAAGTGAAGGGCCAAGATACACGTTAAAAGCTTTTTTTTTTTTACGTGGATACCAAATAAATGTTTTGTTGCATAAGATTTTATGGATGAAATGTTATAGAAAATGTTTAATTAGGAGCTCTATGATGAGTCCAAATTTTTTCTCTATATGTACAATGCATTTGGAAAGTCTTCAGACCCTTTGAATTTCTTTGCATTTTGTTATTTTGTTTTCCCCCATCATTCTGCACTCAATACTCCATAATGACAAAGTGAAAACAGAATGTTCGTAATCTTTGCTAATTTATGGAAAAGGAAAAATGAAAATATTGCATTGACATAAGTATTCAGACCCTTTACTCAGTACTTAGTTGAAGCACCTTTGGCAGCGATAACCGCCGCCAGTCTTTTTGGGTATGATGCCACAAGGTTTGCACACCTGAATTTGGGGATTTTCTGCCATTCTTCTCGGCAGATCCTCTCACGCTCTGTCAGGTTGGATGGGGACCGTCGGTGGACAGCCAGTTTCAGGTCTCTCCAGAGATGATCGATTGGGTTCAAGTCAGGGCTCTGGCTGGGCCACTCAAGGACATTCACAGAGCTGTCCCTAAGCCACTCCTGTGTAGTCTTGGCTGTGTGCTTAGGGTCATTGTCTTGTTGGAAGGTGAACCTTCGGCCGAGTCTGAGGTCCAGAGCACTCTGGATCTGGACTTCATTAACAATATCTCTGTACTTTGCTCCATTTATCTTTCCCTCAACCCTGACCAGTCTCCCTGTCCCAGTTGCTGATAAACACCCCCACAGCATGATGCTGCCACCACCATGCTTTATTGTAGGGACTGTATTGGGCAGGTGATGATAAGTGCCTGGTTTCTTCCATACATGACGCTTAGAATTGTGGCCAAAAAGTTCAAGCTCTGTTTCATCAGACCACAGAATCTTTTGTGCACAGTCTGAGAGTCCTTGTAAACTCGAGACAGGCTTTCATGTGTCTTTTACGGAGGAGAGGCTTCTTTCTGGCAACTCTGCTATAAAGCTCAGATTGGTGGCGTGCTGCAGTGATGGTTGACCTTCTGAAAGTTTCTCCCATCTGCACACAGGATCTTTGGAGCTCCAGAGTGACCATTGGGTTCTTGGTCACCTCTTACCAAGGCCCTTCTCCCCGAATTAATTAGCTTTGTGGGGCGGCCAGCTCTAGAAGAGTCCTGGTGGTTCCAAACTTCTTCCATTTAAGAATTATGGAGGCCACTGTGCTCTTGGGAACTTTCAGTGCAGCAGACATTTTTTTTGTACCCTTCTCCTGATTTGTGCCCCCACACAATCCTGTCTCTGAGCTCTACAGGCAGTTCTTTCTCCTCATGGCTTGGTTTTTGCTCTGATATGCATTGTCAGTTGTGATATAGACAGGGGTGTGTCTTTCCAAATCATGTCCAATCAAATTAATTTACCACAGATGGACTCCAATCAAGGTGTAGAAACATTTCAAAGATGGTCTAGATAAATGGGAGATCCCCAGAGCTCAATTTCAAGTGTCATAGCAAAGGATCTGAATACTTATGTCCTCGCGAAATTAAAGTTTTTAGTTTTTAATACATTTGCAAAACTTCTAAAATTCTGATTTCACGTTGTCATTATGGGGTATTGAGTGCAGAATGATGGGGAAACCGTGAATTTTTATTTTTGAGCAGAAGGCCTCATCATAACAAAATATGAAAAAAGTGAAAGGGTCTGAAGACTTTCCGAATGCCCTGTAAGTACAAAACTTGACTTTATCACCTCTGGAATGATAGAAATGTTCTAGTACACGAAAAAATATGGAAGTTAAAATACGTCATGGGATATGCTAGAGCATTGTGTGTACATCCAGAAAGATAAGAATAGTGAGAGTTGGCACTTGGCACACCCACCTCAAAATTAATGAACCCAACAGCCAAATTATCTGTATAACAGTGCCCCCTTCTGGTGTTTATACTTTCTATCGTTCCATCTCTGACAAGTATAGGGCACATGATGTATGAACATGCTGTACAGAAAACAGGTAATTAGGATAAATGTGTAAAAAAGTAAACATGCAGGCATCGAATCTTTTTAGTAAAGTAGTTCGTAGTCTCCCACACTCTTCGTTCATCGGATGGTCATTGCCCTGATTACACAGGGCAATTATTGGGAACGAGCGTTGCTTTCATGTTTAGATTCCCTATGCAGCCATCATGCTTACACACCAGTTATAATGGGTTAAACTCTTTCCAGGGAAAACTATAATGAAGCTCTAATTGTATATAATCAGAGATCTCCTCATTAATTGACATTTCTTTTATTGCAGGTCGTCCAAGATTGGAAATTTGTGGCTCAGGTTCTGGATCGTATCTTTCTCTGGCTCTTCCTCACTGTTTCTATCTCTGGCTCTGTTTTAATTTTCACCCCTGCACTACGGATGTGGCTGAATAGCTACAACATCTAGTCCCGTCACAGCATACAATATACTTAAGACTATTCCAGGCAGAACACTGCTGACAACTATAGCCATGTCAGGTCATCGTCACTCTGTAGCACGCAATATCTAATGTGATATTTAGCCAGTCCTATCCTATTCCGATACCCACTGTAAAGTATATATGTCTCAGCGCAAAACACTATAAACTGGTACTCCATATGGCTGTACTTTGTTTTAGTTATTTTGTGGTCTTCAAGTGTTTTGTATCTGGACTACGGTCTCATATTTCATTGGTAGATTATAAATGTGCATAGATAGAAAGACATCTAGACGCTACATAACCTTGTATCAGGCACCGCCATGTTCCAACCAATGCCTTACAATAAGGTGCTGGAAACATTTGTTAAGAGATTCCGATCCATTACGCAGTTGCAACCGACAAACATTCACGATACAAATCTCCAGTTTCACGTGTGTTTTGTAATATGGCCCTGATGGAAGATGAATCAGTTGTGGCCATTAACCCTTTCATGACCAAGGATCATTGATGCCCCTGTGTCCAGGTCAAATTTTCCATTTCTGACGTGCACTTCTAAGGGTATGTTCACACGGCCAAATTTCAGACGTATACGAGGCGTATTATGCCTCGTTTTACGTCTGAAAATACGGCTCCAATACGTCGGCAAACATCTGCCCATTCATTTGAATGGGTTTGCCGACGTACTGTGCAGACGACCTGTTATTTACGCGTCGTCGTTTGACAGCTGTCAAACGACGACTCGTAAAAATACAGCCTCGTCAAAAGAAGTGCAGGACACTTCTTTCAGACGTTTTTGGAGCTGTTTTCTCATAGACTCCAATGAAAACAGCTCCAAAAACGGACGTAAAAAACGCCGTGAAAACGGCGCGAAAAACGCCGCGAAAAATGCGAGTTGGTAAAAAAACTTCTGAAAAGCAGGGTCTGTTTTCCCTTGAAAACAGCTCTGGATTTTCAGACGTTTTGGTTGACTACGTGTGAACATACCCTCAATAGGTAATATCTTTGCAACCGCTTGGAATATTCTAACTATTTTTAGAAGCCTCATGAGGTTTTCATTTTCTAGATTCGATTAATTAATTCCATGTTTTAAACTTTTATTATGAGCAGACAAATCACTAAAAATGTGGTTTAATATATTTATCGTGTGCGTGTGTTATGTACATCACATTGATTCTTTTATATATATATATATATATACACACACACATACACACAGTTGCAGCTCTTTAATAGTATGGGTAAGTTCAAAAGGCTTGTTTTTGGCCATTTTTCGGGCCGTAAACGACTGAAAAATCGGAAGCAGAGCACCTCCAAACATCTGCCCATTGATTTCAATGTGAAAAACCGTGTTCTGTCCAACGGGCCGTTTTTTTTTACGTGGCCGCTTTGAAAAACGGACTTGTAAAAAAAATGGACGCAAAAAAGAAGTGCACGTCACTTTATCCATTTTTGGAGCCGTTTTAAATAGACTCTATAGAAAAACAGCCGTGAAAATCACGAGTGGCTTAAAAAACGTCTGAAAATCAGGTGCGGTTTTCCCTTGAAAACATCTCCGTATTTTCAGACGTTTTTGGTTAAAGAGGCTCTGTCACCAGATTATAAGTGCCCTATCTCCTATATAATCTGATCGGTGCTGTAATGTAGATAACAGCAGTGGTTTTTATTTTGAAAAAACAACCATTTTTGAGCAAGTTATGAGTAATTTTAGATTTATGCTAATTCGTTTCTTAATTGACAACCGGGCGTGTTTTTACTTTTTACCAACTGGGCGTTGTACAGAGAAGTGTATGACGCTGATCAATCAGTGACCAATCAGCGTCATACACTTCTCATTGTTCCAGCCCAGTTTCTTTCACTGCACAAACATGCTGTGTTGGGTACTAGAATGGAGAGAAGTGTATGACGCTGATTGGTCACTGATTGGTCAGGGTCATACATTCCTCTGTACAACACCCAGTTGGTAAAAAGTAAAAACACGCCCAGTTGTCTATTAAGAAACTAATTAGCATAAATCTAAATTGTTCAGAACTTGCTCAAAAATGATCGTTTTTCTAAATAAAAACCGCTGTTGTAATCTACATTACAGCGCTAATAAGATTATGTAGGAGATAGGGCACTTATAATCTGGTGACAGAGCCTCTTTAAGCGTGTGAACATACCCTTAGCCGTCCTCACTCTCCAGGAGAGAGAAGAAGACTAAAGAGTTAAAACACAACTTTTACTACCTTATCTGCCCAGATAGCAGCACACTGGCTCCGTTAGCTCGGCTTCTGCCAGATGGAGGGGGGAGGTGGATAAGTACAGACTACATCATTGTTAGCAGATCTGCACTTGTAGCTTTAGTTTCATTTTAAAAAAAACACGTTTGTTTTATGAAACTAAGTCAAAGCGGTGTCGGCACTTGTATAGAGAGCCGACACATAGATTAGTGCAGAGCTGCTCACGCTGAAGCAGCTTCTGCACTCATTAAATCCCTTCCAGGCTGCCGCCGTCTATACACGTGCTAACTGCACGGGGCATCGGCAGTTAGAACGTATATAGCTGTATGGCAGTCGTGAAGGGGTTAATGGATACATGTAACTATACAACACAGGTCGGCTGTGGCATATAAACCATGCTTAAATGGTATTAAGGGGCCTACACCATTATACCACCGCCACCAGTCTGGAGTGGTACCAGGAGTGGGGAGAAGTTACTGCGCCAGTGAGCATATACTATATTTCTATCTATTAGAGCGGAAATAAGGCACAACTCTTAAAACAATAATATTGTAATCTTTATTATTTCCAAAATGTAATTATAGTGACGGATAAGCATATTTCAGTGAATATTACATGAAACCCTCATGGATATCTAAGTACAGGACACAGACGTATCATAACTATAATACACATTGTTTCAGGGAGAGAGTAGAATTTTTTTTCTCAGTTTACTAAAAGGGTTATCCCACTATAATATCTTAAATTTGTCTGTTAGGCCACAAAAAAATATATATTTTTATTGGAATCATTAAAAAAAAAAACAACACCCCCCCCCCCCCCCCCCAAAAAAAAAAGGCTTGTGTCTAGATATGGCTGGTACATCCTTGTTATGGCGCCCCCTGGTGTTCTTACGATTCCTTCTTAGAATGTTCACCTAGTGTGTCCAGTGCTGGTGGTCACACATGCTCAGGCTGAACCCTCTTGTACACGGGCCCTGGAGTGATTCGTGCTATAGTGCAGGTCGGTCAATAAGAATGGTCTCACTACAAGCGGCTTCTTCTCCTCACCGCCACTGAACACATAGGGTGGAGTTTTTGTAAAGGAAATGAAAAGAACACTAGGGGGCGCCATAACAAGTATGTAACTGCAATATCTACACACAGGACCATTTTTTTTAAAATAGGTTTTCCAATTGAAAAAGTTTTATGATTTCCATGATCTAATAGAGAAATGTAATATTAAAGTGTAGAAGTTTGTATTGGTGGGGGTCCGAGCACTGAGACCCCCACCAATCGCTAGAACAAAGCAGCTGAAGAGTTCATGTGAGCGCTCAGCTGCTTCGTTTCTGTTCGGCTTTTTCCGGAAAGCCGATGTATCGGAGTACGGGCTCATAGACTTTCTATTGAACAAAGCAGCGGTCGATCCATAAATAAGCCAACCCATACAGACATTCATAACGGATATAAACACATTATCTAATAAAGATATACTGATTTGTCAAATTAGATCATGGTAGAAAAATCCCTATAATAGGTCATGTAATTGATGCGTCTGCATAAACTCAATGCCTTAGTGTTTTATATCTAGGGCCTGAGGGATAAAACTAAAAGCCTATGGAATAAATAGATCTTGACTAAGACGACGACTTTGTATATAGCAAGCTATAGCCAGTAATATAAAAAGAAATCAATACATGCAAGCCATTAGAAATTGTAACGTGTGAACAGCTGCTGTGCTTCCAATCCATGGCTCTATTGCTGGTCACACACAAAACATGTACTGCCATTATTTTTCATGAAAGCCGAGAGCCATTCAGCACAGCCCTGAGAACGTCTCATCGTTTCTTTCAGCATAAAAGACGAAAGAATTTTGAATAGGAGGTTGTGCTGCGCAGATGTGGTAGAAGCGGAATTGCAAACACAGGACATAATGTACTTATACAGAGCACATACACCTGGAACTATATACAGGGGATCTATAGTCATGGACGGGGGGGGGGGGATATCAGACTCCTACATAATCTCTACAGTCATTGAGAATGCTGAAAGTGAAGTATTTTTGTGTGTGTATAGATATATATATATAGCGCCTTTTTCAAACAATGGTAGAATATTTGACATTTATACATGAATTGCAGCTTGCCATATGTAACACTAAGAGGAAGGAGGGAAACCCTAAACACCGTTTCATGATCCTGAAATTTATATATATATATATATATATATATATATATATATATATATATATGGATTTGGGGTGTGAAGGCTTGACTCTTGTAGCTAGACTATGACACCAACATCGCTTGACTGGTATTCAAAGCTGTTCTATATTTAAAATACATTATGTGTTTCATTGATCTTATACTATACAACAGCAATGACCATTCCTTCGGCCTCATTCAGATGGCTGTTATTCCGGGGCAATAAACCTGCGGTGGGGTCGGTACTTGCAGCTGTAATATGGATGCTAAAATCCGTCTGCATGAATGCTCAAAATGGCAGACACCATTTTACAGATCAGAAGAAGACAGAGAACAAGAATCACATGACCTTCAGTGGCAGCCAGGCGGGCTTTCCCATAATGCCTTGCAGGCAGCCCACCCTCTAGAACAGCCAATCATGAGTGGTATAGGTGTGTCACTGATGACTCAGTGGATGAGAGTCATATGTCATAGCCACTATAAACAGCCCAACCAGGAAATATTGCTGCAGATAGTGGATTAGTGTCATGGAGTGTGTTTCATCGTGGGGAGAAGAGATTTAGAGAATAGATAGATCTACAATAGTTTGATAGAGAGATATATTTTAGAGAGAGATAGCAGTCAGTCAGTGTGTTATGCAGCCAGAAGCAGCCATTGCTGCGAGTGAGTGCTGCTGCAGCTATACAATAATTACATTGATTTGTGAATCACCAACCATCATCCCGTTATTCCCAAATCTTCAATAATAATAGTTCAGAGAGACATCCACTACTTTTCAGGGCAATCGGGGCACTTTCTATTGGCAACAAATTTATTCGGTCCAAATCTAATCTATTGGCCAGTTCGATAAAATCGTATCAGATAAAAAAAACAAAAAAAAAGTTCTGAAAATTCACTCATCTCTCACAGGCGCGCAAGCTAAAAGATAGGAATGAAAATGTTAGCTATAGCTGCAACACAAAAAAACATTCACTTTTGACACATTGCTGAGCAGAAAAATGTCCACCATTTAGAAGTACATAAGAAATGGAAGTAGCGACTGCAGTTATATGGACTATATGGTCAGAACTGTAAAAATATATTGTACTTTAGGGCAACCTAGATTTTAGGTTTGATTGCATTTATACACTGGGATTGTGTGAGTGATTTGTTAAAAAGCAGAGAGTGTGTGTGTGTGTGTGTGTGTGTGTGTGTGTGTGTGTGTGTGTGTGTGTGTAGAAATATACACGTTTTTAAAAAAAGTGGCATTATTAATAAATACCTTAACAAATACCAAACCATAATGGCCAATGGCATCTCAACAGATCATCTCGGGACACAAGCGCGCAAAAAAAAAAAAAACGACAGAACCCACCTAATGCTGGAAGTCCTAATTCAATCCTTTCATCATGCTAAAATGTCATTGCACATGACTTATATAGCCCAAACTACCATTCAACTATATGAGGTCACATTGTTAAAACACAATGCTTTATTCAGCCAATTCATACAACAACGTTACAGTATAAACTGAATCACGTAAACCGCCAAGAAAATCAGGACACTGGTATTTAACCCCGGCACGCTGGCATTCAGAGGCACGGGCAGCAATAGCTCCTCATGAGATAATCATGTGATTCCGGTCGGTCTTCGGATTTTTCTAGTAAAAGATATAGAGATCGTACAGTAACTGTTGGATCAGATTAACCCCGCGAACCAGCAAGATCTGAAGGAGAAGACATACATCCGGATTCTTATGGTACACGCAAAGGAATATGTGTATTTAATGTGCATTTCCACCAAATGTAAAATGTATGCAAGTATAGGAACCATTAACCCCTTAATGACAGGCCCATTTTCATTTGAGTTTTTTCCTCCCCGCCTTCCTAGCTGTATGAGGGCTTGTTTTTTTGCGGGACCAATTGTAGCTTTTCATGGCACCATTTAATGTACCATAGAATGTACTGGGAAACAGAAAAAATATATTTTGTGAGGTAAAATGCTCAAAAAACAGGAAGTTCGCCATTGTTTTTTGGGTTTCGTTTTTACGATGTTTATCGTGCAGCAAAAACAACAGGTCACCTTTATTCTACGGGTTGATACGATTACGGCAATGCTAAGCTTAATTTAGTTTATGTTTTACCACTTTATAAATTGTTTTTTGTCACCGCATTCTGAGGGCCATAACTTTTTTTATTTTTTCAGTAAATTGAGTGGGAGGACGGCTTATTTTTTTGGAGGGTGAGCTGTAGTTTTTATTGGTACCAGTTAAGGGCACATGCAACTTTTTATTCATTTTTTTTACAGCATTCCCTGTGCGGCTTAAATAACGTTATATTGGAATAGTTCCGACTTTTACGGACGCAGCCATACCAATTCAGTAATTTTTTTTCTTTTCAACATCACTTTAGAGAGATAAAAAAACAAAACACCTTCACCCATATTTTTTTTTCTAAGTCCCCCTAGGGAACTTTAACCTATTAAGCCCTCTGGCAGGGCTTAATTGGAGAACAAAGATGGCGGACCTGGGGGCCCTGATTCCTCCCATTGCAGTGAGATGTTGGCTGTAACATACAACTGACATCCGCTCGGCCTTTGAGCGAACTCCATACTTGCCCTTAACGCTTGTCACATACATGAAAATGCATTAAGGGGTTAAAGATACAGAAGCTTCAGGCTACTGAATATATAGGTGGCTGAATATTAGGGTCTGTATTACAGCTGCAAGACTTGGTTCCTAGGAGTCAAAGCGCTGCTGCTATAATACAGACTAAGGCTATGTTCACACGGCGGATTAGGGAGGCAAAAAAAAATATATATATAGAAAATCTAACAGAAGATTGAAAAAATAAATAAATCAGCATGTTACTGACAGATTGCTGATGCAGATTTCCAGTTCACGGTCCGTGGATCTGCATGCAGATTAGCTCCTTGGAAATCCGCCACATTTTTCAAAAACTGTAAATTTAAAAAAAAAAAACGGCAATGCGGATTTCCCATTGAAATCGATCGGAGGCGGTTTGTCCATGTGAAAGATCTGTCATCTGAACGTAGTGTAAAATGCGGCCATATTAGGCTGGAATCACACATGGTTGTTTCTTTTAGCCAAACACAGGAGTCGATACAAAAAGAAAGAACAGTATAAAAGGAAAGGCTGATATGTCTCCTCTCTTTTGGATCAACTGTGTTATTATTTGTGATTCCAGCCCAATATTGGCCCCATTTAGGGTCGTTTTTACAGATGCAGCACTTTGACCCTCATGGAGGTCGGAAAATGGCAGATGTGAACAGTCCTTGCTCAGAGTAGCAGCGTATTCAGTACCCCCAGGCCCTCATCCGAGAATCATTGTTTGTGTCCATTTAAAATGAGCTCGGAAGCCACAAACGCCACCGCCCTTTAACGAAGGGGAAAAAAGCCAGTTCATTTCATTTGCAGGTGTCAAAAACAAAAACCAAAGTAGGACAACGTTTCATACAGAAAACATCTTCAAATAAATAAATCAGAAATACAATGCTTTTTTCAGTCACATGGCGAGCTACGATAAAATAAAGACATAAAAATATCGACATAAAATAAAAAGTGCATTTTCTATGGCATTTTTTTTTTTTTTAAAACTACTTGATGCATTGAAACCCCCAACACGGAATGACCAAAAAAAAAATAAAAAATCCCAGTATTAAAAAGAAGAGATCATTTAAAAAAAGATGTAACATAAAGCTACCAAGACGGTATAAAAAAACAAAAAAAAATCATCAGGAATGCTGATTTTTTTTTTTTCTTCCTCTTAACGTAATATCCTGGTAAGCCATTCTGCATGTCCATGGCAAAAGCATGATTAAACAATGTGACGAGACTCCACATGCCGGCGCCAGTTTTATCTGTGCCAAGTCCTTTCACTGGCTGGAGTCAGGATCATGACCGTTTGTAGTTCAGTTCTGGTACATACTTCACCACTGCTGCCAACTGAAATCATCATTGCTTCCGAACACTAAGAAGAAGCCTAATATGGTAGAAAAGATGACGGTGTTTCCTGTCAGGACCAGTGCGCACGATCCCCAATAAATCTAGAGAGAAATTGAAATTTATAGCATTTTCATTACAACCAGTACAAAAAACAGGCCAGATTTACATAACAGCTGCAATTTGGGGTCCATTTATGAGCCCAACATTGTGACTAATGCACTCCCAGATGATTAAAGGGGTATTCCAACCACAAACATCCACTGGAGAGGTGATAAATGTTAAAAATCGGTAGGGGTGCGAATGGCAGGGGGCGAGGAGGAGTGGCGGAGTTGATGCTGCCGCTCCGTTCGAACACTATGGGAGTGGATAGGTGGTAAATCTTTGTGGCTGGAATACCCCTTTAAAAGTCAGATCACACAGTTTTGATAAAGGTTTTGCCTCAGTTTTGTGAGTCAGGGTATGTGCACACGGTGAGAGGCTTTTACGGCTGAAATGACAGACTGTTTTCAGGAGAAAACAGCTGCCTCGTTTCAGACGTAAATGCTGCTCCTCGTAATATACGAGGCGTCTGAGACGCTCGTAAATCTTGAGCTGCTCTTCATTGACTTCAATGAAGAACGGCTCAAAATTACATTGCAAAGAAGTGCCCTGCACTTCTTTGCCGAGGCAGTCGATTTACGCGTCGTCGTTTGACAGCTGTCAAACGACGACGACGCGTAAATGACAGGTCGTCTGCACAGTACGTCGGCAAACCCATTCAAATGAATGGGCAGATGTTTGCCGACGTATTTTCAGACGTAAAACGAGGCATAATACGCCTCGTTTACGTCTGAAAATAGGTCGTGTGAACCCAGCCTTATAGAAGGAAGTGGATCCAAAAAGAAGAAAAAGTCTAAAAGAAAAGACTGACGCATCTCCTTTGTGTGTGCACTCCTGCGTTTGGCTCAAAAAACGGAGCCAAAAACCGCATCAAAACGCAGGAGTGCACACACAAAGGAGATGCGTCAATAATGCTTTTACCTAGCTACGCTGCTTCCATAAGTCCCATAGAACGGAATGGTAATTACGGAAACAGCGTAGCTCGCTAAGCGGTTTCCGTAACTGCGGACCATAAAGTCAGGAAGTGGCCGGGAGGCAGCGTTAGCACCAAAAGCTAGAACGGAGTTCAGGGGGCCCCGTTCTAGAGATAGGTGCGGGTCCCAGAGGTGGGACCCGCATCTGACATATGCTGTGGATGTGTCATAAATGTCCTTCATGGGGAAAACCCCTTTAAAGAAGGTGGAAAACTATTTGTAACATCCAAAAGAACCAAGAGTATGCGACTACATTTTAACCCCTTAATGACCAGCCTATTTTAGGCCCTAATTACAAGCTATTTTATTAGTTTTTCTATAGTCGCATTCAAAGAGCTATAACTTTTTTATTTTTCCGTCGACATAGCTGTATGAGGACTTGTTATTTGTACTTTTGAACGGCACCGTTTTGGGTTCAATATAATTTTTTTGATTGACTTTTATTCACTTTTTGGGTGGGGGGGGGAAATAGAAAAAAGACCCTGAAATTCGACATTGTTCCATGTGTTTTAAATTCACGCCGTTCACTGTACGATGTAAATAACATGTTACCTTTATTCTATGGGTCTGTACGATTACGACAACACCACATACGTAGAGGTTTTTTATGTTTTACCGCTTTTGAACATTAAAAATAATTTTGAACTAAAATTATTTGTTTTGCATAGTCTCTTTCCAAGAGCCGTATTTTTTTTTTATTTTTCCGTCAATGTAGTGATATGAGGGCTTGTTTTTTGTGGGACAGGACGTAGTTTTGATTGGTACATGGGACTTGATTAATTTTTATTATGACTTTTGGGGGGGGGGGGCAATGGAAAAAAACTGAAATTTCGCCATTGTTTTTTTTTTACGGTTTAAACTACGTATTAACTTTATTGTTTGGGTCATTGCGGTCGTGGCGATACCATATATGTGTACTTTTATTTATTTTATACACTTTTACTAAATAAAAACACTCATGGGAAAACATTTTTTTACTGTAATTTTTATTTCACATTACTTACGGTACTTATTTCTTTAGTCCCACTAGGGGACTTTACTGTGCGATCTTCAGATCGCTGCTATAATGCTTAGGTATACTTAGTATACCAAAGTATTATTGCCTGTCAGTGTAAAACTGACAGGCAATCTATTAGGACGTGCCTCTGACACGTCCTAATAGGCATATGCTGAGGGCCGACCTGGGGGCTTTTATCAGTCCCCCAGCTGCCAGGACATCCCATTGGAGGCCCGATGGGTGACAGAGGGAGCTACCTCTCTGTAAACGGGTTAAACGGCCACGATCGAAGTAAACTTCGATTGCGGCTGTTAGAGCAGGAGCCCCGGCTCCAGCCTGAACGGGACACCCATGCAGGACTTTGACTGGTCTGCCTTGATGGCGGCAGCCTAGCCTAAGGCCCCTTAGTGACCCCCCATGAAAAAGGTGTATTAGTGGTCACTGAGGGGGTTAAGTAAAAAATTGAGTTGTAAATAAAAAGTTGTCCCTTAGTAGGATTAAAAAAAAAAAAAAAAAAAAAGTTATTTTATTTTGCATAAAATATATTTTTCTACATTAAATCCAAACAAAAAATCCTACATGTATTAGGTATCTAAATGACCGTAATAACCTGAAGAATTAATTTAACAGGTTATTTGACGTGAATGGGATAAAAAAAAACAAAAAAAACACAAGACAAATGATGCAGAGAATTGCTTTTTTCTATATTCACGCTGTAAAAATACATTTTTTTCTACCCCCAAACAACAACAACAACAAAAAAATACAGTTTCTCCCGCATAACACAAGCCACGTCGATGAGAAAAAAAAAAAAAAAGTTATGGCTGCTGAAAGACAGCGGTAAAAACTAAAAAAGGTGGCTGGTTATTAAGGCCCAGTCATTAAGGGGTTAAGTATGTTTCTAGGTCTAGTACAGGAAATCGCATGTAGAAAACGAGCAGGAAATCACACTGGTTACAAAAATGAAAAAAAATAGATGTGTTACCACGTTGCAAAATTTGTTGAAGGCACTTACCAAGTGTGCTCTGGCAAAGACAATAGGCAGTCCAAACGCAGACACAACAATCCCCGTTGTGAGAAAGATAGCCAGCTCCTTGCACGCATTACTTGCCGCATCGGTGTCATCTACCACTCGCTTTGCTATGCAGTATGGAATCGGTGCCAATATGTAGAAAAACAGTACAAACAATGGCAAATACTGACTGTGCAGATGGGAAGAAAAAAAAAAAAACCCAGATGAGACGAGCCGAGAATGACATCCTGCCATCAAAACATAGATCCCCGATTCATGCGAACACGGGAAATTCAAAGACTTGGAGAACGCTGGGCATAAATAAGCACAGGGTGGCAGGTACTACGGACAACAAGGACCACAATGTCAGCCATTTCTCTACTCAAAATGAACTGAACAAGTATTCCGTGAGGGTGGGGGATGGGGGGAGGAGGACTATGACACTTTGCTAGGTTAACGTGCTTCCAAAAGTGGAAAGGTTTTTAAAAGGGGACAAAAAAAAATAAAAAATCTCCCAAAACGACAGGCCATAGACACACATCAGAAGATCACACAGGTGATGGTAAGCTTGGACCATTCCATAATGTCACAGGATTTAGCTATACATTTGGATACTTTTCCTTAGAACTGGTTTACACGGCTGTATTTCACGCCACATAGAAGAGGCTTCCTATGACATGGAGGGCCATACAGCCTACAGAACAGCCATTTATTTCAACCTCTGTGTAGATTATTATTAGCATGGACCAAACAAATATTTTACAAGGCGAGAATATGAAGAACACTTACTTATACAGTGGCAGCGCACAGCCAAGCATTAAAAACATCAGTCCGATCGCTCCTCCAAACGAGAGGCTGATTAGAGCTAAAACGCGAATAAAAAAATAAATACAATTATTTTTGAAAATTAATCTCAAAGAATTATTCATAGGAGGAGGAAGACGTAAAAATAAAGAAATAAATCACACAGATTGAAATAAAAAAACTACGTGAAATTTTATTTGCTATGGCGATCAATAAATAAAAAGGATATTTGGGCATTTTACACCCATTTCATTCTTCTATTTAAAAAAAAAAAAATAATAATAATAATATATAAATATCGTGCAGCTCTAAACTAGGTAAAAGAAGCGAACGGCCAACATAAAATCCTCTTCCTAATCAGACACGTAGAAAACTAAGTAAAAAGATTCCTACCACAGTTCTGTCTGGCAGTCTCCATAGCTGGGAAGAGACTTTTGTAAAACAGAAATGTAACTGGTCACGCTGGGATATATATTATAAAATCCAGGCGGCAGCTAAAGATTGGCGGATGGGAACATCAGCGGATGAGCCTGGCACCAGTCAGCAGGCAGTCATCTGACCGCTGTAATCCCTCCAGGCACTACAAAGCTTTTACTGTGGCATAGTTCAGTATTTTTGTGCCCCCCCTGAAGAACATCAGAATCAGAAGCTTGTGAACTTTTAACACCACAACTGCAGGATATTCATTCACTGACTTGTAGCATTGGTGTTATCATGTATTAGGTCAGTCAAGAATATACTAGTCCTTCTCAATGAACATCATCAAAAAGTTAATTTATTTCAGTAATTCAATTCAAAGAGTAAAACTCATATATTATATCAATTCATTACACAGAGTGATCTGTTTCCAGCATTGTTTTCTTTTAATGTTGATGATTATGGTAAAATTTAGTGTCTCAGAAAATTAGAATATTATATAAACCCAATATCAAAAATGATTTTAATACTGAAATATTGGCCTACTGAAAAGTATGTACAGTATATGCCCTCAATAGTTGGTCGAGGCTCCTTGTGCATGAATTACTGCATCAATGCGGCATGGCATGGAGGCGATCAGCCTGTGGTACTGCTGAGGTGTTATCAATGTGGCGTGGCATGGAGGCGATCTGCCTGTGGCACTGCTGAGGTGTTCTCAGTGCTGTGTGGCATGGAGGCGATCAGCCTGTGGCACTGCTGAGGTGTTATGGAAGCCCAGGTTGCTTTGACAGCGGCCTTCAGCTCGTCTGCATTGTTGGGTCTGGTCTCTCATCTTCCTCGTGACACTACCCTATAGATTCTCTATGGGGTTTAGGTCAGGCGAGTTTGCTGGCCAATCAAGCGCAGTGATACTGTGGTTATTACAACAGGTATTGGTACTTTGGGCAGTGTGGGCAGGTGCCAAGTCCTGAAGGAAAATGAAATCCGCATCTCCATAAAGCTTGTCAGCAGAGGAAAGCACGAAGTGCTAGAAAATTACCTGGTAGAAGCTGCGCTGACTCTGGACTTGATATAACACAGTGGGCCAACACCAGCAGATGACATGGCCCCCAAACAATCACTGACTGTGGAGACTTCACACTGGATCGCAAGCAACTTGGATTGAAGCCTTTCCACTCTTCCTCCAGACTCTGGGACCGAGATTTCCAAATGAAATGCAAAATTTACTTTCATCTGAAAACAGGACTTTGGACCACTGAGCCTCAGTGTTGGTCCACTGTGTTATATCAAGTCCAGAGTCAGCGCAGCGTCTAGCAAATTTTAGAGCACTTCATGCTTCCCTCTGCTGACAAGCTTTATGGAGATGCAGATTTCATTTTCCAGCAGGACTATTTTCTGAGACTAAATTTGGGGTTTTCATTAACTGTTACCATAATCATCAACATTAAAAGAAAAATAATGCTGGAAATAGATCACTCTGTGTGTAATGAATCTATAGAATGAGTTTCACTTTTTGAATTGAATTACTGAAATAAATGTATTTTTTGATGATATTCTAATTCATGGAGAAGGACTAGTACATAGCCATGGAATGAATGAGGTGAACGTCAGGCACTCGCAGGCATAGCACGTTTATCCCACGTTGTATCAGGTCCAGGGAGGAGAGACGGCCTGACCCAGAGATCTTTTACCTCCATGGAAATGCCGGAACAGTTCTCAAACTGGCTCGTCTGACAAGTCAATGAAGCATGTCACATGGTAACACTTGGAGGGCCTGTGATCACAGTCCCCTACCAATTCCTATAATAAAGCTGCAATTTCCATACCTCTGAGTTTCTGGACTGACCCTGTACTCTGATGCAAACAGCACCACTCTTGTCCATGTTTGGTATTGCAGCTCAGCCCCATGTAACTGACAGAGTGCAATATCAGCCACAGTTATCACATCTAGTTCAGACAGATTTTAGAGTTTATTCCGCTAATATACGTCCTAAAATGGAAATGTTTTCCGTTATATTTACATAATTCATCCATAGCATGACAGCGCTCACATAGGTCACGCTCCTGAATGACAATACTACCTGCTTCTGTGGTCTCAGCGTTACTAGTGATCACGAAGTCCAATGGATCCCTGGACTGCAGATTGTAATGTAGCTGTATAGGAGCCAGGTATTGCATTCCTTACTAGGCAGATCTGACATTCCGGTGACTGGGAAAGCTGGGTGACACCCCTTATATTTCATGTCACTTTTGGATAGGACTAATACACACTAGACAGAAGAGGACAATGACTATGGGAGGGGATGCTGTTAGGGCAATGGATTCCTAGCCCATAACCTATTAGCAGGTGGAGGAGTCCGGCAGAAGGGGCATTACCTTTAATTCCAGCCATTGCAGCTTCTCCTGGCTGAAGACACAGCGGTCCAGGGCGCACTAAGTCTTATCCTGTAACCGGTCAGCTCTGCAGTGGCTTTCTGTACAAGACAGCTGATACTCGGCTCTATACACCGCTTCCGCCGGAAGTACACCTTCCCCATGGCCCTTCATTGTTTATCCTTTTGTATAACTTTATTAACAAATGTACACACGTAAAGTAAATCTCGCCCCATTCCGACGCTGACCAATAGACGTTTGACAAGCTCCAGGTAGAGGAAGTGACTGATGAAACTTCGTGTAATGCGACATCAATAAAAGTGTTCGCGCATCTCCAGAAGGCGGACGTCACCGGTGTATTCAGAGCGACCGTGGACATGGCAGCTGTAGGACTGATGCTGCCGCTACTCGCTGTACTGCAGCTGTCGGACGTCTATGGATGGAATCAGCATGGTAACTAGGGCAGGCTTGTCTGTTTGGATATGTGATGAGTAGTGACGCAGTAATTATGTCTGGCATATGCCCGCAGAAGGGTTGTTACCCAGCTTTCCTAGACTCCGGAATTGCGGATTGATCTGGTGACAAAAGGCCCCATATCAACAGGTCTTCTGCACCAAGATCTGTGTAACTGCAGCTCCGGTTCTGTGGACTGCGGCTGCCCATGACGCTACATATCCCCTGCAGTGAAATGTCTAGCTGGCCGCGGCTTTCTGCAGCAACTTGTTTGCCGTGTGACAAGAGCCTGACCCACAGCGGTTAGGTGATCGCCATTTTTGGATACCTGTCACATACCTCCCAACTGTCAAGTATCACAAAGGGGGACATTTATTTTAAGCCACGCCTCTAATCCCCGCCCATACACACCCGGTTCAGCCCACACCGTATCATTCTCCCGTAGTGCCTCGCACACCGTATAATAGCAAATCGCTGCCCCCATGCAGTATAATGCCCAAACAAATTCCCCCATACAGCATAATTCACCCATAGCTGCCCCATAAAATATAATGCCCACACAGATGCCACCTTTCAGCTTAATTGCCCCATACAGTATAATGCCCACACAGATGCCCCCTTAGCTGCCCCTAGTGTCATTGCCCACATATAAAGTGTCGTTGCCCATGTAGATAGTGCCCATGTAGATAGCGCTAGTGCCACAGTGCCCATGTAGATAGTTCCACACACCCTTGAAGATAGCACTACTGTCCCTGTAGATAGCGCCATTGGGACTCCCTCTAGGAGCAGTATCCCCAGCCAGAGCATTGGCCGGGGGTTCCACTCCTAGAGGGAACCCCTGATTTCACTGTCCATATATGGACAGTGACGCCAGGGGCTACTTCTGGAGTGGAATCCCCTGCCAGAGCGCTTCCGACACTCTGGCTGGGGATTCCGCTCCAGGAGGAGCCCCTGACGTCACTGTCCATATATGGACAGTGACGTCAAGGGTTTCCCTGGCACAGCGCTTAAAGTAGCGCTGTGCCCGGGGAGCCCCCGGTGAGAGGAAGAGCACCCTCTGAAATAATGCTGAAGCAGGGAGCTGACGGTTCCCTGCTTCAGCATTGGGTTAAACTGTATCTGCGTCCTGAGCACGTGGAAAGATGGATCCGAGATAAATTGAATCTCCAGGTCAGCTTGTCCCCTTGGTTGGCGTTTCTAACGTCTCTAAAGAAACAACATAGACTGCTAATGCATTTTCTCTCCGCTGCAAGGTGAACTATTGCTTTAAGTTGGAAATCACAATCAATCCCCTTTCAGAAAACTATTGGAAAACAAAGATATTCGGGGCTTTCAACGTATTATTGCAAACTTAGAATAAAGAAGTTTCGATACAAGGATCTTTGGTAACCATTATACGACTCCTAAAGTGGGCTCCTCGGAGGGATTTGGTTTCAGTTGACATGGGGATACTCTGGCTACCAGCTGTGTTTTGTTTTTCCCAGACACCCATAACCGGTATTCTGATTGTTATTACTTTTATGAACTAAGCTTTAACCCCTTTACGACGAAGGACGGATATATCCATCCTGTGCAGGTGTTAGTTCCCGCAAAAGGACGGATATATCCGTCCTCTGATGGCGCGGGTACTGCCAGTGTACCCACGCGATCAGCCGCAGGAGCATGGCTGTTATACACAGCCTGGCTCCTGCCGCAATCAAAGCACGCTCAGATTCAGGCAGTTTAACCCATTAAATGCAGCGGTCAATAGCGACATCTAATGTGTTTGACAGAAGGTGGGAGCTCCCTCTGTCACCCCATCGGCACCCCCTCAATGAAATCGCGGGGCGTCGTCGGGTTTCCATTGCAGTCGGGGGCCTAACAAAGGCCCCCAGGTCTGTCTTCAGCAAATCCCTGTTAGGCCATGCCCTTTTACACTGACATGCAATAATGCTTTGGTATACTGAGTATACAAAAGCATTATATATGCGATCAGCAGATCGCATAGTGAAGTCCCCTGGTGGGACTAAAAAAAATGTCAAGCAGTTAAATAAAGTTTGTCATAAAAATAATATTCCAGTGAAAATAAAATAAAACTTTTTATTTAGTAACCGTGTCAAAACAAATCACACATGCACATATATGGTATCCCCGCGATCGTAACGACTTGACTAATAAAATTAACACATTAATTAAACTGCCGGATGAACGGCGTCCAAAAAAAACAACGGCAACATTTTCTCTTTTCTCCCATTCCCCCCCATAAAAATTACATAAAAGTTAATCTATAAGTTCTATGTACCCCAAAATAGTACTAATGAAAACTACACATTGGCCCGCAAAAATCAAGTATCCCCGTAATCGTGCCGAACCATATAGAATAAAGTTAACATGTTATTTACGCTGCATAGTAAACGGTGTAAATATATAACATGAAAATTAATGCTGGAATAGCTGCTTATTTTCAATTCTCTCCTAAAATAAAGTTAATCAATATGTTATAAGCATCTAAAAATGGTACAATTACAAAATACAACTCATCCCGCAAAAAACAAACACTTATACGGCTATGTCGACGGAATAAAATAAAAGTTACTCTTGGAACGCGACCGTGAAAAAACAGGAACTAATCCTTGGTCATTGACGCGCAAAATGGCCTGGCCATTAAGGGGTTAATTCTGCTGTTTATTGCCCCCCGCCCTTTGTCTTCCAAAATTCCCTCCCCAAGTCTTTGATGCGCTGCCCTATTTACATATAGGTTTTATCTTTCTTTTGTTCTCAGGTGCTATTTGCACTTTCTCTGTTGAGGATAAAATAAAAATATAATAAGATAAAGATAAATATATATATATATATATTTGTTCTTTTTTTACAGGATGTACGAGGGATCCGCTTTGTAACAAATCCTGACGGGTCCTACTAAGGCCAGATTCACACGAACAAGTGCAGACTCGGAAGTGACAAACAGCAGTTTTTCACGTCCGAGTTGCACCCGTGCGGGTCTTGTTTTCACGGATCCCCATAGACTTGAGTCCATTAAGGGATCCGTGAAAACGGAAAAAAATAGGACATGTTCTATTTTTCAATGGACCCTTCACACGGTCTGTTGAAACAACTTAAAGGGGCTGTCTAGTTTACAAAAAACATTTTCACATACTTATTTGGCAAATTTAGAGTTAATTGAATATTTCAATAATTTTCTTATGTACATCTACTGCAGGTTATCGAAACGTTTAGCTACACTTTAAGTTAAGTTCTCACTTTTTCTAAAAATGTTAACTTCTCATTTCAAGTGAGGTGGAAGTTGACCGTGAGGTATTGATCTAGCCACCACTGAAAAAATAGTAGGCGTTTTAAATGGGGGAAAATCCAGGTTATCGAAAAGCTTTTGCAAGGAGGAAGGGTTGGACATTCGTTTAGAATGATGTCTATGGGTTTATCAGAGTCACAGGAAATGCGCAACCGTTTTATTATTAACAGAACGTAGGTGTGGAGACCACATCCGTGCCCGTGAGGAGGAGTGAGACCGAAAGGAATTCAAATAAGGCCCACCTTGTGTCATGCAGGTTCTCATTCCATTCCATACACATAGCCGACAATTCCCCCCTATGATAACCGGACCATTCCTCAAGTAGCTTCCTGATACCTCAGAACAATTGTGGGACATTGCATAAGTAAAGTGAAGATCCTGTGGAAATGTAAACCTTGATGCAAGCATGCAGGTTGCCTAAATCGGATGTCCAGTTGTGCTCTTATAGGGGTTGTCTCATGAAGAGAACCCCTGATGAAACAAAACCGCCTGCTGATGAACTGATAGCCACGTGTCCAGATTTAGAAACTTCCGACTATCCGCTGTTATGGCCAGGCTAAGGCTTCGTTCACACCTGTATCGGGGCTCCGTTCACGGGTTCCGTCTGACCTTTCCGTCAGGGGAACCCATGACAGGAAACCATAGGTTTCCGTTTGCATCACCATTGATTTCAATGGTGATTGGTCCGGTGCAAATGGTTTCCGTTTGTCCCCGTTGTGTAAGGGTTCTGTTGTTTTGATGGAATGAATAGTGCAGTCCACTACGGCATTGATTCCGTCAAAACAGAACTCTTAAACAGCGGTGACAAACAGAAACCATATGCACCGGATCCATCACCATTGAAATCAATGGTGATGCAAACGGATTCCTATGGTTTCAGTTTGGATTCCGTTCATGGGTTCCCCTGACGGAAAGCTCAGACGTAACCCATGAACGGAACCCCGACGCAGATGTGAACGAAGCCTAAGTAACATCCAGTCATACATTTCCCCTGCAGCAGCCACTGCAGGGGAAATGTCGTCTTTATATTCAAATGAATGGCTATTCATGTATTACAAGAAGGGTCCGGATCCGCCAGAGAGGGGGATCCGCTGATCTGCTCTGGCTCTTAGAGGGGTTCCATATGCCCTAATAAGAACATTAAAATGCCACGGTATTATGGCCGTCTGAAACGGCCTGAAATATTTAGCTGCTGAATGCCTATTGTTCAGCTTCATAAATGTTATCGTACGTATGTGCTTCATTATCGAGAGCATGCATTAGAGTTCAGTTCACAAGGGACAAATCTCTGCGACAAATTCAAAATGTTTGATCTGGTGCAGATTTTCATCCGGATTTGCCTCTGTGGAAAGAAAGAGGGGATAAAAAGACCATACTTCTGCCCTGGAACTTCTCCCCTGGCGGCTTCGTAGCGATGCGCTCCTATTGACTAGTCTCTGTTGAACCGATCGCCTGTGATGATGTCTCGTCCCATGTGATTACATGAGTAAAAATCGTCCTCCCAGGGGATCGGCTCAACATAGGTTGGATCAACAGAGACAAGCCGGTAGGCCAGGGATGCGTCACTATGGGAACGGCAGGGGTGGTGAGGAAAATCCGCAGCAGTTCCACTGTGTGTAAACATAGCCTTACACGTTCTAGTGATATTTGTCATGTAAAAAACAAACAATATTTTATTTCTTCCAGAGCGTGTTTTGCTGAAGGATATCCAGGCTATCACATTGTATGCTGACAGATACACCAATGCACGGCGCTCCTCTCCTATCCCACAGCTGAAATGCATTGGTGGTAGTGCTGGCTGTGGTGCCATGATGCCACAAGTGGTGCAGTGTCACAACAGAGGATGGGATGGCATTGATGTTCAGGTAAATTGTCCACTGTGGAAATTGTGGTGTGTATGTTTAACGGGTTGTCTGGGCATGGGGTGGTTTTTCATACTAATGACCCACCCACAGGAGAGGTCATCAGTATATGATCGAAACAGCAGAGCAGCAGTGTTGCAGCATGGATGCCATACAGTGGTCCAAGCCACCCGGACCCCGCACCGATCTGCTGTTCTGGCTGCCTCCGGCACCGACCCCTGCTAGACTTCCAGTGCTGGAGGCAGCCAGAACAGCTGATCGGTGCAGGGTCCGGGTGGCTCTGACCATTGTATAGCGGCTGTGCTGCAGCTCTGCTCCTATTCAAGTGAATAGGAGAAGAACTTCTGTAACCCAGCACGGCCACTATACAGTGTACGGAGCCATCTGCTTCTGGCACCGACCACTGCATAACTTCCAGTGCCGGAGGTAACTGAAAAGCTGATCAGTGCGGTGTCTGGTTTTCGGACTCCCACCGATCATTTAATGATGACCTATCCTGTGGATAGGTATTTGCCTTAGGCTTTATTCACACGAACGTGTTTAACGTCCGTGATACGCGCGTGAAAATCACGCGCGTCGCACGGACCTATGTTAGTGAATGGGGCCGTTCAGACAGTCCGTGATTTTCACGCAGCGTGCGTCCGCTGCGTAAAACACATGACATGTCCTATACTTGGCCGTTTTTCGCGCATCACGCACCCATTGAAGTCAATGGGTGCGTGAAAATCACACGCAGCACATGGAAGCACTTCAGTGTGTCGCTCGTGATTTGCGCAACAGTCGATAAATAAAAGCACTTTCTTAATTTCTTTTTCGAAACCTCAAAACCGCGTGTCATATGGATGGCATATGCGTGAAAATCACGCAGCAAACACTGATGACACACGGAACTGCAAAACGCACACGTTCGTGTGAATAAGGCCTTAAAGACACTGCTCTCTCTTGGTTTTCCTCCTATCTGACCGCTCGTTCAGGGTGTCATTTGCTGGTTCTACTTCTTCTTATCTTCCCCTTGCTATCGGGGTTCCTCAGGGATCAGTCCTAGGTCCGCTTCTCTTGTCTCTCTACACAGCCCCTATTGGACAAGCCATCAGCAGATTTGGCTTCCAGTACCATCTCTACGCTGATGACACCTAATTATATGCCTCTTCCCATGACCTCACCCCTGCTCTAATACAAAACACCAGTGATTGTCTGTCCGCTGTCTCTAACATCATGTCCTCTCTCTCTGAAATTGAATCTTTCTAAAACTGAGCTTGTGTTCCCACCATCTACTAACCTACGTAAACCTGATGTCTCCATCTCTGTGTGTGGTACTATCATCACTCCTAAGCAGCACGCCCGCTGTCTCTGAGTTATTTTTTACTCCGATCTTACCTTTACTCCTCACATTTGATAACTTACTCACTCCTGTCATTTTCACCTCAAAACCATCTCCAGAATCCGCCCTTTTCTTACTGTGGAAACAGCCAAAATTCTCATTGTTGCTCTGATTCACTCTCGTCTTGACTCCTGTAACTCATTACTAGTCGGTCTTCCCCTCACCAAACTCTCCCCTCTCCGGTCTATCCTCAATGCAGCAGCCAGGCTCATCTTTCTGACCAACCGCTACACCAACGCCTCTACCCTGTGCCAATCACTCCACTGGTTGCCCATCCCCTTCAGAATTCTTTCAAACTTATTACTCTCACCCACAAAGCTCTCCCCAGTGCTGCACCTCCTTACATCTCCTCCCTCATCTCTGTCTACCACCCTACTCGGGCTCTATGTTATGCCAACGACCTTAGATTAACATCCACCGTAATCCGAACCTCCCACTCCCGTCTCCAGGATTTTTCTCATGCTGCACCCGTCCTCTGGAATGCGCTACCCCAGACAATCAGATTAATTCCCAATATCCACAGTTTTAAACGTGCCCTGAAAACACATCTATTTAGACAGGCCTATAACATTCCCTAATCTGACTTCTTTCCTTGGCCCCATTAGTCGTCAGAATAAGATTCCCTCACACTCCTTCTCTTCATGTCTGTCATACACGGATACTGGCTGGTGACCGGCTCATGCAGCTTTATGTTACCACCGCATGTGCATAAAAGATGGCCTGACCATTGTACTGAACAAACACTTCTACACTTTGTGTCTCCCTTAATTCCTCATAGATTGTAAGCTCTTGCGAGCAGGGTCCTCAATGCTCTTTTCTGAATTGTAAATTAGCTTTGTCACTATGTAATGTCTGTTTATGTTCCCTCTAAATTGTAAAGTGCTGCGTAATATGTTGGCGCCATGTAAATAAATACTATTATTATCCGTATGAAAAACCGCCCCATGCCCAGACAACCTTAGATTCTACTAATTTTTGCTCTCTTGCCCTTATACCTCCCAGCTCATCCATGCACAGGTGTATGTAAACTTACACCGCCCCCCCCCCCCCATAGTCCTTAAAATTACATATTTTAATTCAGTCAATATTATAACGTTAGAGCACTACTTACAAGTATTAGTCCACTTTATGTATGAAATGTTAAATACTTTTGTAAAAAGACAAAAGTATAGTAGGTATTATACCTTTAGTGGCCAACCATAAAAGTTCTATATGCAGCTTTCAGAGCACACAGGCTCCTTCTTCAGGCAAGTTTACAAATGAATGACTCAGAAAAAAGCACAACAATTAAGGCTTCGTTCACATCTGCGCTAAAGCTCCGTTATGTCTGAGCTTTCAGTCAGGACGAAGCCCTGACCGATACAAACGGAAACCATAGGTTTCCGTTTCCATCACTATTGATTTCAATGGCGACGGATCCGGTGCCAATGGTTTCCGTTTGTCTCTGTTGTGCAAGGGTTCCGTAGTTTTGACTGAATTTTATATCGTAGTCGACTGCGCTATTAATTCTGTCAAAACGACAGACCTATGGTTTCCGTTTGTATCTGTCAGGGCTCCGTTCCGACGGAAAGCTCAGACTGAACGGAGCCCTAGCGCAGATGTGAAGGAAGCCTAAGATGTTACACAAAGACAATTAGTACATGAGGTGATACATCCTTAAGATAAGCCGGGGCAATAAAACTGAGGTTATAGGGGTCCATGTAGTGGCTCCAATATCCAGGTGTTAGATTGAGGCCTTGTGTTAATAACTGGAATGTTATCATCATCTTGAATTCTCAAATTTTTCTCTCTGTTATTTTTAAAATGACCCCTCAGTATTAGGACTTTTAAATCTGCCAAACTGTGATCCGGTCCAGAGAAGTGTTTTCCCACGGGTGTATCCACCTCCTGTTTTATTGTATGTCTGTGAAGATTCATCCTGGTTTGTAGTTTTTGTTTCTCCAATGTAGATTCCTTTATCTATGCACCTTGTACACAGGATCATGTAAACTACATTGGAGGATGTACAGGAGAACGAGCCAGTGATTTTATAGTCCTGCTGTGTGTTTGGTATGTGGTTGGTGTTTGATGACAAGATGTTGGTACAGGTCTTGCATTTTCTACTGTTGCAAGGAAAGGTGCCAGTCTCTGATGGTGGTGAGAGGGCACTTCTGACTAGGAGATTCCTTAGGTTTGGTGGCTGTTTGTAGGCAAGGAGTGGTAAATCCGGGAATATTTCCTTCAGTTTATTGTCTTTGTTAAATATAGGTTGGAGATCAGCAGCAATTTTTCTCAAGATGTTCATTTTTGGGTTGTATATGACCACTAGGGGCACCCTGAACAGATCCGTATGTATCGCAGAGCCCGGCTGTAGATGATGGATTTCTTTATGTGTCTCGGATGAAAGCTGTTCCATCTCAGGTATGCTGGACGGCCTGTAGGTTTATGGTAGATTGTTGTTTGTATGGTATTGTCTCTCATGTATATGGTCATGTCCAGGAAATGTATTTGAGATGTAGAGTAGTTGAGAGTGAGTTTGATGGTAGGATGGAACTTGTTGAAGTTTTTATGGAAAGAAAGCAGTTCATGTTCAGAACCTGTCCAGATTATCAGCAGGTCATCAATGTACCGGAAATATGCTAGAGGTTTAGTTGCGCATGTTGATAAAAACTCTTCCTCTAGTTTGGCCATGAACAGGTTAGCATATTGTGATGAGATTTTGCTACCCATAGCGCTTTCCATACATTTCAGATATATATAATTGTGATGGAGTACGAACCTGATGAGTTGTAGGGCTGGCTCTGTCGCTAGATTGTTCTTTTGAAGAAAGTGTTGGCATGCAGCTATGCCATCCTCATGGGGGATGTTAGAATACAGAGACTCCACATCCATACTTGCCAATAGTGTACCCTCTGGTAGTGGACCTAGGGCTGAGAGTTTGCAGAGGACGTCTGTGGTGTCCTGGACATAACTGGGTGGTCACCTCACCAAGGGCTTTACAAGATTTTCCACCCAGCCAGAAATATTCTCAGTTAAAGTCCCAACGCATCTTAAATCCCTGGCTGCAGATTTTCTCAAAATTAAATTGCTGCTAATTTGAAAATATTAAATGGATTCTATGAATTGTAAAGATTAGAAACCCTTGTTTACCTTCATAAATTCTTCCATTGTATACCCATAGACTTTCAATCGCTAAACGTATGCCACCAGAATGTCCCTTTTGATGTAGGTTTGGCCGGTTTCAATCCCTATACTTTTGCCTCAATTATTGAAAAACACGTGGTATGTTTTTCGATACAACTGAATGCAAAAAACGAAATAAAATATACCAGTATACATTCAGTAGCGGAGACATGCACTGTGAAGGCATACATTTGGCAGACCTCTTTCAAAGAAGATGATGACCAAGCGTGACATTCAGAAAAGTATTGTACAATAAATGATCACATCCGTGAAATTATTATTATTATTATTATTTTTATTTTTTTTAATGCATTTGTTTGATATTTGTTTTTTGGAATCCAGTGGGAATGCAAGGTGGATATGGACAACACTTACAGATTCGGGAAAGTAGAAGTGAGCTGTGAGGGTTTTGACTATCCTGAAGATCCATACATTCTGCGTGGCTCCTGTGGGTTGGAGTACACCCTTGAGCTTACAGAGGAAGGACGAAGGAAATCTCAAAGTGGCTCCAGTTCTACAGGATTTGGTTCTGGATTTTTCCAAGGGAAATCAAGTAGCTGGGACACTCCTCATTCCTCTGGCAGTGGGGTCATTGTCTTTTTGGTCATTTTGGGGCTGGCTTATGGTGTGTACAAGTTATTTTTGAGTGGGCCTTTAAGTCAGCAACAGCATCCGCACCCTGATAACTCTGGACATGAGTACCAAAGCTACAGCCAGGCTAATGCACCTCCGCCTCCAGGCTTTAAGTCTGGCTTCACTGGTAATTCCATTACTTTATTCTTTTCTTTAGGGAAGACCTAGAAATGAATTCGGAAGAGAACATACCTATTTATCAGTTTGCAATGGTAGCAGTAGAATTCGTGCCGTCACCTTCTGGTTCTTTCTTGGTCAGCATCAGAAGGGGACATGTTTAAAATGTATCTACACCTTTGAGATAAATATATATATTTTATTTTTTATTGCTCTAATGCATATAAAATACAAAAGTGATGTAAATAGGCTTGATTAAAAATATCCCACAGCTTTTATGCAGGCCTTTGTGTCTCCATGGTAACAGACTACAAACAATCCCTGAGTAGTATGATACTGCAGACATGCTCCCTTCCATCTAACCTCTACTTTGTAACATACATTAGTTCAGATGGAATGGACTAGAACAGGGGCAAATTGAAGTGTATATGGAAGGAACATTGGGACATTTTTAATCATGACTATTTTCAAAGTTTCTGCATTTTTGTATTTTAAATACACTGAAGCAAATAAAACGCCTGCAAAGATGTACACCCCCCCTTTGAAGGGATAAAACTTTGCATTGCAGATAAAACAGTGTGTTCTGGCTCAAATAGATTCCTATCCAGAGACACCGATTCCTTGTCCACTATAGTTATATCTGAACAGAGTATAAAATATCCTGTAATTAAAAAGTTGATATATATAATTCTAATGTATTTTATTCAGGTGCTTCATCTGGATTTGGTAACTTTGGAGGTGCATCCACCTTTGGCAGCCAGGCGAGCCAAGGCCCTGGGTTTTGGTCTGGCTTGGGAACTGGCGGTTTACTTGGTTACCTGTTTGGCAGTCAAAGGTAAGCACCAGACAGTCCATGACAATGCCTACACTGCTTACTATCCCCTCCCCTAAGACCCCATGCACACGACCGTAGATCTTGTCCGTAATTACGGACTTCAATTATGGACCCATTCATTTCTATTGATGACGGACACCTTCCTTTATATTTGGGGAAAGGTGTAGGGGCTGTTGAAAACCTCAGCAAAAATAGGACCTGTCCTATCTTTTTGCTTTTTACGCACCATGCTCCCTTACTTTATATGTGAGCACGGGCCGATAATGCGCGTGGCTGTCCGTGGCCGGCTATGCCCATAATCGCGGACCGTGAATACGGGCACGGCTGTGTGCATGAGGCCTCCGAAAGAACCTGGCTCTTGAATGCTCACTGACGAAGTTCTAGTAATGTAGTGTGTGGCAGTCCATCTAAAGCAGTCCAGGGTTATTTGTGGTAATGGTCTATAGTATATGTTCATATGCAACTAGTCATAGGATGCTGGAATCAAATAAAGGGGTATTCCCAACATAGACATTTCCACAGGATATGCCATAAATGTCTGATAGATGCTCTGAGACCTGCACCTATATTGAGAATGAAGGTCATACACGTGGTTCTATGGGAGTTACGGAAACAGCCAAGCATGCGCGGCCCCCTCTCTGCTAGTCCTCTTTTTGTATCGAAGTGTGGGTTCTAGAGCTGGGACACACATCGATCAGACGTTTATAGCATATCCTGTGGATACGCCATAAATGTCAGTTGGGAATAACCCTTTAACCCCTTCCCGCTCCTGGACGTACTATTAGGTCATGGTAGCTGTATCGTTTGCGCTCCATGACCTAATAGTACGTCTCGGGAGTAACGACCGTTTCGGCCGTCCTCCCGACACATACAGGAGCTGTGACAGCTGCTGTCTCATACAGCAGCTGTCACAGCACCTACAGCGGGGACCGATCGCTGTGTCCCCGCTGATTAACCCCTTAAAAGCCGCGTTCTATAGAGATCGCGGCTTTTTAGGGGTTAAGCTGCCATCGCCGGCCTGCTACACGATAGTGGCAGGCGATGGTGACTATGGCAACCGGATACCAAACAATGGCGTCCGGCTATGCCATAGACTGAAGCCTAGTGGGTCCTGACAACGTCAGGACCCACTATGCTTGCTGTCAGTGAGTAGCTGACAGTTCTAATACACTGCACTACGCATGTAGTGCAGTGTATTAGAATAGCGATCAGGGCCTCCTGCCCTCAAGTCCCCTAGTGGGACAAAGTAATAAAGTTAAAAAAAAGTTAAAAAAAGATGTGTAAAAATAAGAAAATAAAAGTTTTAAAAGTAAAAATCCCCCTTTTTCCCTTATCAGTCCTTTATTATTAATAAAAATATATAAACAAACAACTAAACTATACATAATTGCTATCGCCGCGTCCGTAACGGCCTGAACTACAAAATTATTTCATTATTTATCCCGCACGGTGAACGCCGTAAAAGAAAATAATAATAAACCGTACCACAATCACAATTGTTTGGTCACTTCACCTCCCAAAAAATGGAATAAAAAGAGATCAAAAATTCGCATGTACCGAAAAATGGTACTGATCGAAACTACAGTTCGTTACGCAAAAAATAAGTCCTCGCACGGCTTTATTGATGGAAAAATAAAAACGTTCTGCCTCTTAGAATAAGGTAACACAAAAAGTGAATGATTGTTTACAAAACGTATTTTATTGTGCAAACGCCATAAGACATAAAAAAAAACGATAAACATCTGGTATCGCCGTAATCGTATCGCCACGCAGAATAAAGTGAATATGTAATTTATAGCACACGGTGAACGCTGTAAAAAAATAGAATAAAAAAACAATAGTAGAATTGCTGTTTTTTAGTCACCACGCCACCTAAAAATAGAATAAAAACTGATCAAAAAGCCGCTTGCACCCCAAGAAAACTACAATGGATTCCTCAAGGGGTCTAGTTTCCAAATTGGGGTCACTTTTGGGGGGTTTCCAATGTTTTGGCACCACAAGACCTCTTCAAACCGGACATGGTGCCTAATAAAAAAGAGGCCTCAAAATCCACTAGGTGCTCCTTTGCTTCGGAGGCCGGTGCTTCAGTCCATTACCGCACTAGGGCCACGTGGGATATTTCTCTAAACTGCAGAATCTGGGCAATACGTATTAAGTTGCGTTTCTCTGATAAATCCTTTTGTGTTATAAAAAAAATGGTATAAAAAGTATTTTCTGACAAAAAAAAAATTTACATTTCACCTCTACTTTGCTCTAAATTTCTGTGAAACACCTAAAGGGTTCA
The DNA here is from genome assembly GCF_050947455.1 of Rhinoderma darwinii. NCBI lineage: Eukaryota > Metazoa > Chordata > Amphibia > Anura > Rhinodermatidae > Rhinoderma > Rhinoderma darwinii. Next base: position 222,626,750 of record NC_134687.1, read on the forward strand.
TAAACTTTCTAAATGCTGTTGTGAATAATTTGAGGGGTCTAGTTTCTAAAATGGGGTGTTTGATAGGGGTTTCTAATATATGGGCCCCTCAAAGCAACTTCAGAACTGAACTGGAACCTAAAAAAATAAATAAATGAGGCAATACTTTGCTTCTTACATTATACTGATAATGAGCCGTGCCCACCCCGAGATGACCCCAGTTTTGACCGTTTGTATAAACGGAGACCCCTATTAGACCGTTTCAGTGCCCGGTTTTCCCAAGCATGCACCCCCGAGAAGTGTATTTCTATTGATGAGTCCCTGGTACATTTTAAAGGGAGGGTTCAATTCCGCGAGTACCTGCCGGGTAAGAGGGCAAGGTATGGCGTGAAGATGTATAAGCTGTGCGAGAGTGCATCAGGGTATACCTACAGATTTAGGATATATGAAGGAAAGGCCACCCCCAAACCAGACTGCATCCTGGACTACAATAGGTACATCGGAGGGATGGACTTGTCAAATCAAATCGTTAAACCCTACGGCGCCATGCTGTGAGGTATAAGAAGCTGGCCGGGCACTTCATACAGATGGCATTGTACAATGCGTATGTGCTACATCGATCTGCAGGCCAGAGGGGAACTTTCCTGGAATTTCAAGAGGTGATTATCAAGAACCTAATCTTTAGGGACCAAGTAGGGGGGGCACCCAGTACTTCTGGAAGCGAGGCCACACGCATCGTACCAGGGCAACACTTTCCAGGAGAAGTTCCCCAAACTGGCAAGAAGGGAAAAAGTCAAAAGAGTTGCAAAGTCTGCTATAAGTGGGCGATAAGGGATGACACAATATATCAATGTGACACGTGTCCCGAATAACCAGAGCTCTGTATGAAAGAGTGTTTTTTAAAATTTATCATACATCCCTTGGTTTATAATTTACCCCAATTTTACTTACCCTGATGCACTCCGCACAGCTTATCCCCCCTCGTCTTTCCCCTCTGGGCCCTGCTGTGTGCACAGGCAGCTGATAACAGCCACATGTAGGGTATGGGAGAACCACATTACAGTTTATGGGGTGTAGGTCTCCGGTCAAAATGCTCACTACACCTCTAGATGAATACCTTAAGGGTGTAGTTTTTAAAACGGGTCACTTCTTGCGGGTTTCAACTGTACTGGTACCTCAGGTGCTTCTGCATACATGACTTCGCACTAGAAAATCCCCAGTAGGCCAAATGGTGGTCCTTTCCTTCTGAGCCCTCCCATGGGCCCAAACGGCAGTTTTTCACCACAAATGTGGTATTGCCGCACTCAGGACAAATTGCGCAACAGAATGGGGTATTTTGTTTCTTGTGGAAATAAGAAATTTTCAGCCAAAGCTACATATTATTTGAAAAAAATAATTTTGTTTTAATTCCCAGCCCAATTCAAATAAGTTCTGTGAAAAAACTATGGGGTCGAAATGGTCACAACACCCATAAATGAATTCCTTGAGGGGTGTAGTTTCCAAAATGGGGTCACTTCTGGTAGGTTTCCATTGCTTTGATACCTCTGGGGCTCTGCAAATGCGACACGGCACCCGAAAACCAAACCAGCAAAATCTGCACTCCAAAGAACACACAGCGCTCCTTCCATTCTGAGGCCTCCCATGGGCCCAAACGGCAATTTATCGCCACAAATGGGGTATTGCCACACTAAGGAGAAATTGGGCAACAAAATGGGGTATTTTGTTCCCTGTGAAAATAAGAAATTTTGATCACAAATTAAATTTTATTGGAAAAAATGAATTTTTTTTTCATTTCACAGCCCAATTCAAATACGTGCTGTGAAAAAACTGTGCGGTCAAAATGGTAACCACAACCATAAATGAATTCCTTGAGGGGTGTAGTTTCCAAAATGGGGTCACTATTGGGGGATTCCTACTGTTTTGGCACCTCAACACCTCTTCAAACCCGGCATGCTGCCTAAAATATATTCTAATAAAAAAGAGGACTCAAAATGCACTAGCTGCTTCTTTGCTTCTAGGGCTTGTGTTTTAGTCCACAAGCGCAGTAGAGCCACATGTGGGACATTTATAAAAACTGCAGAATCTGGACAATACATATTTAGTAGTGTTTCTCTGGTAAAACCTTCTGTGTTACAGAAAAAAAATTTAATAAAATTGAAATTCAGCAAGAAAAATGAAATTTGCACATTTTACCTCCACTTTGCTTTAATTCCTGTGAAATGCCTGAGGGTTAAAAAACTTTCTAAATGCTGTTTTGAATACTTTGAGGGGTCTAGTTTTTAAAATGGGGTGTTTTATCAGGGGTTCTAATACATAGGCCCCTCAAAGCCACTTCAGAACTCAAGAGGTATCTTAAAAAAAAAAGCCTTGTAGCGTCCAAGAAAAATTAAAGAATGTTCAAAAAACGATGCCAATCTAAAGTAGACATATGGGAAATGTGAACTAGTAACTATTTTGGGTGGTATAACCGTCTGTTTTACAAGCAGATGCATTTCAATTCTGAAAAATGCTATTTTTTCAACATTTTCTCTAAATTTTGCAATTTTTTCACCAATAAACACTGAATATATTGACAAAATTTTACCACGAACATGAAGCCCAATGTGTCACGAGAAAACAATCTCAGAATCGCTTGGGTAGGTTTAAGCATTCCGACGTTATTACCACATAAAGTGAAATATGTTCGATTTGAAAAATGGGCTCTGAGCCTTAAGGCCAAAACAAGGCTGCGTCCTTAAGGGGTTAAGTGCTTGGCAGGTTATCCCTGGTAAAGGGTATGTTCAGACATGCTGACTTGTGCACAAAATATCTGCTGTTCTTACATCTTTAGGATGTAGGACTATAAGGATACCCACATATGTACTGGATTTGTTGGAGAGTTTCTGCAGAAAATCCACATGTTATGTTTGAATTTCACCCCTTTTACATTAAAAGGGTGAAATCCGCAGTTAACATCCAGAACAGAATGAGCATACTGCGGATTCGATAATCTCCAGCACGCCCAGATTTCTGTGCGGAAAATGTTCATCAGCATATGGGTGACATTTGTACAAATCTTCTCAACATGGTTGGTACTGTAATCTGCTGCAGATCTTCTGTTGGCAACACCACCCTGAAAATCTGCAGCTCTTTGATCGGCGCTCGTTTGCTTCTGTCGCACGGAGCAATGATTGCATACGTATAGGGATGAGGGCTCGTTACTCTGATCACTCGTCCCTATACATTTTCATCATGTTGGCAGCGTGTAGGGCTGGGCAATTGTGACCTAAATTAAAATGCCGATTAATTGAACATGTAACCTTGATAATGATGATTTAGGCCACACCCCTTTATGCATGTCACACCCCCTATTTGCATGCTACGCTATTGAATTAATATTTATCCCCTGAGCCTGCTGTATACTACAGTATATAATATACCCCCTAACACTGCCCCCACACAGTTTATTGCCCCTATAATGCTCCCTAGACAGAATAATGGCCTATAATTGCCTCCACACAGTATAATGCCCCCTAAATCTGCCCTCCAGAGTATAATGCTCGTCCTAGCTGCCACCACACAGTAGAATTCCCCCATAACTGCCCTCTACATAGTATAATGCCCCTATAACTGACTTCCACGCAGTATAATGCCCCTATAGCCCCCCCCCCTGCTGTATAATGCCCCACACAGCTGCCCCTAATAGTGCCTGATAAAAATAATAATATACATACTGAACCCAGTTTCAATGATGAGTGGAGGAGATCCCTCTCTGGTCTGTGCGGCATGGCGCAGACTGGCATGATGATGTCACAGCCTCGCGTCCAGCGATACATAGTGAATGGTAGGGCAGGGACCTCCAATCTATGAGCCGGAGTGGGTAGTCGCTAACAGGCAGTGGTGGATTCGAGTTTTCCATTTATTACATACACTCCTCAACATTGAAATTGCAACACCAAGAAGGGCAAGCCATAAAGTTATGCAAATCGAGAAAGTAGCAGGTGTCGCTAAAATCTGCAAATTATCAAATCTGCGGCATGTGGGAGGGGCATAAAAGCCTGATTGAAAGCAAAGTTTTTTGGCCACATGCAAACTCCAAAATCGGATTAAGTGGTGTGGGATGATTGTGCGATGCCTCCTGTTTGTCGATGTGCTAGTTATCACCACTTGTCGTAGACTGAGAGGGACAAAATCCTTGAACTGAGACCTTGGTTTATCACTCCGGCAGATTGTTACGCGCTTAGGCAAAGATGTCAGCACTGTTCAACGTGGTGTGTCCAAGAGGTTGGGAGAACAACAACCTGAACGAATAAGACTGACCGCAAGAGGTGTGCGGAGGCGAACCTCTGCACGGACAGATCATCAGATTGGAAGAATGGCACGTAGTGATCCATTCTGTACTGCAAGTGAATTGGATGTTGCATCCCAAGCCTAGGGTGACCACCAGTGTTGACACAAACCATCAGAAGGCGTTTGCACAACATTAGGTTACGAGACAGACGTCCAGCCACAGGTGTTCCATTGACCACACGTCACCGCTCTCAAAGGCTATCATGGTGCACAGAAAGATGGCAGTGGAGGCTGGAATGGAGGTCTAGCCTCTTCAGTGACAAGTTCCTGCTTTTGTCTCGCAAGCAATGATAGCCGGAGATTGGTCTGGAGACCACGTGGGCAATGCCGTGTAGAGGCCTTCACAAGAGAACGTCACATCGGTCCTACTCCCGGGATTATCGTATGGGGTGGCATAATGTATGGTAGCCAGACCCCTCTAGTCTTCGTTTCAGGTACACGTGGAACCAGTGGTACGGCCATTTCTCCAAAGTGTCCCAGAAGCCATTTTTCAACAGGACAATGCCAGGCCACATGTTCGTGCTACTGTGAGCAGCTTGCGTGGCCTAATTGTGCTACCATGGCCTGCAGCGTCTTCGGACATGTCTTCCATCGAGCACATCTGGAGCGTCATTGGTCAGCAAAGGGAGCTGCCAGCAGCCAATCTCTAGGATTTGCGTGCCCAAGTGCATTTAGCGTGGCATAACATTCCTCAAACAACCAATAATTACCTCATTGATAGCATGCCAAGGAGAGTAAGTGCGTGTATTTCAGTGCGTGGTGCTCATACTCGATACTGAATAAATTAAGATGTTTGGAATATTTTATTTCCATTGTTTTATCCTTTGCATATCATTAACTCGTCTCAATCTTGTGATTTCCACAATTCCAAAGTTTTTCCTTCTTGGTGTTGCAATTTTAATGTTGAGGAGTGTACATCGACGTGGACCGCCAATGGCAACTGTTTTAAGAACCGGACCTGCGGCGATCAGTGGCTCTCCTACCAATGATCTCAGTAATGAGAACCCCCTTTCAATTGATTTGAAAGGAGTTTTCCAGCAAAAATGTGATTACTACCACAGCCAGGTCCAATAGCTATGATGAGAATACATGTATTGTGAGTTCTGTATGTAGCTTTATAATTATTTTTCTCTTTGTTTACTTAGGACTAGGACACATCATTCCCCATATACACCTTATCACAACACATGGAGTGGACCGTCCTATTCTGGACCTGTTCATGGAGGCGCTCAGCCATTCCACAGCTCTGGTGTGAGAACAGCATCAGGTAAGATTATGATTATTTAACTATTGAGCCAAGTATATTTTATTTAATGTGGCCACCCCATTCCCTATCCGTGGATCAGCGTTGATAAGCAAATCCTGCATCCCTCTCCAAGGCCTTGTCCTTGAAATAGGCACCTGGGGTAATGCACATGTAAAGCAGATTTATTAAATTGCTAATTTGGTAATTTCAGACAATGCCACTAAATCATTAACCCATCAACAACCAGGCCCATGTTGACCTTAATGAGCAAGCATTATTTCTATATTTTTTTTCATTGTTGCATTCCAAAAGCCAGAACTTTTATCTCCATTTTTCCGTTGTTTGCGGGACGAGTTTTAATTTTAAAAGGCACAATTTTGGGTACATAAAATATATTCACTTTTGGGGGGGGGGGGAGAATTAAAAAAACGCTATTCCGGCATTGTTTTTTTGCGTTTTTAAATTAGTGCTTTCACTGTGCAGCATAAATAACGTGTTACCCTTTATTTCTATAACTGACACGTTTGAAGACCCTGGTAGTTGGCAGGCAACCGGGAATAAATATAATATTGAATTTCCTAGTGGTAAAATGCCTTTTTTGTTTTTCCCAACTATCTTATTGTGTAAAGGTGTTCCAGTTAAAATATTTTCTTTATTAAACCCTTCAAGCACCACGATGTAAATGAACGTCATGATGCAGGGGGAGAAGTAGGGAGCGGGCTCACATGCTGAGCCCGCTCATCTGCTTCGGGTGTCCGCTGACACCCGGCACTAACGGCCAGGAACCGCGATCGCGTTGTTCCTGGCCGTTTAACAACTCAAATTCTGCGGTCAATTGCGACCGCAGCATTTGAGGTGTTATAAAGAGGGGGCGGCCCCCTCCCCACAATGTGATAGTGGAGTGCCGATGGTTGTCATGGCAGCCCAGGGGCCTAATGAAGGCCCCCCGGTCTGCCTTCACTCTGTTAAGCCCTGCCTGTGGAAGCCTGTAAAAATTAGTATTGCAGTGTATTGAACCAGCGATCTAACTATCGCTTGTTCAAGTCCCCTAGGGGGATTAATAGAATGTGTGTGAGGAAAGAATAAAAAATAAAGTTTGAAAAAAATAACGTTAAAACCCCCATTTCCCCTCTCTTTTTTTATTTATTTATTTTCACATAAGGCTAGAACGGGGTTTAGGGGGCCTCATTCTAGAGATAGATGCGGGTCCCACCTCTGGAACCCGCGTCTGACATTTATGACGTATCCTGTGGATATGTCATAAATGTCTCTCATGGGAAAACCCCTTTAAGGGGTTAAATAACCAAAGAACGAACCACACAAATATCAAAAGAACAATGCAAATTGGCAGAGGAAGTGAAAAACACCTAAATTTCCTGGGTTTTGCTATGCTATCAAAAGATTGCAGCAAAATGGTTACCAGTTAACCGCGTCGGAAAACGTCCGAAAATGCCTCCCATTGATTTCAATCGGAGGCGGTTTTTTTCCCGCGAGCGGAAAAAGAAGCGACATGCCCTATTTTCAGGCGTTTACGTCTCCGACGGCAGAGAAAGCGTATTTCGATGTGTTTTTGCCTGTGGCGCTCGGTAAACGGCGTGCAGGCAGATCAAAATCTGCCTCAAGATTACAAACTGAATTTTGAGGCAGAATTTTCTGCCTGCAAAAAAACTCTGTGTGAACTTCTCTTAAGTCAGCGGCTTCAGTCTGCCACTTATTAATTAATCTATTTGCTATAACTGCCATAGAATTTCACTTTAAATTTGGCAAGCACCCCCCCCCCCCCACACTATCACCACCATGTTTCGCTACTCATGTATCTTCAGGGTTTAGTGAAATATGTTGGGGGGGGGGGGGGGCTATCCGAGTTTTAAGTAAATGCATTTCTCTGGCAGTTATAGCAAATGGATTAATAAGTGGCGGACTGCAGCCGTTGACTTTGATTGCTAGTTTCTATGGCACAGCAATATATAAAAATATGCATTGTGTGTGGTTTTCTTAACCCCTTAACGACCGCCCTATTTTAGACCTTAATGACCAAGCCATTTTTTACGTTTTTCCATCGTCTCATTCAAAGGGCTATACACATTTTTTTATTTTTGCGTCGACATAGCTGTATAAGGTCTTGTTTTTTGTGGGACAAGTTGTCATTTTTAACAGCACTATTTTGGGGTACATAGAATTTATTGTTTGTTTTTTTTTTTGGGGGGAATAGAAAAAAACTAGCAATTTCGCCACACTTTTTTGCATCCTACATTTACGCCGTTTACCATGTGGTATAAATAACACTAACTTTATTCAGTGGGTTGTTGCGATTGCAACAATACCAAATTTGTATAGTCTTTGTATGTTTTACACAGTGAAAACCCCTTTTTTTTTTTTTTTCAAAATTATTTGTTTTTGTGTCTCCATATCCTGAAGAGCTGTAATGTTTTTATTTTTTCGCCGATGCAATTGTAGGAGTGCTTTTTTTTTGCGGGACAACTTGTAGTTTTTATCGGTACCATTTTGGAGTAGATGCGACTTTTTGATCACATTTTATCACCTTTTTTTTAAGGCTGGATTCAAAGAAAACAGAAATTTTTGCATGGTTTTTTATTTTATTTTTTACGGCGTTCACCGTGCGGGTTAAATGATGTAATACGTTTATATTTGGGGTAGTTACGAACGTGGCGATACCAAATATGTGTAACTTTTTTACTTTATTTTGTAGCCTAATAGGCATATCGCCATGGCAGGACTGGGGGCCTTTGTTAGGCCACAAGTTGCTATGGCAGCCAATTGGTGGCTAACTATCGTGGGGTTACAGAGGGAGCCCCCTTCCTTTGTCAAACCACCTAAAAGCCACGGTTATTATTGGCTGCAGCATTTAAGGGTTAACCATCCGGTATAGCCGTTATCGGTCAGTCACCACAGACCTCCCGCGAAGATTATTCAGGCACAGAAGCTGTGCACGATCACGTACAGGCACGCCAGAATGTGGCAAGGGGACCTTTCCCTCGACGTACATGTATGTGGGAAGGGGTTAAAGACGCAACCAATTTAGACCAGAAAGACAGAAACTTTATGTATATAATATTTTTTTTTACCACTTGACGTTGTCTTGGTGTTGCTCTAGCTGTACAAAGTTTTTTTTTTGTTTTTTTTTTAATGTGCCAACTTTATGGGGAAAGATGTTTCTATATTAATAAAAATTTAAAAAATAATAATATTATTTATTTATACCATTCACTTACCAAACGTGCTATTGCTTTTCTTAAGCTATGTACTCTAGTGGCCACTGTATTTGCATAATCTGTATCCTGAAATAGGATCGCAGTGTACTTGTTTTTGGCGGTTTTCAATAATTCGGTTCTGCTTTCTGAAGTGAATAGAACAGTGAGTGTTTCCGCTGCATGAGCATTTTCCAGAGCGGCTGCTACATGCCACGTGTCATTACATGTCACTTCATCAATCGGCTAACCCGCCAACCACTGACTCTGCTGTTGGATTGTGTTATAGCGGACACCGTATCCTGAACATCATGGCTGTAAAATGCACAGGCAGCTGTTAGAGCATGAGCAATAAAACTAACCTTCCTTCGGTATAGTAACGTTTTTAAACCATTTTCTTTTCTGTTTTTAGGTTTCGGAGGTACAAAAAGAAGATAAATAGGCAAATAATCTCCACATGTTTCTGAAGAAGAATGGTATCAAGACTATAATAAACCTGTGGATTAGAAACATTTACTCTTTGTAGAGGGGGTGTTTTGTAGCAATGTGTGATGGGTGATTTTAATGACAGCATTTCATGTGTGTGTAGGTTTTTTTTTTTGTGTTTTTTTTCCGTACTGTGAAATAGATGAGAACACAGTTTAAAAAGGCTCTGTCACCACATAAGTGCCATATCTTGTACATAATGTGATCGGCGCCGTAACGTAGATTACAGCAGTGTTTTTTTATTTAGAAAAACAATCATTTTCACCAAGTTATGACCTATTTTAGCTTTATGCTAATGACTTTCTTAATGCCCAACTGGGCGTGTTTTTACTTTTGACCAAGTGGGCGTTGTGAAGAGAAGTGTATGCCGCTGACCAATCAGGGTCATACACTTCTCCCCATTCATTTACTCTGCACATAGTGATCCTGCGTTGTTCACTATGTACAGTCACTTACTCACACATTAACTTTACTGAAGTGTGTTGACAGTAAATAAACATCCGTCCAATCAGAACGGGATGTCTATTTACAATCTCGACAATTCGGTCAAATTTGTGTGTGACTTACTCACACAGCACATCGAGATCACGCTGTGCTGTCAATTACAGCGAGATTACGCTTGCTGTGCTGTAAATCCCACACAAACGTTACCGAAGTGTCGGGATTGTGAATAGACATCCCGTCCTGGCTGGAGGTGATGTCCATTCATTGTCAAGACACTTCAGTAACGTTAATGTGGGTGTAAGTGACAGCACATAGTGAAAAACACAGGGTCACTATGTGCTGATTACATGAATGGAGAGAAGTGTATGACTCTGATTTGTCACTGATTGGTCAGCGTCATGAACTCCCCTCCACAACACACACTTGGTCAAAAGTAAAAACACGCCCAGTTGTCTATTAAGAAAGTCATTAGCATAATCTAAAATAGGTCATAACTTGGTGAAAATAGATAGTTTTTCTAAATAAAAAAACACTGCTGTTACCTACATTACAGCGCCGATCACATTATGTAGAAGATAGGGCATTAATAATCTGGTGACAGAGCCTGTTTTATGTACAACTTCCTGCTGCCTTCCTACCCACTATTGGACATCTAGACAGAAATTGTGCATTTCTGCCCAACCTGCAGTGAAGTGGCTGGAGTTCTTATGATGTCTAACGCATATTCCTGAAAAACCTTCAGATTTATGAATCTTAGGCCCACGTAATGATCATTTTACTATTATATGTCTTTTTTTCGTTCTGTGGTATGCGGGGATATCTCCTAACAAATCAGATCTTGTTCATATTATTACCAAGATTTTGCTAATTTTTGAGATTGAAATATGTTTGAATATCCTTACACTTTAAAAGTAAATTACTTTTATAAAAGTAATATATACATTTGCTATGCTTAAGATCAGGGCTAAGCAGGTCGGATGGCCAAAGATCCCTGAGTGCTCCTGTGGGCATCGCTCTTAGTTAAAGCCAAGGTGGTTGCATTTCGACCCATGGGTTACCGCGACCCAGCAGCCACAAGAATTTAGCAGGGTCGGATTTCTTGTGACTGTTGGGTTGGGATGTTGTCACAATGACTTTAATTACATGTGAGGCACCCAGTGATCTTTGGCCGTGCAACCTATAGCCCTAGCCTAATAATTCCTGACTTGAGATACTAAACTGCAGTTAAATTCGTGGGTGTAAGTGTGCCAAAAAAAGGCGCAAATACATTTATAAATGTGGGCCAGGTGTCGTGGTTTTTTTTTTTCTTCTTAGTTTTAAAAGGGTGCTCCACTCCACAATGCGTAATTTTTGTTACAGGGCTAAAAAAAAACAAAAAACCCTGCAGGTTCACCATATTGAAAAATAATAAACTTAGTGATATACTTACCTTGGAAAATTCTGCTCCGGACCCTTGCCAACCTGGTATTGGCTGCCACGGTCAAATTATGTTATTATGGATTCTGTGTCAGAATCGAAACAACGGAGGGGTGGTGACCGGTGTTGGGTGACGTATGTCATAGACAGCTTAGTACCCTCCTTATGAGCCAGGAAGGAGAGACGTAAACATAAAGAGTCTCTTACAACGGACACATTAATTTCTACTGCCCACAGGCACCTTACCGTATATTTACGGGAAGGTGTTCGGACCGTAGAAAGCATCAGCCAAAAAATAGGACATGTCCTATTTTATTTTTTTTACGGCCCGTGCTCCCATACTTTTGAAGGGGGCACGGGCTGCAAATGCGGGTGACTGTCCATGGCCGGCTGTAGCTGTAATCGCGGACCGGGGCTATGGCCGTGTGCAGGGGGCCTTTTTCAATGTGTTTTGTGCAACTTTTAAATTAATATTTACTTTTTGAGATACAGTACTCTCTATAGAGCAGCTGTAGTCGCTGAATCCTGTACCCGTCAGGTCCGTGGGATTGACGGGTTCAGTGAAAGAGACACGCAGGATCCACCTGTAATCGATCACATCTTAGATTACAGGTGCATCCTGCGTGTCAGACACACAGTACCCGCTTTCACTGAGTCCGTCAGTCCTGCTGACCTGACAGGTACAGGATTCAGCGAACAATACAGCTGTTCTGTATAGAGAATACAGAGCAGCTATATCTTAAAAAGAAAAAATTATTTTTAATAAAAATTAATTTGAAAGTTCCAAAAAACACACTGACCTTTTTATTTAAAAAAAATAAAAATGCCTTTTAAAGGTTTACATAGATTAATTTGAAAAGGGGTTGTCTTTATGGAATACTCCCTTCAAAGTTTAGAGTAATTTGTATTGTACCATTACAGCCACTTTTAAAGAGACTCTGTCACCACATTATAAGTGCCCTATCTCCTATATAAGGAGATGGGCGCTATAATGTAGGTGACAGTAATGCTTTTTATTTAGAAAAACTATCTATTTTTTCCACTTTATGAGCGATTTTTAGCTTTATACTAATGAGTTTCTTAATGCCCAAGTGGGCGTGTTTTTACTTTAGACCAAGTGGGCGTTGTACAGAGGAGTGTATGACGCTGACCAATCAGCATCATGCACTTCTCTCCATTCATTTACACTGCACTAGCGATATAGTTATATTGTTATGTGCAGCTACATACACTAACGTTACTGCAGTGCCCTGATAATGAATATACATCACTACCAGCCTGGACGTGATGTTTATTCAGAATCCTGACACGTCTGTAGCGTCTCTGTGAGATTTACAGCAAGGCAAACGTAATCTCGTGAGATTACGATGTAACCTGTCATTTCAAACGAGATTACATTTGCCTTGCTGGAATCTCACAGAAAAGATTCAGAAGTGTGAGGATTCTGAATAAACCACGTCCTGGCTGGTAGTGATGTATATTCATTATCAGGACACTGCAGTAATGTTAGTGTGTGTGTGTGTGTATATGAAGCTGCACATAACGATATAGCTATATCGCTAGTGCAGTGTAAATGAATGGAGAGAAGTGCATGACGCTGATTGGTCAGCGTCATACACTCCTCTGTACAACGCCCACTTGGGCATTAAGAAACTCATTAGCATGAAGCTAAAAATCGCTCAAAGTGGTTTAAAATAGATAGTTTTTCTAAATAAAAAGCATTACTGTCACCTACATTATAGCGCCGATCTCCTTATATAGGAGATAGGGCACTTATAATGTGGTGACAGAGCCTCTTTCATCACACCTATAATGGGTGCGCTTCCTAAACTCCAGGCACTCACAATAAATAAACAATCACACACGCTTCATTGCTTTGGTGAAATGTGTCATGCACCACCCTGTACAGCAAAGGACAGCCTGCCTTCCTGGAGCTGAGGCGTTCTGCTCCCAGCTGCACACCTCCCTTGGTTTCTAAGCTGTCTGCCTTGACTTTCACCACCCAAAAAGGGACCGCCCTTCTCCCTCTTCCACGACCAACCCCTGCTGGTACGCTGACCTTCGTGGCTGCCTGGGACAAACACATACCCCAGGTAGGCTACGGAGCTTGTAGTGGGACAAACGCCATAGCTTTACCATCCCGCCATTGCAGTGCAGAATCGTAACCAAGGATTTACAAAAACAACACATCCAAAAAACACCATCAACTGAATGTATATTTCTGTTTCTTAAGACCCTTCTATAAAGTGATGTTGACCTGTGTATAACAATACTATCTGTTGCTGTCCATAAGCAAGTTTCTATTCGCATGATGGAGTCGCTCTTAGGTCAGTAAAAGGAGGTATTATCGTGTGTGGGGAGAATAAACATAACAAGAAATACATGCTGTCCTTTTTATTTTCCCTGGAACTCTTGTATAGAACTTGCACTATAAATACTGTATCTGGTGAGGGACCAGTGACTACTAAGGCCGGGTTCCCACATAGTGTAAACACTGCAGAATTCTGTGCGGAGATTCCGCAGCATTTACAGTAGCAGTAAAGTGGATGAGATTTAGAAAATGTGGAAAAAAACCACAGAGTAAACATTAATAAATTGATCTGTCGTGCAGAATTTTAATCCGCAACATGTCAATTTATGCTACGTTTTAGTTGATTTTTCGTTGCGGGTTTTCACCATTGCATTCAAATCCTGCAACAGAAAGCCAAGTTTTGCGGTGTATTCACAGAGATTACGCCGCAAATAACGCAACTACGGAAAAAGAAAAAAAACATACTTGCCCAGAAGTCTGTGTTTCTTCGTCCGGCCTCCTGGGATTACGTTGCATCCCATGTGACTGCTGCAGCGTCATCCAGGGAGGCCGGACCGGACTGCATAGGAGGGACACTTTACCATAACGGCCTAGGTAAGTATCAGCATTTTTTACTTCAACTTTCAGCAGCGGAAACCCGACCGCGATTTTTCGGACGGAATGTACTCTGGGTTCCAGGTTGGACACGCTGCGTAATTTTTTACGCTGCGTATCTGACCCGTGAGAGCCCGGCCTAAGGTACACAAATGTTGTTACTATGATGCTGATTGTGATATTTGGACAAGTGTATTTAGATTTTTTTTTTAATTCTTACATTTAAGGCATGTTATGTGGAGTAAGATTAAAATTTTATGATGTTCTGCAACAAAAAAAATAAAGCTGTACTAAATAAATGGTAACATTGATGGTATAATTTACACACAATACACACCTGCTATTTAGCTCTAACAAAGACAACACACAGATTACTTTTGACTTGCATTAGGCTATATTCACATCTGCGTCAGGGCTCCGTTCCATCGGAACGGAGCCCTGACTGACACAAACGGAAACCAAAGGTTTCCATTACCGTTGATTTCAATGGTGACGGATCCGGTGCCAATGTTTTTTTTGTCTCTGTTGTGCAAGGGTTCCGTAGTTTTGACGGGATGAATAGCGTAGTCGACTACGGTATTCATGTGTCAGTCAGGGCTCCTTTCCGACGGAACGTCAGAACGGAGCCCTGACGAAGATGTGAACGAAGCCTTAAAGAGGTTTTAACATTCAGAAAGTAATGGCATATTGCTAGGATATTCCTTTCTGAACGTCTGGGACCCCCACCAATCCTGAGATGGCAGGGGCCACAGATCTGTTTCACTTGAATAGAGCAGTGTTGCAGTTCCCTGCACTGTGAGTGGTCAGGAGCGTTCTTGTGTAAGAGACTTATCCTAAAGAGATTTCTGTGATAGGATGATCCTTTTAAGGGTATGTTCACACGAGAGGCATTTACGTGTGAAAAGACAGACTGTTAACAGCTGCCTCGTTTCACACGTAAATGCTCCTCGCATTTTTCGAGCCGTCTGAGACGCTCGTAAATCTTGAGCTGTGCTTCATTGAGTTCAATGAAGAACAGCTCAAATTACGTGGCAAAGAAGTGCCCTGCACTTCTTTGCCGAGGCAGTCCATCTACGCGTCGTCGTTTGACAGCTGTCAAACGACGACGCGTAAATTACAGGTCGTCTGCACAGTACGTCGGCAAACCCATTCAAATGAATGGGCAGATGTTTGCCGACGTATTGTAGCCCTTTTTTGAGACGTAAAACGAGGCATAATACGCCTCGTTTACGTCTGAAAATAGGTTGTGTGAACCCAGCCTAAGGGTATGTTCACACGTAGTCAACAAAAACGTCTGAAAATCCAGAGCTGTTTTCAAGGGAAAACAGACCCTGCTTTTCAGACGTTTTTTTTACCAACTCGCATTTTTTCGCGGCGTTTTCACGCCGTTTTCGCAGCGTTTTTTACGTCCGTTTTTGGAGCTGTTTTCATTGGAGTCTATGAGAAAACAGCTCCAAAAACGTCCAAAGAAGTGTCCTGCACTTCTTTTGACGAGGCTGTATTTTTACGGGTCGTCGTTTGACAGCTGTCAAACGACGACGCGTAAATAACAGGTCGTCTGCACAGTACGTCGGCAAACCCATTCAAATGAATGGGCAGATGTTTGCCGACGTATTGTAGCCATATTTTCAGACGTAAAACGAGGCATATTACGCCTCGTATACGTCTGAAATTTGGCCGTGTGAACATACCCTTAAGGGGTTTTCCCATCAGAGCAATTAGATACACTATTTGGGCAAGTGAATAATGTCTTAGAAGGAGCACTCCTTCTTTCTTGCTCTAGAGGACTTGGAGGGGGAAGGGCATGTATTACTGAGTCATTCATATTGATACTACAAGGGAAATGGGGATCGGCCAGCAGATTCCTTGGCGGTGACAGCTAATCGACAGCCAAAAGACCTTTTTATTTTGTAGTTTTCTCCCAAACCAACCACCCTGTTCCATTAGTTGCAGCAAGCCTTCCCCAGCCCCACCACTCCTCCAGTAATTACAGCAAGGATGGGAGGTGTCTCTTAGGGTATGTTCACACACAAACTCAAAAACGTCTGAAAATACGGAGCTGTTTTAAAGGGAAAACAGGTCCGTATGTTCAGACGTTTTTTAAGCTAAAAATGAATTTGGAGCTTCTTTTGAGGCTTCTTTTCAGGTGTTTTTCATAGTGTTCAATGGAAAATCAGCTTCAAAAAACGCCTCAAGAAGTGACATGCTACTTCTTTTTACGCTCCGTTTTTTAAAACAGCGGCGTAAAAAGACACCCTGTATGAACTAAATGCTGTGTTTCCAATTGATTTTAATGGGAAGATGTTTGTAGGCGTTCAGCTTCCGTGTTTTCAGGCGTTTTTTGAGGTGTAAACACCCCGAAATACGCCTGGAAACACTGCATGTGAACATACCCTTGTAATGAAAGGCTATAAAAATTGGGCTTGTTCAGCTATGAGATTGCAACACCAATATGGAAAAGTTTTGGAATTGTGGAAATCACAGGATCGATAGACATGTTAATAATATGCAAATAGTAAAAAAAATGGAAACAAAATATTCCAAGCATCATAATTTATTCAGTATCGCGTATGAGCGCCACGCGCAGAAATACACCCACTTACTCTCCTTGGCATGCTATCAATGAGGTTATTAATGGTTGTCTGAGGAATGTTATGCCACCCAGAATGTACTTGGGCACGCAAATCATCAAGATTGGCTGCCGGCAGCTCCTTTTGCAATTGTCAACCAATGACGTCCCAGATGTGCTCAATGTAACGCCGAGCTGTTAGTGTCCCTGAAATAAAGACTACAGGGGTCCGGCTACCGTACATTATGCCACCCCACACCATAATCCCGAGAGTAGGACTGGTGTGAAGGCCTCTTCATGGCGTTGCCCACTTGGACCGATCTCAGGCTATCATTGCAATCGAGACAAAAGCGGGACTCATTGCTGAAGAGGATAGACCTCCATTCCAGTCTTGCTGTGCACCATGACAGCCTTTGAGAGCGGTGGCGTGTGGTCAATGGAACACCTGTAGCTAGACATCTGGCTTTTAGCCCAATGTCGTGCAAACGCCTTCTGATTGTGTCAACACTGGTTACCGCCCTAGGCTTAGGATATGATGTCCAATTTCACTTGCGGTACAGAATGGATCACTACGCGCCATTCTTCCAATCAGACGATCCATCTATACAGAGGTTCGCCTCCATGCACCTCTTGCTGTCATTCCCGTTCATTGTTCTCCCAACCTCCAGGACACGCAATGTTGAACAGTGCTGATATCTTGGCTAAGGCACATAGCGATCTGCCGGAGTGATAAACCGAGGTCTCTCAGTTCAAGGATTCTGTCCCTCTCAGTTTGCGACAAGTGATGATAACTGGCACATCGACAAACAGGAGGCATCGCAAAATCATCCCACACCACTTGATCCAATTTTTGAGGTTTCATGTGACTAAAAAACGTTGTTTTCAATCTGGCTTTTATGCCCCTCGCACATGCCACAGATTGGGGTTAGGTGCTTGAAAATGTGATCATTTGCAGATCTTAGCGACACCTGCTACTTCCTCGATTTGCATAACCTTACGGCTTGCCCTTGGTGTTGCAATTTCAATGTTGAGGAGTGTATATGTGGGGTCAATGTAAAGAACTAGAACATTCAATGTAAAGGAGACATTCTTTGTGTGTTTCAGACATCAATATAGGAAAGGGTTCTTTACAGTTGAGTAGTCAAACTATAGAATGCCCTACCTCAAAAAGATAGATATGACAGATACTATGTCAGCATTTAAAAAAAAGAACTAGATGTTTTATTCCTGATTAATGACATTGAAGGTTATAACTAATCTAGCACTGAAGGACGTGTAATTGATTGAGAAAGGTTGAATTTCTTGGATCTTTTTTCAACCTATATAACCACCCCCCACAAAGTAAGGCTTTGTAATGCTTGTTTTCTATGGATATTAAGCTAATAAACCTCAATCTCTTCCCAGGAGAAACAACCATTGCTGTGCTGTTATAAGCTAGTGGTTGTCAAAACCAGACCTTCCATGAGTCAGTGCTCTGCGTCGCTTGGCTGTATTTACAGAGAACCGATATCATTCGTACCTGCCCATTCTACTTATCATTGGAGAGCTATTTGTTCTCGTACCTGCTTCCCCCGATGTTCGGGAACTGCAACATCCGCAAAAATTATTCTACATATGAACGTAGTTTTACATTCTCACAAGCAAATATTTATTAAGACAGGTGTTTCATATGCCAGTAATAATATAAAAAGTGCTGGAGTAAATTGTATATAATTATATCCCCATAAGACATAGTTTCATAGAAAAAAAAACACAACATAGAAACACAAGCTATGATTAAGGACCTTACTGGTCTGAAACGCGTAAGCGTGGTCCCGGGATTTTTTGGTTTTAACTTCTTTGTTTTAATGTGACCAAATAAACCTTAAAACCTTTATTTTTGAGTGCTGGATTCACCTTTACTATACACCACTATTGCCTTGATCACCTGCTGTCGACACAGGACCAGTTTGGGTGTATTTGCGAGCACCTACAGCATTTGGATTTACTCTATACCAACTTGCATCAACTAAACGCAGTGGAAACACAACAGAAGCGTGGTGGACATGTGGTGAGCGAACTTATGGTAACACTTCCTCTATTTTTTATATAGAAACACATTACTTATTGGAAAACTGAGAAAGGAAACTGATCAATAAAAAATTATCTGGTGTATTGGCATCTATGATGATGGAGACCACAACATAAAGAAGAGCCTCACTCGCCACTGGTCATTATTGACTGATGATGCGGATCTGAAAGAAGTTCTTCCCATATAGAAGAGCAAAAAAATCGGAGAGATTCCTTAGTACATAGTTTCTTGTTATCTATCAAAAAGAAACCCAGTGCAAATAGTTTATTAAAAAAAAAACTTGTTCTAGATGTGGTGGATTTTTCAAACTACCCTTCTATATCTGCTCATATATATCTTCGAAACAATAATTTTTGACTCCGAAAAATAAAAGGGGACATGGCATATAACAATGTATTAACTGCAAGACCAGTGGAGTGGTGCATGTGGCTCAACTTACCTGTTCCATATTGGCAAAACACTTCAACAGTGGAGAAGAGGAATTTTACAA
This sequence comes from Rhinoderma darwinii, assembly GCF_050947455.1. Taxonomy (NCBI): domain Eukaryota; kingdom Metazoa; phylum Chordata; class Amphibia; order Anura; family Rhinodermatidae; genus Rhinoderma; species Rhinoderma darwinii. The sequence goes on from NC_134687.1 coordinate 222,645,894, forward strand.
CATATTCGTGTCATAATGACAGGAAAAGACACATTATCGGTGAGACATGTGAGATATATTCATAACAATAATCCAAAAGTATTGTAGTTTTGGTGTATCCAACAAATCCAGCTAGACTCAAGAAAGGGTGACTTTGATAGGATAACGTTACAGACTGACGCCAGAATAGTTTATAGAAACTCTGAACCCAGACAAAGATCTTTAGCTAAGGCTTCGTTCACATCTGCGTCGGGACTTTGTTCATGGGTTCCGTCGGACCTTATCCTCAGGGAAACATATGAACGGAATCCAAACAAACGAAAACCATAGGTGACGGATCCGGTGCAAATGGTTTTGGTTTGTCACCGTTGTGTAAGGGTTCCGTTGTTTTGACGGAATTAAAAGAGCAGTCGACTATGGTATTGATTCCGTCAACACAGCAGAACCCTTACACAACGATGACAAACGGAAACCATTTGCACTGGATCCGTCACCATTGAAATTACTGGTGATACAAACGGAAACCTATGGATTCCGTTCATGGGTTCTCCTGACGGAAAGTCCCGACGCAGATGTAAACCAAGCCTATGAGTCATAACTCTATTACTAATGTTGTACATTCCTGCCTCCATATCCCTCACCTCCTATACCTCTATCTTTTTTCCATTATTTTAGTCTTACTCTCCTCCCCTGAGGGTGAACAAGTAGAATTTGAAAGCTTCTGACCTCATGTTGAAAAACAACAGAGGATCTGTAATTAGAGATGAGCGAACCGGGACATCCGAACCCGGTTTCGGTCCGAACATCGGGAAAAGTTCGGTTCGCAGCGAATACGAACTTTACCGGTTTCGGCCGAACCCGTTTTGACCGAACCCGGCTACATTTTGGCACCTGCCACATGTTAGATGTAAAATGAAGGATTTCACAATATCACCTGACATCAGGCTACCCCATAATGCCTTGCAAACGGCTCTCCCAGCCAATCGGGAGGCAGCATAGGGGCGGGCTCAAGCCTGCAATAAAAGTCTATGCACGGAGCTCAGCGGCCATTTTACAGACAGGAGCTGTAGGGATAGCATCTCTGTGCAGTTAGGGAAAGCTTTAGGAATCCAGCAATCGAAGGAGCTCATCCACTACAGCGGGAGTCTACTCTCAACATCCAAATTGCAATACAAATTCTCCATTTGCCAAGCCAGTGTGTGAATCAGCTTTTAGAAGGGGCTCATCCCCGTTGCATGGGTTAACATAACAATCCAACTTGCAATACAGGCAGCCTTTGTAGTACTACAACACCCAGCATTCCCTGAGTGCACCGCGGCGTGGCTGATAGAAATTCTCATTCATTGCCATTTGCCAAGCCAGTGTGTGAATACGCTTTTAGAAGGGGCTCATCCCCGTTGCATCCAACTTGCAATACAGGCAGCTGAGGCAGCCTTTGTAGTACTACAACACCCAGCATTCCCTGAGTCAGTGCAGTAGCTGATAGAAATTCTCATTCATTGCCATTTGCCAAGCCAGTGTGTGAATAAGCTTTTAGAAGGGGCTCATCCCCGTTAACATAACAATCCAACTTGCAATACAGGCAGCCTTTGTAGTACTACAACGCCCAGCATTCCCTGAGTGCACCGCGGCGTGGCTGATAGAAATTCTCATTCATTGCCATTTGCCAAGCCAGTGTGTGAATACGCTTTTAGAAGGGGCTCATCCCCGTTAACATAACAATCCAACTTGCAATACAGGCAGCCTTTGTAGTACTACAACGCCCAGCAATTCCCTGAGTGCACCGCGGCGTGGCTGATAGAAATTCTCATTCATTGCCATTTGCCAAGCCAGTGTGTGAATACGCTTTTAGAAGGGGCTCATCCCCGGGTTTTTGATTCAACTTGCTGCACTCCAGCAGTGAAATGTCTGGTAAAAAAAAGGTTGTGAAAGGACGGGGTAGAGGAAAAAACACCCATGCCGTGTCCTCTTCCAGTCCAAATGTTGGATCTGTTGGTGCCAGACCCAGTACCAGCATTTGTGGCACAAGACATGTGCCCATTTCCACTAGTAGCAGCAGCCATGTGCCTGCTGGTAGTAGTAGCAGTATCAGCAAGCCAGACTTGTCCATCTCCTCCGGTGGGCGGGTTACTTTAGACAATACGGCCATTGTGGACTGGTTGGCCGGCTCGCGGTCATCTCAGCAGGAAGACTCTGACGATATGGCTTCAAGCCAGGTTTAGTTGGATTCCAGATCCTCTACAGTTCCTTGGCACAGTGACAGTAGTAATATGGGTATTTCTAGCGTTTCCATTCCATCATCTATGTCTTCACTCCCCCTTCCTAGCGGGAAGCCATCTTTCCTGAGAGTCCTAAGAGACATCTCCTCGGGTGCGAAGGAAGATACTGAACAACATAGTGATGATGATTTGTTTTCCGCGAGTCAGCCAACGGAGTGTGTTGCGGCGGTGGTGGAGGTGGAAGCGGTGTCCGAGACGCATAGCTGTGGTAGTGGGGGTGTTGGTGGTAGCCGTGGTGGCAGACGCAGTAATGAGGGAGGGCATGGAGCCCGCCATGATGTCACATCACATTCACAACACAGTGACAGAAGTGGCGGGGATGATGAGGAGGGCTATGATGATGTTGTTTTAGACAGGACGTTGGAACCAGGTGACGAGGTGATGACGGCGTCAGAGGAGGAGGGTAGTAGTGGCGGCACTGGCAGTGATAAACAGCCAAGCCGAGGTAGGGGCAGAAGTCAATCTGCAAAACGTTGCAGCGGTAGGGTCAGCTCAGGAGCCGGTGACGGCGACAATGATGCTACAGGTGTAGGCTCCCGAAAAAAGCCTGCCAGACAAGGGGCAAGCTCGGGTGGTGGTGGTGGACGTGGTACTACCTCTTTACGGTACTCTGCCGTGTGGCAATTTTTCTGTACCTTCCCGGAGGACGAAAACATGGCACAGTGCCGTATCTGCAAGCAGAAAGTAAGGCGTGGGCAGGGCAGCAATGTAGGAACTACCGCTCTACGTAAACACATGGAGCGGCATCACAAGGCCATGTGGGACAATCGACATGCCCCACCATCATGTACATCTAATGAAGACCCCTCTGCCGCTGCTGCTGCTGCTCCGAGTCCCTGTCCCCTAAGTAGTAGCCAGGCCTTATCCACCATGTCGTTGTCATCATCATCATCACTGTCATCTAGTGCTCCTCCTACATCCCGTCAGTTATCCATTATGGAATCGTTGTCCAATAAGCAACAATATATACCCAGTCATCCACTTGTCGTGCGGCTTAATTCACACCTGGCTAAGTTGTTGGTGGTGCAGTCGCTGCCTTGCACAAGCACGTGGAGGAAAAGGTGGGCCAATCCTTGCAATTATCCGTGTGCAGCAGGGTACATGCCACCGTCGACACGTGGAGCAGCAACTATGGGCAGGGACAGTACATGTCTTTCACGGCCCACTGGGTCAATATTTTGCAGTCCGATGCACCACCGCAGCAATGCCAGGCATTACCACCTCCACGCTTATATCTTTCTGGTTCAACTCCGGACACCAGGCGCCTACCATCCTCCTCCTCCTCCTCCATGCCCTCCTCAATGGAGGTCTTCCCGTCCCCGACAGGACACAGCGTATCTTCCACTCCTCCTCTTTTCATAGGTGCAAGGTGAAGCGCCACCATGCTGTCTTACACCTGCTGAGCCTGGGCGAGAAAAGCCACACAGGGCAGGAGCTGCTGCTGTGCATCAAGGAGGAAATCGCACGCTGGCTGTCTCCTCTGAAACTCACACTGGGCAATGTTGTCTCTGATAACGGGAAGAACGTTGTGGCTGCACTGCGTCTAGGTCACCTGACACACGCTCCTTGCATGGCACATGTGATCAATCTGGTCATAACACGCTTCTTAAAGTCATATGTTGTTTTGAAGGGTGTGCTGGCCATGTCCAAGAGGGTTTGCGTTCGCTTTAGACGTTCGTATGCATTTAAGCACGCCCTCCTGGACTTGCAGCGTCAAAACAATCTCCCAGCCTGATTTGCGACGTTCCAACACGCTGGAATTCCACCCTGCACATGTTGGACTGTCTGTACGAACAGTGGAAAGCCGTGAATGATTTCCTGATGCAGCAGACGGGCAGCGTTTGGAGCCAGTGTAATTTCGAGCTCAGGCACTGGCAGCTGGTTAGAGACGCATGTCGCGTTTTGAAGCCCTTTGAAGAGGCCACACGATATGTGAGCCGTGACGCTAGCGGAATGAACAATGTTATGCCGCTGATATTCAATATGGAGCAAACGCTCACAGCGATGATTCAGCAAAGGATGGAGGAAGGATCACATCTGGCTATGGATGTTGAGGAGGATGAGGAAACAGGACCTGAAGAGGAGCTGGATTTGGAGATGGAATCACAGGAAGGGATAGGGGACGAGGCAGCCGCACAATATGACAGTGATGGTGATGACGAGTCTGACGACGACCTTGATGATGGACAACCATGGCAGTATGGGGCAGAGATGGAACCCACCGGGCCCTCTGAAACGCTGGCCAGGATGGCGAGCTGTATGCTTTGTTACTTGCGCGCTGACTGTCGTATTGTTAGCATGAAGCAAAGAGGAGTACTGGATAGCCACACTTTTAGACCCTCGGTATAAAGCCAGAATGGGGGAGTTTTTTGCGCCTTCCGAGAGGGAGGCAAAATTGGCTTATTATCGAGAGAAGCTATGCAGCCAGCTTGTCACGGCTTTCAAACGGCAAACACCTGCTGCAAGCATGTCTGGCCGGGGGGCCACTTTCCGCTCCCCACTGTCTCATCGTTCCACCGCCTCTGGCAGAGCTACCTCTGCAATAGGCGGCAGCAGCATCCAATTCAGTTTGGAAAATATGATGACAACATTTTTACATCCAATACCCCGACCTGACACACATCGTAGTCACCAAAGGGATGTTCACCATCACCAGGTCCAGCACCTAAACAGCCAGGTTCACTCGTACCTGGACTGTGCCCTTTCTCCGTCAGAAATCCTGATCCCAGACCCCATGGACTTCTGGGTCAGCAGATTGGATCATTGGCAAGAACTGGCCCAGTTTACCATGGGTGTACTGTCTTGTCCACCCTCCAGTGTAGCGTCAGAGAGGGTATTCAGCGCGGCAGGGGGCTTCGTCACCTCTAAGCGAACAAGATTGTCCGCCAACAGCTTGGAAAATCTCACGTTTCTGAAAATGAATCAAGCGTGGATCGGTGTGGATTTTAAAACCCCTGTGCCTGATGCCACTGATTAGATCTGACATTGCTGCTGCCGCTGCCGCCTGCTACTACGGGATTCTGTCCTGTCCACTCTTTTTTTAATGTGCCGCTATTGGTGCTGCTACTACTTCTACCTCCAATCCACCCCCAATGCCGTCTGCTACAAGCAGGACCGCCCCACCACAGGGCTTTGTCCTGTTACTGTCCAGTCTCTTTTAATGTGCTGCTGCTACTACTACCACCACCCTTGCTGTCCGTTGGCAACCTCTACTACCACCAATACACCTCCACTGCCGTCTGCTATAAGCAGGCCTGAGGCCTGCCCCACCACAGGGCTTTGTCCTGTGACTGTCCAGTCTCTTTTAATGTGCTGCTACTACTACTACTACCACCCTTGCTGTCTGTTGGCTACCTCTACTACCACCAATACACCTCCACTGCCGTCTGCTACAAGCAGGCCTGAGGCCTGCTCCACCACAGGGCTTTGTCCTGTGACTGTCCAGTCTCTTTTAATGTGCTGCTACTACTACTACCACCCTTGCTGTCGGTTGGCTACCTCTACTACCACCAATACACCTCCACTGCCGTCTGCTACAAGCAGGCCTGAGGCCTGCCCCACCACAGGACTTTGTCCTGTGACTGTCCAGTCTCTTTTAATGTGCTGCTGCTACTACTACTACCACCCTTGCTGTCTGTTGGCTACCTCTACTACCACCAATACACCTCTACTGCCGTCTGCTACAAGCAGCCCCACCACAGAGCTTTGTCCTGTGACTGTCCAGTCTCTTTTAATGTGCTGCTGCTACTACTACTACCACCCTTGCTGTCTGTTGGCTACCTCTACTACCACCAATACACCTCCACTGCCGTCTGCTACAAGCAGCCCCACCACAGAGCTTTGTCCTGTGACTGTCCAGTCTCTTTTAATGTGCTGCTGCTACTACTACTACCACCCTTGCTGTCTGTTGGCTACCTCTACTACCACCAATACACCTCCACTGCCGTCTGCTACAAGCAGGCCTGATGCCTGCCCCACCACAGGGCTTTGTCCTGTGACTGTCCAGTCTCTTTTAATGTGCTGCTACTACTACTACCACCCTTGCTGTCTGTTGGCTACCTCTACTACCACCAATACACCTCCACTGCCGTCTGCTACAAGCAGGCCTGAGACCTGCCCCACCACAGGGCTTTGTCCTGTGACTGTCCAGTCTCTTTTAATGTGCTGCTACTACTACTACCACCCTTGCTGTCTGTTGGCTACCTCTACTACCACCAATACACCTCCACTGCCGTCTGCTACAAGCAGGCCTGCCCCACCACAGGGCTTTGTCCTGTGACTGTACAGTCTCTTTTAATGTGCTGCTACTACTACTACTACCACCACTCTTGCTGTCCGTTGGCTACCTCTACTACCACCAATACACCTCCACTGCCGTCTGCTAGTAGTAGCAGCACATTAAAAGAGACTGGACATTCACAGGACAAAGCCCTGTGGTGGGGCAGGCCTGCTTGTAGCAGACAGCACTGGGGGTGGATTGGTGGTAGAAGTAGTAGCAGCACCAACAGCGGCACATTAAAAAAAGAGTGGACAGGACAGAATCCCGTAGTAGCAGGCGGCAGTAGCAGGCGGCAGCGGCAGCAGCAATGTCAGATCTAATCAGTGGCATCAGGCACAGGCTGTTGGCGGACAATCTTGTTCGCTTAGGGGTGACGAAGCCCCCTGCCGCGCTGAATACTTTCTCTGACGCTACACTGGAGGGTGGACAAGACAGTACACCCATGGCAAACTGGGCCAGTTCTTGCCAATGATCCAATCTGCTGACCCAGAAGTCCATGGGGTCTGGGATCAGGATTTCTGACGGAGAAAGGGCACAGTCCAGGTACGAGTGAACCTGGTTGTTTAGGTGCTGGACCTGGTGATGCTGAACATCCCTTTGGTGACTACGATGTGTGTCAGGTCGGGGTATTGGATGTAAAAATGTCATCATACTTTCCAAACTGAATTGGCTGCTGCTGCTGCTGCCGCCTATTGCAGAGGTAGCTCTGCCAGAGGCGGTGGAATGATGAGACAGTGGGGAGCAGAGAGACATGCTTGCAGCAGGTGTTTGCCGTTTGAAAGCCGTGACAAGCTGGCTGCATAGCTTCTCTCGATAATAAGCCAATTTTGCCTCCCTCTCGGAAGGCGCAAAAAACTCCCCCATTCTGGCTTTATACCGAGGGTCTAAAAGTGTGGCTATCCAGTACTCATCTCTTTGCTTCATGCTAACAATACGACAGTCAGCGCGCAAGTAACAAAGCATACAGCTCGCCATCCTGGCCAGCGTTTCAGAGGGCCCGGTTGGTTTCATCTCCGCCCCATACTGCCATGGTTGTCCATCATCAAGGTCGTCGTCAGACTCGTCATCACCATCACTGTCATGTTGTGCGGCTGCCTCGTCCCCTATCCCTTCCTGTGATTCCATCTCCAAATCCAGCTCCTCTTCAGGTCCTGTTTCCTCATCCTCATCCTCCTCCTCCTCCTCCTCCTCCTCAACATCCATAGCCAGATGTGATCATTCCTCCATCCTTTGCTGAATCATCGCTGTGAGCGTTTGCTCCATAATGAATATCAGCGGCATAACATCGTTCATTCCGCTAGCGTCACGGCTCACAAATCGTGTGGCCTCTTCAAAGGGCTTCAAAACGCGACATGCGTCTCTAACCAGCTGCCAGTGCCTGAGCTCGAAATTACACTGGCTCCAAACGCTGCCCGTCTGCTGCATCAGGAAATCATTCACGGCTTTCCGCTGTTCAAACAGACGGTCAAACATGTGCAGGGTGGAATTCCAGCGTGTTGGAACGTCGCAAATCAGGCTGTGTTCTGGGAGATTGTTTTGACGCTGCAAGTCCAGGAGGGCGTGCTTAAATGCATACGAACGTCTAAAGCGAACGCAAACCCTCTTGGACATGGCCAGCACACCCTTCAAAACAACATATGACTTTAAGAAGCGTGTTATAACCAGATTGATCACAGGTGCCATGCAAGGAGCGTGTGTCAGGTGACCTAGACGCAGTGCAGCCACAACGTTCTTCCCGTTATCAGAGACAACATTGCCCAGTTTGAGTTTCAGAGGAGACAGCCAGCGTGCGATTTCCTCCTTGATGCACAGCAGCAGCTCCTGCCCTGTGTGGCTTTTCTCGCCCAGGCTCAGCAGGTGTAAGACAGCGTTGTGGCGCTTCACCTTGCACCTATGAAAAGAGGAGGGAGGAGGAGTGGAAGATACGCTGTGTCCTGTCGGGGACAGGAAGACCTCCATTGAGGAGGGCAAGGAGGGGGAGGATGGTAGGCGCCTGGTGTCCGGAGTCGAACCAGAAAGATACAAGCGTGGAGGTGGTAATGCCTGGCATTGCTGCGGTGGTGCATCGGACTGCAAAATATTGACCCAGTGGGCCGTGAAAGACATGTACTGTCCCTGCCCATAGTTGCTGCTCCACGTGTCGACGGTGGCATGTACCCTGCTGCACACGGATAATTGCAAGAACTAGCCCACCTTTTCCTCCACGTGCTTGTGCAAGGCAGGGACAGCTGTTTTGGAGAAGTAATGTCGGCTAGGTATTCGCCACCTAGGCTGAGCACACGCCATCAATTGCTTGAAGCTGGCGGAGTCGACCAGGTGGTACGGCAGCGACTGCACCACCAACAACTTAGCCAGGTGTGAATTAAGCCGCACGACAAGTGGATGACTGGGTATATATTGTTGCTTATTGGACAACGATTCCGTAATGGATAACTGAGGAGGAGCACTAGATGACAGTGATGATGATGATGACAACGACATGGTGGATAAGGCCTGGCTACTACTTAGATGACAGGGACTCGGAGCAGCAGCAGCAGCGGCAGAGGGGTCTTCATTAGATATACATGATGGTGGGGCATGTCGATTGTCCCACATGGCCTTGTGATGTCGCTCCATGTGTTTACGTAGAGCGGTAGTTCCTACATTGCTGCCCTGCCCACGCCTTACTTTCTTCTTGCAGATACAGCACTGTGCCATGTTTTCGTCCTCCGGGAAGGTACAGAAAAATTGCCACACGGCAGAGTACCGTAAAGAGGTAGTACCACGTCCACCACCACCACCACCCGAGCTTGCCCCTTGTCTGTCAGGCTTTTTTCGGGAGCCTACACCTGTAGCATCAGTGTCGCCGTCACCGGCTCCTGAGCTGACCCTACCGCTGCAACGTTTTGTCCATGCCCCCCCTCATTACTGCGTCTGCCACCACGGCTACCACCAACACCCCCACTACCACAGTTATGCGTCTCGGACACCGCTTCCACCTCAACCACCGCCGCAACACACTCCGTTGGCTGACTCGCGGAAAACAAATCATCATCACTATGTTGTTCAGTATCTTCCTTCGCACCCGAGGAGATGTCTCTTAGGACTCTCAGGAAAGATGGCTTCCCGCTAGGAAGGGGGAGTGAAGACATAGATGATGGAATGGAAACGCTAGAAATACCCATATTACTACTGTCACTGTGCCAAGGAACTGTAGAGGATCTGGAATCCAACGAAACCTGGCTTGAAGCCAGATCGTCAGAGTCTTCCTGCTGAGATGACCGTGAGCCAGCCAACCAGTCCACAATGGCCGTATACTAACCCGCCCACCGGAGGAGATGGACAAGTCTGGCTTGCTGATACTACTACCAGCAGGCACATGGCTGCTGCTACTAGTGGAACTGGGCACATGTCTTGTGCCACAAATGTTGGTACTGGGTCTGGCACCAACAGATCCAACATTTGGACTGGAAGAGGACACGGCATGGGTGTTTTTTCCTCTACCCCGTCCTTTCACAATCTTTTTTTTACCAGACATTTCACTGCTGGAGTGCAGCAAGTTGAATCAAAACCCCGGGGATGAGCCCCTTCTAAAAGCGTATTTACACACTGGCTTGGCAAATGGCAATGAATGAGAATTTCTATCAGCCAAGCCGCGGTGCACTCAGGGAATGCTGGGCGTTGTAGTACTACAAAGGCTGCCTGTATTGCAAGTTGGATTGTTATGTTAACGGGGATGAGCCCCTTCTAAAAGCATATTCACACACTGGCTTGGCAAATGGCAATGAATGAGAATTTCTATCAGCCACTGCACTGACTCAGGGAATGCTGGGCGTTGTAGTACTACAAAGGCTGCCTCAGCTGCCTGTATTGCAAGTTGGATGCAACAGGGATGAGCCCCTTCTAAAAGCGTATTCACACACTGGCTTGGCAAATGGCAATGAATGAGAATTTCTATCAGCCACGCCGCGGTGCACTCAGGGAATGCTGGGCGTTGTAGTACTACAAAGGCTGCCTCAGCTGCCTGTATTGCAAGTTGGATGCAACGGGGATGAGCCCCTTCTAAAAGCGTATTCACACACTGGCTTGGCAAATGGCAATGAATGAGAATTTCTATCAGCCACGCCGCGGTGCACTCAGGGAATGCTGGGCGTTGTAGTACTACAAAGGCTGCCTGTATTGCAAGTTGGATTGTTATGTTAACGGCCGGGGATGAGCCCATTCTAAAAGCTTATTCACACACTGGCTTGGCAAATGGCAATGAGTGAGAATTTCTATCAGCCACTGTGCACTCAGGGAATGCTGGGCATTGTAGTACTACAAAGGCTGCCTGTATTGCAAGTTGGATTGTTATGTTAACCCATGCAACGGGGATGAGCCCCTTCTAAAAGCTTATTCACACACTGGCTTGGCAAATGGAGAATTTGTATTGCAATTTCGATGTTGAGAGTAGACTCCCGCTGTAGTGGATGAGCCCCTTCGATTGCTGGATTCTTAAAGCTTTCCCTAACTGCACAGAGATGCTATCCCTACAGCTCCTGTCTGTAAAATGGCCGCTGAGCTCCGTGCATAGACTTTTATTGCAGGCTTGTGCCCGCCCCTATGCTGCCTCCCGATTGGCTGGGAGAGCCGTTTGCAAGGCATTATGGGGTAGCCTGATGTCAGGTGATATTGTGAAATCCTCCATTTTACATCTAACATGTGGCAGGCGCCAAAATGTAGCCGGGTTCGGTCAAAACGGGTTCGGCCGAACCCGGTGAAGTTCGGATTCGCTGCGAACCGAACTTTTCCCGATGTTCGGACTGAAACCGGGTTCGGTTGTCCCGGTTCGCTCATCTCTATACATAATAAACATTAAATAAAGAACGATCAGATCATAGTGAATGATGTAAAAATGACATTAAATAATATTACATAATAAATATTTAATAAATAATGATCAGATGATACTGAATAATGGCGAATTGATAATATTAAATTGAAAAACAAATCCTCCAATGCTTTGTGGTTAACTCGCCACAGTATCGAAGGACGGACATTTACAACTTATAATATATTGGGATAGGATTCTCCTAATGTAGTTTCTCAAATGAAAGAAAATTTAATTTATGCTAAAAATAATGACACACCCGCACTATAATTTTTTATTTATTTATAAGGCTTCGTTCACATCTGTGTCAGGGTCCCGTTCTGATGTTCCGTCGGAGCTTCACGTCCGAACGGGCCCCCGACTGAAACAAACGGAAACTATAGGTTTTGGCTTCCATCACCATTGATTTCAATGGTGACGGATCCGGTGCAAATGGTTTCCGTTTGTCTCCGTTGTGCAAGGGTTTCGTCATTTTGATGAAACACCAAAACGGAGCCCTGACGCAGATGTGAACGAAGCCTAATATAGACAAAAATAACAATAGATTGATAAATTAATATTTCATCTTCTAATCTCCAAAAATGTAAACAATGTAATTTTAAAATGAAATAATAACATCATTGTTACTAAAATAATCTTGATAACAATAAACAATAACAGAAAGGGCTGCTATAAATTCAACAATAGAGGGTTCATCCCAATATTTAAAGAGGCTCTGTCACCACATTATAAGTGCCCTATCTCCTACATAATATGATCGGCGCTGTAATGTAGGTGACAGTAATGCTTTTTATTTAAAAAAACGATCTTTTTTCACAACGTTAGGAGCGATTTTGGTTTATGCTAATGAGCTTTCTTAATGCCCAAGTGGGCGTACTTTTACTTTCGACCAAGTGGGCGTTGTACAGAGGAGTGCAGGACGCTGACCAATCGGCATCATGCACTCCTCTCCATTCATTTACACTGCACTAGCGATATAGATATATCGCTATGTGCAGCCTCATACACAAACCCTAACATTACTACAGTGTCCTGATAATGAATACACATGACCATCCAGCCTGGACGTTAAACCGAAAAGAAAAATCTCGACATAATAATATTATATCAAAATATTTTTATTTTTACTTTATTAAACATCAATAAATACAAAACATACAAAATTAACCCCCTCCCAAGTATATACTATAGACATATAAAATATAATTAAAAGAAAGTGTACCAGGTTCACAAAATACAGTATCAAAAATAGTTATATATAGAGAAATAATTCCTCCCAATAGAGAATCACATCCCAGGTAAGTAATAGCTTATATCATGTATATGAGTATCAGACTGACAGGTCCCTCCAAACAGTAAAGTATAGCAACCATGCTTAAGATAAGGGAGACCTAATCAGAAACAAGCTATAGGCAGTTAGAAATAGAACACAATACCTGTTGAGGACATGATACTGGTGGGATAGGACACCTGGACACCAAGCACCTCGACACGCGTTTCGCAACCTCCTGACGAAGGTTGAGAAACGCGCGTCGAGGTCCTTGGTGTCCAGGTGTCCTATCCCACCAGTATCATGTCCTCAACAGGTATTGTGTTCTATTTCTAACTGCCTATAGCTTGTTTCTGATTAGGTCTCCCTTATCTTAAGCATGGTTGCTATACTTTACTGTTTGGAGGGACCTGTCAGTCTGATACTCATATACATGATATAAGCTATTACTTACCTGGGATGTGATTCTCTATTGGGAGGAATTATTTCTCTATATATAACTATTTTTGATACTGTATTTTGTGAACCTGGTACACTTTCTTTTAATTATATTTTATATGTCTATAGTATATACTTGGGAGGGGGTTAATTTTGCATGTTTTGTATTTATTGATGTTTAATAAAGTAAAAATAAAAATATTTTGATATAATATTATTATGTCGAGATTTTTCTTTTCGGTTTAATATATATGGATTATGTGAAATCTTGAATTTAATGAATTGGCTATGAGTATATATATATAGGTTATAATCCAGCCTGGACGTCATGTGTACTCAGAATCCTGACACTTCTGACTCTTTTTTTGTGAGATTCCGGCAAGTGAAACCAAATCTCGTTTAGCTCCGTGATCTCGCGAGATTTCGTATCCATTGCAGGAATCTCACAAAAAAGATTCAGAAGTGTCAGGATTCTGAGTACACATGACGTCCAGGCTGGATGGTCATGTGTATTCATTATCAGGACACTGTAGTAATGTTAGGGTTTGTGTATGAGGCTGCACATAGTGATATAACTATATCGCTAGTGCAGTGTAAATGAATGGAGAGGAGTGCATGATGCCGACTGGTCAGCGTCATGCACTCCTCTGTACAACGCCCACTTGGTCGAAAGTAAAAGTACGCCCACTTGGGCATTAAGAAAGCTCATTAGCATAAACCAAAATCGCTCCTAACGTTGTGAAAACAGATCGTTTTTTTAAATAAAAAGCATTACTGTCACCTACATTACAGCGCCAATCTCCTTATGTAGGAGATAGGGCACTTATAATGTGGTGACAGAGCCTCTTTAAGGATGATAGTTTTTTTGATCATAACTGTGACATAACTACTCAGGAAAAAAATCTATAGCAATAATAAATGTAAATTTATGGTCGACTGATCATTTCCTGTACCAAATGATTGTTTAAATAGCACTGCTTGCTGTCAATGAATGGGTACATTCTTTTGACATTCAATGGGTGATAGATAACCTGTACAGATCTTCTCACAGCTGAGCGTTTACTAGTTACATCCAGTCTTGTGAGATAAATACTTCCGCAGTCCAAACTCTCTCCTGTTTTACATGACTTCTAGTGTAGATAATAGAGAGATAGAATATAGATAGATAATAAATAGATACGAAATAGCTAAATACTTATACAGTGCCTTGCTAAAGTATTCACGCCCCTTGGTATTTATCCTGTTTTGTTGCATCACAACCTGGAATTAGAATGGATTTTAAATTTGATTTTATATATTGGATCTGACCATATAATCCAAATTGTAATAGTGTAATGAAAAGAAAAAAAATACCTTGTTTAAAAAAAAAAAACAACTAAAACTTGGAAGAATGCATATGTATTCACCTCCTTTGCATGGGATAACATACGCAACCCCCAGAAATACCATAAATAAAAGACAAGCATATAAATAGTTGGAAATAAAAAGCCGTAGTGTTTATTATGGGTAACATAAATATATTAATAAATCTTTATAATCAACTTGAATAACTGAATAGTTAAATAAATAATGTTCAATACTGAAATGTCCAATAAATAAGCACTTGTCCACACAGCACTAGCTGTGCGACAACCCACCAGCCAGAGCAGCCCTAAGCTGCCACCCCGACGCCAACAGCCTCTTCTATAATACTTTGAAGGCCTAGATTAAAAAAATCCAGGCCAATCTCAGAGGGATGGACCCGATCACCCCTATACAGACCAGCAACATAGCCTTCCAGATCCACGTGACGGAAGGAGATACCATGAATAGAGGGCATGAACTTCATCATGCCTCTATTCAACCGCTTACAGATTTTATCCAGAAAAGAGGACTCAGCACATGACCAAGCCAAACGAGGAACGATCTCCGAAAAACATAATACTACATTAGGAAAAAGACCATCAAAAAACACAAAGGACCTCTTCATTGCAGCCAACAATTGGACCGTGGGAACACGGCCCACATCATGTCCTCCTGCATGAATGTTGACAACGTCTGGCGGTTGCCAAAGCAAACATTTCTCCTGAAAAGTATCCTCCAGCTGACTCCATTCCAAACCCCGTATACCTGCCCAAAAAAAACTTTACAGGTATTACAATCAAATGTTAGGTTCTCACTGTATGTCCTGGAAACTGCACGTCTATGGGCCCAGAATATAAAAGAATGGCCTAAAATCCAGACCACTAACTTCTTCAACCTATAAAATAATCAAGAAAGAGTTTAATTGGGCCGAACATATAATTTAAAGAGGCTCTGTCACCAGATTTTGCAACCCCTATCTGCTATTGCAGCAGATCGGCGCTGCAATGTAGATTACAGTAACGTTTTTATTTTTAAAAAACGAGCATTTTTGGCCAAGTTATGACCATTTTTGTAGTTATGCAAATGAGGCTTGCAAAAGTCCAAGTGGGTGTGTTTAAAAGTAAAAGTCCAAGTGGGCGTGTATTATGTGCGTACATCGGGGCGTGTTTACTACTTTTACTAGCTGGGCGTTGTGTATAGAAGTATCATCCACTTCTCTTCAGAACGCCCAGCTTCTGGCAGTGCAGACACAGCCGTGTTCTCGAGAGATCACGCTGTGACGTCACTCACAGGTCCTGCATCGTGTCAGACGAGCGAGGACACCGGCACCAGAGGCTACAGTTGATTCTGCAGCAGCATCGGCGTTTGCAGGTAAGTCGATGTAGCTACTTACCTGCAAACGCTGATGCTGCTGCAGAATCAACTGTAGCCTCTGGTGCCGATGTGTCCTCGCTCGTCTGACACGATGCAGGACCTGTGAGTGACGTCACAGCGTGATCTGGCAGAAGCTGGGCGTTCTGAAGAGAAGTGGATGATAAACACACCCACTTGGACTTTTGCAAGCCTCATTTGCATAACTACAAAAATGGTCATAACTTTGCCAAAAATGCTCGTTTTTTAAAAATAAAAACGTTACTGTAATCTACATTGCAGCGCCTATCTGCTGCAATAGCAGATAGGGGTTGCAAAATCTGGTGACAGAGCCTCTTTAAATCTATCCGAGCGCCATCTACAAATCCGCTTAATGACTGAGCCTGAAAGACCCAAACTCGCCGCCTCAGTAGCGGCACCAATTCTAAAAGAATGAGAAGAGAATTTAAAGTCATCAATCTGTAAAAACAATAAATGTTTTTTCAAAACGCTATTAAACTGATAAACAGTAACCGGTGACTCATCAACATGTGAAAAATAAAGAAAATAAAGAAACCGCACTACAACACCTAACTGCTAAAAAAAACCCTATAATACTACAAACAGCACAAAACCTGACATCTGTAAGACAATTAATCCGAACAAATGAACCCTTAGGGTATGTTCACATGGATATTTTCGGCCGTAAAACGACCGAAAAATCGGAAGCAGAAAAAACGGCGTTCTGTTCCGACGAGCCGTTTTTTTACACGGCCGTTTAAAAAAAAAAAAAAAAACGGCTGCGAAAAGGAAGTGCAGATCACTTCTTGGGACGTTTTTGGAGCTGTTTTTTATAGACTCTATTGAAAACAGCTCCAAAAACGGCCGTAAAAAACTCTTACCCCTCTAATCCGTTTTTGATCGTCTTAGGAAAAGCGAGATTGAGCTATGATCCACCTGTGTATCTGTAAAACATAAACTAGCCAAGCTGGTTCTATTGATAGACACCAGCTCGCTAAACCGGAAGGCTCCAAAGACCATGTTTTTTGAGAGACCGGACCTTGTAAGGAATCAAAAATGACTCCCATATCAGATCCCAGAGATGCTTCGGACACTCTATTCCTTCCATGTCGGCTGAGGGGACCAAGGAACGAAATTTTTCCAGCTGGCAACGTGAGAGAGAATCAGCTATTACATTGTGAGTACCACTAAAATGCCTAGCTTTCAACCATATGTTAAACTTCAAGCATAACAACACTAGATGGCGCAAGAGCTTAACTACCATGTCACATTTAGAGGATAAGCAATTGATAGCAAATACTACACCCATATTATCAAAGTTCAAAATAATAAGTTTATTCCTAAAAAAAACTGTCTCCAAATGACAATGGCGACCACCACAGGGAATAATTCCAATAAAACTATGTTTTTTGTGACACCATGAGAGATCCAGGCTTCATTCCATGGTTCAGCACACCAATGATTATTCCAAAAGGCACCGAAGCCAATAGATCCAGAAGCGTCAGTGTAAAGGCCTAACGCCTCAGAATCAACAAACTCTTCCTGCCACAATTTTGAAGGTAAGACAACCACATGGTTAAATCCTCCTTCAAAACTCTAGTAAGCCTAATATGAGCAAAAGGGGACTTCAGACCCCTAGTGGACATATATAAGCGTCTGGAAAAAATACACCTCATTGGGATCACCCTAGAAGCAAAAACTACATTTCCCAACAGCGACTGCATGTCCTTTAACCCCCTTCCGGCAATTTCACGTAACTGTACGTGATGGGATGCGGTCTGTTCCCGCATTTCCACGTACAGTTACGTGATCGCTTTAAACTGCCGCCGCACCGGGATGTGCAGCGGGAGTTTAAAACAGACGGCTGTCCGAGACAGCCTAGCAGCTGAGGATGCCGGCCGAGGACCAAACACAGCAGTCCTCGGCCGGCGATGGCTGTGATTGGTCCATCAGTGCAGATGGACCAATCACAGCTTAGTATGACGTTTCGAACTATTTAAACACCCGCCGCACATCTTGGTGCGGCGGAAGTTTAAAAAAGACGGCTGTCCGAGACAGCTTAGCAACTGTGGATGCCGGCCGAGGACCAATCACATCAGTCCTCGGCCGGCGATCGCTGTAATTGGTCCATCAGTGCAGATGGACCAATCCCAGCTTAGTATGACACTTGGAATTAATTAAACTTTAGAAAATACGGCTGTGCAAGACAGCCTAGTAATGGAGGATGCCGACCAAGGACCAATCACAGCAGTCCTCAGCCGGCGATCGCTGTGATTGGTCCATCAGTGCAGTTGGAGGAGGGAGATTAATGTAGTCTCCGTCTCTGACGGCTTCACTTCTGTCAGGGAAGCAATCAGAGAAGGAGCTATTGCTAGTGAATGTATAATTTATAATACAGTACTAATTAACAGTATAAATTAACCCCTGGATCACCCAGCAGCCGATCTACTGTGCCCTATACCTGTCCTGTGCTCTATACAGGTGTACTGTGCCCTATATAGGTGTCCATCACCAGCCATCTGCGTCACAGTACCTCTGGTGCCCCATCATAAGACTGGTAGCCTTGTGTGCCACATCCAGCCTTGTGTGCCGCGTCTAGCCTCGTGTGCCACATCCAGCCCCCTGTGCCTCATTCATGCTCCTGTGCACCAAGACGTCTGTTACTGCCCAGTGTATAAAGTAAAAAAATGAACCCTGTCATTGACTCGCCACCCTCCTGAATGGCACCAATCAGCCTCATCAGCACTCTGCCACCAGTATCACCTGTGATCCCTGCAAATCACTGCTCACCTGTATTCACCTGTGATCCCTGCAAATCACTGCCCAGTGACGTGTGTGAAAAGTCGCTACCCTCCTATATTCTGCGCCTAATTGGGACATACCAAATTCCATCCACCTGCGTTTGACACCTGTTACCCGGGAGTTATTGTAGATAGATTAAATAAACACATTGGTTTTAGGGAATTAGTTATTCCATAAAAAAAAACATAAAAAAAGTTTTACGTTACTTTTGACGCCTGTGACACTTGTTACTAATTAAGTTTACAGAAGAAAAAAAAAATGACTAAGCATCTGTATACTGCCAAAGAGGCATGTGCCATGCTCTTTGAGGAATCTGATTCTGGCCATGGGGATGAGGTGACATTTTTAGTGTCCTCTTCATCTAGTGACTTATCTACTGATGAACCGCCACGTAGGCCTCCAAGGGTAGGCGTCAGTAGTGCACAATCGCAGCCCAGTACAGCTGACTCCACATGGATCCCCGCAGATAATTTTGTGCCCCAGGTGTCTGAATTCACTGCGACTCCAGGCATCAACGTAGATACCGCAGGTTTCAGTGAAATGAACTTTTTCCAACTGTTCTTCACTGATGACCTTGTAAATTTGATGGCACAAACAAACATATATGCGGAGCAATTTATTTCCCGCAATCCAAATAGTTTTCATGCCAGGCCCCAAAAATGGACCCCCACAAATCCCACTGAAATCCACAACTTCTGGGGCCTTCTATTGAGTATGGGCATTACCAAAAAACCACGATACATTCCTATTTGAACAGAGACATCCTTTATCATTCCCCTCTTTATTTTCTTGCCATGCCCAGGACCCGTTTTGAAATTTTAATAAAATTCCTTCACTACAACAATAATGATGAGTGCCCACCCCCAAACGACCCCAATTATGATAGACTCCATAAAATAAGGCCAGAATTTGACAACTGCAACTTAAAATTCAGACATGTCTACACGCCCCAAAAATGCCTAGCAGTGGACGAATCCCTAGTCCACTTTAAAGGCACATTACACTTCCGCCAGTACCTGCCCAATAAAAGGGCTAGGTATGGCGTGAAGCTGTATAAGGCCTGCGAAAGTGTGTCTGGGTATACACTGCGCTTTCGTGTATATGAAGGGAAGGATTCAACTGTTCCCCTGTCCTGGGAGTGGGAGGATAGTATGGGATTTGCTCCACCCCATACTGGACCAAGGATACCACTTGTATGTGAACAATTTTTACAATAGCCTCCTCCTCCTGAAGTGCCTTTCTGCCAGGGGTACACTAGCATGTGGCACAATTTGGCAAAATCAAAAGGGTCTCCCCAAGTCCTTTATAGAGAAGACACTGCGCCGTGGGGAAAGCAGGGCTGTTTGCTCCGAAAATGTGATGCTTGTCAAATATAAAGACAAGCGTGATTTCTTGGTTTTGACCACACTGCACGCTGATCGATCCACCCCAGTTCCAGTCAGAGGAGCCACAGAGCAGACCATCAAGCCTGTGTGCATCCAGGACTATAACCAATTCATGGGAGGGGTGGATCTTTCGGACCAGGTACTGCAGCCCTACAGTGCCCTAAGAAAATCTAAGGTGTGGTATAAAAAATTTGCGGTATACCTCACCCAAGTGGCACTCTATAACGCCTTTGTTCTCTACAGAACATCCAGCAATACGGAGACTTTCCTGGGATTTTTGGAGACCAGGAAGGAGAGGGCAGCAGTGAAGGTAGCAGCACTTCTGGGATCTCCAGAATAATACATGGCCAGCATTTTCCGGGAGTACTTCCCCCTCACAAAAAAAACAAAAACCCCACAAAAGGTGTCGAGTTTGCTCAGGAAAGACACCACTCACTACTGTATGACCTGTCCCTCTAAACCGGGCCTCTGAATCGGAGAATGCTTCCGTTTTTATCACACCTCTGTTGATATTCGTTAAATCTAATTTTTACTACTCCAATGACATCACATCCATTCATTTCTTAAATACCCCCTGGGTATTTATTTTTCAAATTAATTTGATATCTCAATAATACCACTCCTGTCCCCCCCCCCCCCCCCCCCAAAAAAAACTACAAATTCCCATTATACCCCTGTATGAATACTGTGCTTTGAAGGGTGCAATTTTATTAAATGAGGCATCTCTTGAACTTACTTTATGTTCTGGAGCCTCTGCAAACATAAGGTGTTGCTTAAAAATCATCCACGTAAAAAGTAGGCCCTAGAAACCTCTTGGAACTGTGTAAAAATCATATATGGAATATTATTCAGCACCAGATCCAAAAACAAAATTGTGGGCCTTCCCTTCTGAGCCCTACAGTGTTCCCAGGCAGCAGTTAATGGCCACATATGGGGTATTGGCCTTATCCGGAGAAATTGCACAACAAATTTTGGGGTGCTTTTTTTTTTATTTTTTATTACCCTTGTATAAAAGAAAAATTTGAGGATAAAACAACGCTTTATTGGAGAAAATTCACTTCTGCATTTTCACGGCCCAGTGTTTTTAACTTCTAACAAGCACCTTTCGAGTCCAAATGCTCACTACACCCCTAAATAAATTCCTTAAGGGGTGTAGTTGACAAAATGGGGTCACTTCCTGGGGGTTTCCACTGTACTTGTACCTCAGTAGCTCTGCAAACGCGACATGGCACCCGAAAACCATTCCAGCCAAATCTATTCTCCAAATAGTGCTACTTCTCTTCTGAGCCCTTTCGTGGGTCCAAACTATTTAATACCACATATGGGGTATTGCCGTAATCGGCAGAAATTGCTTTACAAATGTTGTTGTGCTTTTTCTCCTTTATTTTTTGTAAAAATTAAAAATGTCTATGTTTTTTTCAGAAAAAAAGTTGATTTTCATCTCCACAGACTAAAACTCCAACAAATTCAGCAAAAAACCTGTGGGTCAAAATTAAAGCTATGCCCCTAGAAAGGGGTGTAGTTTCCAAAATAGGGTCACTTTTGGGGGATTTCTACTGTTTTGGTTCCTCCAGAGGGCTGCAAACGCAACATGGCACCAAAAACCATTCCAGCAAAATCTGAACTCCGAAATCCAAATAGCACTCCTTCCGTTCTGAGCCCTGCCATGGGTCTAAACAGCAGTTTATTTGCACATATGAGGTATTCCCATAATCGGGAGAAGTTGCTTTACAAATGTTGGGGTTCATTTTTTTCCTTTATTGCATGTAAAAATTACAATGTTTTACGGGTTTTTTCAGAAAAAAGTGTGATTTTCATATTCACGGCCTAATTCCATTAAATTCTGCAAACAACCTGTGGGTTGTAGTTTCCAAAATGGGGTCACTTTTTTGGTGTTTCCACTGTTTTGGTACCTCCAGGACGTTGCAAACGCGACATGTCACCGAAAACCAATCCAGCAGAATCTGGACTCCAAAGTCCAAATGGCGCTGTTTCCCTTCTGGGCCCTGCCGTTGGTCCAAACAGGAGTTTATTACCACATATGAGGTATTCCCGTAATCAGAAGAAGCTGCTTTACAAATGTTGGGGTTCTTTTTCTCCTTTATTCCTAGTAAAAATTAAAAATGTCTACGTTTTTTCAGAAAAAAAAATCGATTTTTATATTCACGGCCAAATTCCAGTAAATTCTGCAAAAAACCTGTGGGGTCAAAATGCTAACTATACCCCTAGGAAAATTCCTTGAGGGGTGGTTTCCAAAATGGGGTCAATGTTGGGGGGTTTCCCACTGTTTTGGTACGTTGCAAACACGACATGGCACCGAAAATCATTCCAGCAAAATCTGTGCTCCAAAATCCAAATGTCGCTGTTTTCCTTCTGAGCCATGCCGTGGGTCGAAACAGCCGTTTATTACCACATATGGAGTATTGCCGTAATCGGGAGAAATTGCTTTACAAACGTTGGGGTTCTTTTTCTCCTTTATCTCTTTTTCAGAAAAAAGGTGGATTTTCAATTTTACAGACTATTTCCAATAAATGTAGCAAAAAACCTGTGGGGTTAAAATGCTAACTATACCCCTCGATAAATTCCCTGAGGGGTGTAGTTTCCAAAATGGGGTCACTTTTTGGGGGTTTCCACTGTTTTGGCACCACAAGACCTCTTCAAACCTGACATGGTGCCTAAAATATATTCTAATAAAAGGAGGCCCCAAAATCCACTAGAGACTCCTCTGCTTCTGATGTCCGTGTTTCAGTCCAACAGGACACTAGGGCCATATGTTACATATTTATAAAAACTGCAGAATCAGGGTAATAAATATTGAGTTACAATTCTTGGCTAAAACCTTCTGTGGTACAAAAAAATGTATTACAAATTAATTTTGGCAAAAAAAAATGAAATTAGTACATTTCACATCTTTTTGCTTTAATTCCTGTGAAACGCCTAGAGGGTTAAGAAACTTTTTGAATGCTGTTTTGAATACTTTGAGGGGTGGATTTTTTAAAATGGGGTGATTTATGGGGATTTTCTAATATATAAGTCCTTCAAAGCCGCTTCAGAACTGAGCTGGCCCCTGTAAAATTAGGCTTTTGAAATTTTCTTGACAATGTGAGAAATTGCTGCTAAAGTTCTAAGGCCTCATGCACACGACCGTAGTGTTTTTCTGGTCCGCAAATTCCAGGACCGTGTTCTGTGAAATGTCCTCCGCAGTTCATCCGTATGTAATCCGCAGTTCATCCGTATGTAATCCGCAAAATGCGGATAAAAAAAAAAAGCCTAGGTAAAACAGGATGACCACAGAACTCATTCCCGGTCGTCGCCTAGCAACACTTCCGCAAATCCGCAAACTGCGGCTGACACACGGAGGTGTACCCGCATTTTCCACGGGCCCATTGACTTCTATGGGCATGTCCGCATCGAATTTGCGGGCCGTAATAAGACATGTCCTGAGTTTGTGCGACACGGATTTGCGGACATGCGGGGACCCGTGAAAACACGGATAGTGTGTATGGGCCCATAGAAATTAATGGGTCCGCAATTCTCCCGTGGATTTTCGGGGGAATTGCGGACGCAAAAACACGTTCGTGTGCATGGGGCCTAAGCCTTGTAACGTCCTAGAAAAATAAAAGGACGTTCAAAAAACGATGCAAACATAGACATATGGGAAATGTTAACTAGTAAGTATTTTCTGTGGTATTACGATCTGTCTTACACGCAGATACATTTAAATTAAGAAAAATCTTAATTTTTACAAATGTTCTCTAAATTTTGGTGTTTTTCACAAATAAATACTGAATTTATCGACCAAATTTTTTCACTAACATTAAGTACAATATGTCACGAGAAAACAATCTCAGAATCGCTTGGATAGGTAAAAGCATTCCAAAGTTATTACCACATAAAGTGACACATGTCAGATTTGAAAAAAATGGCTGTGTCCTGAAGGCTAAAACAGGCTGTGTCTTTATGGGATTAATAAAACTTTACGCAAAGATAACATACGCAATAACATGGCACACATTTTTTGAATTTTATCAATAGGTAATCTAAATTGCATAGCAACCGTATCTACCCAAAATCTCTAAGGTAGTACAAGGATAAACCGTTTTCTCCAAAGCTAATGGAATACCAAAATAAGACATTATAGATTCATACTTTCGTAATAAAACCAAACAATCAACAGAATCACAACGTCCAATAAAAGAAAATCATTTCCATAAACCAACGTCCTTCTGCCCCCATTTAACATTGGGGTGGATAGCCAATTTTTGACGGAACATCTCGTCATAAGAACACCAGGCAAAACCTCCGAAGTTCCTAAACGCTTCCAGCACTATATCCAAATGCTGGAATAAGCCAGAACACTTCTCAGGACATCTCTCGTCCAAGATAGAAGAATAAATACAAAATGCCTGTAACCAATTATTACATGTTTTAGGAATATTGGATCTTCTTTATCATCCTTTTATTCATTTTTACTCTCTTTAGATGAAAGCAATAACGAAAAAATATCCACATAATCTCCTTTATAAATTTTATCCTTAAAACTGGAAGATAAATGAAAACCCAGTGGGGATATATCAGAAGTCAAAGCCTCCTTAAAACAAATTTCAGCTACACCAGGGGCAGCATTAACACTAGGATCTTTTACCACATCAGTACTAAGTACATTCTCCCTCCCAGAACAACCAGGAGGAGTAACCCAAGCCTCAGAGGCTAAACTTGAATTTAGTCCAGCGACTGTAGAAACATTAGGATTCACTACAGCAGGAGAAACAGTATTCAAACCAATATTACTAGACATACTAGTAAAACACTTAAAGAAATTAAACATGCCTGACAAAACATCAGGCTCAGGGACTACATCATTAGAAAACATTTGACTGACAGGCACATTCAAATTGCTCCTCCGCTGGCTCCTCTTCTTTCCCAGGGCGCTGGGAGGGTGAAGCTGGCCTCCGTTCTGCTCTGGAACGCTGGAGGAGAATAAAACCTCAGCTGCTTCCGCAATCTCTTCTGTGGCCTCTGTCCCAGCCGGGTGACGTCATCAACATGCGTGTTGTCATCAACGAACGTTGGCGCTGTCACGTCACCTTCTGCTGTCGGAGCGCCGGAAACAGCTGGAAGCGACGCTAGTCCCATCAGAAGACATCTCCGCAGACACTCCTCACCGCTGTTCTGTTCCGCTTTCTTCAGGTCATTCAACAGCTGGTCCATCGTCCTGCAGGTCCGGTCATCTGCTTCAAACGGCTTCTTCTTCTTCAGACGAACTGCTGATCGGACCAGACAGCAGGGCCTTTTATCCTCCAGGATTTCCCGCCGCTCAAACCAATCCCTGGACTGTTGCCAACATCTGCCTGGTCACGAGGTCAAACGTCAGGAAACTTCCAGAAGAAGGTAAATACCAAAACACACCCCACAGAAGGGGTGTGGGAAGATACCAAGACACAAATAGGGGGAAAAGCAGAATATAGAACAAACAAGAGAACAGTATAAGGGAAAAGAAAGATAGAAAAAGCGGGAAAACAGGGGGGTGCGAAGTGATCCCATGTGTCCCCCACGCTATGCGCTCTAAAGGGGGGTCTCTCAATGAAAGGGTGTATTCAGACGTTGCAGTTGAGGTGCGGTTGAAACTGCATAAAAAAACCTACATCTGAAAACCATGTGCGCTGTTAACGCGGTTTGATGCGTTTTTCTATGTGGTTGTGTCAAAAAAACACAACTGAATTAACAAAACGCATCGTGGCTGCAAAAACACATGCAGTTTTCAAATGCGTTTTACCGCATCAAACCCCAACGTCGGAATACAGACGTTGAGGTCCTCCTGTGTGAAATCAGTCGCATGATCTGTCACGTTTTCAGTATAAATAGAGCTGTTCTGAAAGGCCACTGAGTCTGCAACACCGCTAAGCAAGCAACAAGACGACCAAGGAGCTCTTCAAGCAAGTCAGGCCGGATTCACACGAGCGTGTTTGGTCCGTGATATACGGTCCGCATTTCCCGGACCAGTGCAGGGAGCTGGGCTACTAACATCATAGTTATCTATGACGCTAGGAGTCCCTACCTCGCTGCGAAAACTGTCCCGTACTGTAATCATGTTTTCAGTACAGGACAGTTTTCCGCAGCGAGGAAGGGACTCCTAGCGTCATAGATAACTATGATGTTAGTAGCCCAGCTCCCTCCAGTGTGTTCTGTCCGGGAAATACTGCTCACATAGGGTCCGTATATCACGGACCGAACACGCTCGTGTGAATCCAGCCTGAGAGACAAAGTCGTGAAGTATAGATCAGGGTTAAAGGGAATGTGTCGCGAATGCAAAAAAAAAAATTCAAGCCAGTTACTTATTTTTATTACATTTTTTTAGTGTATTTTTTTCTTCTTCCACAAAGTGGAAAGTATTAAAAATTAAATAATACAATGACATGTTTTCCTATGTTGGCAACCAGAGGGAGCACTTCCCAGAATTACAGCAAGGTGAATCAGGCAGAAGCAACCTGACACACAGCTGCTGCAAATGTGGGAGACTCACCCCCCCTCCCTAATTTTGGCTACAAGCCAGGAAAAGGTGACTTCAAATTGTCAGCCACTTCTATTTTTGAAGAGATTGTACAATGATAGCTGGCAGAAGCTATAGAACACACCAAAAGGTTGAGAATGATAAAAGTCAAGAGGGAGACCCTGTGGTGAATGATTTATCAGTTGACAGGTTCACATGGCATGTATTTTATGTGTTTTTTGGTGCATTTTTTGCGCCAAAAAAACCCTTGATTAAGCTTCCTATTTACATCAATGGTAAAGCGCGCTGTTAGTACATACAAAGCACTTTTTTACGCAAGTGTTGTTAAAAAGCGCATTTCATAAACAAGAGCCATTGGGTCAATTCTTTGGTGCATAACACGCTCCAAATGTTCCCAAAATCAGTGGGAGTCCTAATTATTCGCCGAAAATTGTGCAAAAAGCACACACAAAAACAGTGGCCCTTCCCACCCTGGTGCTAGGCTGCTGCTATTCTGTATCTGGCTGGTTATGTTATCTCACATGTCACTTTCGTCAATTATTTGTTTTTTTTTTAAAAACTACGTGGGGTCCCCTCCATTTTTCATAACCAGCCAAATACAATAAAGCAGCCGCAGCCTAGCATTACCAGGGTGGGAAGGTTCACGGTTTTTGGCCCTTCCCAGACTCATAATACCAGCCGGCGGCCGCCCCAGTGCCCGTCCATCTGTAGTGTACTGGATTGTACCCAGCTCTTCCCGATATACCTGGTGGCGGTTGGTACTGGGGTAATAATGGGGGGGGGGGGGGTTAGTGCTAGCCTTTTTACTGGCTAGAACTAAGCTCCACCTTAGTAATGGACATCGCCAAACAGTCAACTGCCATTACTAAGGTGCTAATAAAGTATTAAAGAAAACACATAAGAAAATCTTTTTTTATTGATAAAAAAACTCCCCCACAAGACCCTCGTTAATCATTTCATTTATTTAAAAAAACGTAGATCATCGCAGTAGTCCACTGAATCTACGATGTAGTCCAATAGGTCCAGTGGAACCTGCAAAACAAAAAAAATAAAGTTAGTAATATGAAAAATACTTATACTCACCTCCATCGACTTCTGTCTTCTCCCTGCGTCACAATAGAAACTAGACGTCAATCAACTGGGACGGAAACTAGAGATACAGCAGAAATATTAATAGTTATTAATAATTCTGGCGCATCATGGAGTCCCCCCTCCACAAACCTCCCCCACACAAGCAGCCACTCCAAAAAAAAACAACACACCACCCCCTAATGCACCCCCCACACACACGTACCCCCCCCCCACACACACCCCCCACAGCCGCACACCCCACACACGAACACGTAACACACACACACACACACACACACACACACTAAAGAAAATGTTTTAGATCAACTTGCTTTTAGTGTTTTATTAAAAAAAAAAATATTTATCTGTGTTTGTTTAACTTTTTTTTTTTTTTTACTTTTTCTTCTCTATGGGGGCTGCCATTTTTTTTTTCATCTCTGTATATGTCGATTAACGACACATACAGAGATGGAATACGGCACATATAGCCCCATGGAGAATGCGAACGGGAGCCGTTCCATTCACTATGCTGTACGCCGTCTGCGTGGGAACGGCGCATGCACTGCTCCCACACAGTCCAAATGGAAGGTCTTCGGCCGAGCGACATCCGGCGCCATTTTCTTGTGGACCGGAAGCCGCGGCCGGACAGTAAGATGACTACTTCCGGTCGCGGCTTCCGGACATGTGTTCTGAAGCAAGCACTTGGAGCGGAGGGAGCAGCGGCGGCAGGAGCAGGTAAGTTATGTTTGCGTATGTTTGTGTTTTAGTGTGTGATTACTACTGTATGTTAACCTACTACACTGTGTATTCGCTCAAAAAATAGAGGCACACAGTGTAGGAGGTTTGAACATTCAATCCCCTCCTTTCTCCTGGCACTAGCCAGGATAAGGGAGGGGGGGATTCTGTGAGCTCACTAGAGCGTGTGTG
Source organism: Rhinoderma darwinii (assembly GCF_050947455.1). Classification (NCBI taxonomy): domain Eukaryota; kingdom Metazoa; phylum Chordata; class Amphibia; order Anura; family Rhinodermatidae; genus Rhinoderma; species Rhinoderma darwinii. The sequence continues at coordinate 222,674,399 of NC_134687.1, forward strand.
TTTACACCAAATTTGCAGCATAAAGCAATGTGGTTGCTTTACCACATGCCAATTCTGCAATTTTGGGAATTGCTCCCTCTAGTGACCAGAACAGGGAAATGTTATAAATTAGAATCTAATTTATATTTCCTGACTTGTGAAAAAATAAAAAAAAAGTATAACAATGTCTAATCATGTATACACTAACTGTTTAACTAAAAAAATAAAATAAAATTCTAGCGACACATTCCCTTTAAGAATTTGTGGTATATAACTTGAAGACTGCTGTACACCAACACAACCATTTAACTTGAAAGGGTGGGAGCAGTTTTGCACTGAAGAATAAGTGAAAATCCCATTGTATAGAAAAAAAATAAAAAGCTTTTGCTTGTAGCAGAAGTGACGCACGCACCTCTGCTACAAGCTCTGCCCCCGATGCTTACTTCTTCAACTATGCTTGTAGTAAATGTGACGCGCGCACGTCTGCTACAAGTACCGGCCAGCACTTACTGCCAGAATAGCCTGACAGAGGAACCATTAACGCTGCGGTCCCGGGCAGCGTATTTATTCCTTCTCCAGGAGTAAGAACACTTTTCTGCCGTTACAATCACATCTCTATGATTTGATTGTAGTGGTGTTATAGTGTGCTAACTTCTGTCTGTTATGGTCTGTCTGTGCGTGGACATACCCTAAGGCTGGGTTCACACGACCTATTTTCAGACGTAAACGAGGAGTATTATGCCTCGTTTTACGCCTGAAAATACGGTTAAAATACGTCGGCAAACATCTGCCCATTCATTTGAATGGGTTTGCCGACGTCCTGTCATTTGCGCGTCGTCGTTTGAAAGCTGTCAAACGACGACGCGTAAAATGACTGCCTCAGCAAAGAAGTGCAGGACACTTCTTTGCAACGTAATTTGAGCCGTTCTTCATTGAAGTCAATGAAGAGCAGCTCAAGATTTACGAGCGTCAAAGACGCCTTGCATAATGCGAGGAGGAGCTTTTACGTCTGAAACGACGCAGCTGTTTTCTCCTGAAAACAGTCTGTCTTTTCAGACGTAAAAGACAGTTCTCGTGTGCACATACCCTAAGTGTGTAGTGCTTGTTTTTAGACGTTTTTTTGTCTTTTGGTAAACAATTTTTTTTTCATGGGGTGCCTCGAGCCTGAAAAGGTTGAGAAACTCTGGGCTAGATGTTTTAAAGAGAATGGGGCATGTACTGTCAATGGGGCGTGTACTGGCAAGGGGGCGTGTACTGGCAAGGGGGCGTGTTACTATGGCTGTGACACTGTCCAATCAGATATGGACAGTGTTACAGCAAGAGCGAGGAGTGCGCGCACGCGCACGCTCTCACTCTTCAGCTTTCAAGATCAGTCTTCTGCCGAACTGGCAAGGTGGCGTGTCACTGCTACGGACAGTGTAATTGCTACCCAGCACTTCCACTGGCCGTAGCAGTGACACGCCCCCTTGCCAGTTCGGCAGACAAAGTACAGGACTGATCTCAAATATAACAGCACAGATATCTAAATAACGGAGGGAGGTAGAAAAAAAAATTGTAAAGTGCCCCAGGGTTTGTGCAGCCCTCACCATTACATGATGCACTCGGCTGCACATGTATGGGGAGGTAAAAGGTTCTCTTTAAAGAGGCTCTGTCACCAGATTTTGCAACCCCTATCTTCTATTGCAACAGATCGGCGCTGCAATGTAGATAAGAGTAACGTTTTTTTGTTTTTTTAAAACGAGCATTTTTGGCCAAGTTATGACCATTTTTATATTTATGCAAATGAGACTTTCTTAAGTACAACTGGGCGTGTCTAAAGTTAAGTACAACTGGGCGTGTATTGTGTTTGTAACATCTGGGCGTTTTTACTTCTTTTACTAGCTGGGCGTTGTGAATGGAAGTGTATGATGCTGACGAATCAGCATCATCCACTTCTCTTCGTTACCACCCAGCTTCTGGCAGTGCACAGACACAGCGTGTTCTCGAGAGATCAGGCTGTGACGTCACTCACTTCCTGCCCCAGGTCCTGCATCGTGTCGGACGAGCGAGGACACATCGGCACCAGAGGCTACATCGACTTACCTGCAAACGCCGATGCTGCTGCAGAATCAACTGTAGCCTCTGTCGCCTAGTGCCGATGTGTCCTCGCTCGTCCGACACGATGCAGGACCTGGGGCAGGAAGTGACGTCACAGCGTGATCTCTCGAGAACACGCTGTGTGTCTGCACTGCCAGAACCTGGGTGGTAACGAAGAGAAGTGGATGATGCTGATTCGTCAGCATCATACACTTCTATTCACAACGCCCAGCTAGTAAAACAAGTAAAAACGCCCAGCTGTTACACACAATACACACCCAGTTGGACTTAACTTTAAACACGCCCAGTTGTACTTAAGAAAGGCTCATTTGCATAAATATAAAAATGCTCATAACTTGGCCAAAAATGCTCGTTTTTGAAAAAAAGAAAAACGTTACTGTAATCTACATTGCAGCGCCGATCTGCTGCAATACGAGATAGGGGTTGCAAAATCTGGTGACAGAGCCATATCCCTAGTGACTTGTATCTGTAATTGCAGCAAAATGTGGAACACAATGTATTGACTTTCAGGGGGGGAATACTTATGCACTTTAACGTTCTCTGTTATTATGTCTAAGGCTGTGTTCACACTAGCATTGTCTTTCCGTTCAGGGGTTCCGTCTGAGGTTTCCGTTGGGGGAACCTTTCAATGGAAAGGCAAACACAAACCTTAGCTTCCGTTTCCCTCACCATTGATCTCAATGGTGATGGAAACGTTGCTAATGGTTTCCGTTTGTCACCGTTGTGACAGGATTCCGTTGTTTTGATGGAATCAATAGCGCAGTCGACTGTGCTATTGCAGCGCGCCTGTCTCCCGAAAACTATGGCAAACAGCTGATTTTTTCGTTGGAAAATGGGGCAAGCTATACAGTTTATCAAACTGAGTATTACATGATGGCTATTCCCGAACCCATCCCACCTGGTTAGGTGGCTGCTGCATTCAGGTGGAAGATGAATGGAAAGGTTATCTCCATTTTGTTCTATGGGAGTTACGCAAGATCGGCCCCCATCTCCATTTATTCTCCGTCTGGATGCGAAGGCCAACGTACTAGGCTAGGATGGGGTCGGGTCGGGAGACCCCCAGTTCTGGAGATGGGTGCAGGTTCCCCATCTATCAGACATTTATGGCATATCCTGTAGATTTGCCTTGAATGTTGAAGGTGGGAATAATCCTTTGAAGGGTAACTAAACGTTCAACAAACTTCTGACATGTCATAGTGACATGTCAGAAGTTTGGATTGGTGGGGGTCTGAGCACAGAGACCTCCACCAAACGCTAAAACTAAGCGGCAGAAGCGCTCAGTCTCTTTGCGTCTGTTTGGCTTTTTCTGGAAATCAATATATCGGAGTACGGACTCAATAGAAAGTCTATGAGCCCATACATCGGCTTTCCGGAAAAAGCCAAACAGAAACGAAGCGGCTGAGAGATAGATAGATAGATATGAGATAGATAGATAGATAGATAGATAGATAGATAGATAGATAGATATAGATATGTGATAGATAGATAGATAGATATGTGATAGATAGATAGATAGATAGATAGATAGATAGATAGATAGATAGATAGATAGATAGATAGTATAAACAGACAGCAGCAGTCACAGTGACTAAGCAGTGACCCGGGGATCATGACGCCCCCTCCCCCTCCCAGTACATGTGCACTTTGACTTCCGCGTTATGGCATTAGTAAGCCGGAGCAGAGGCCTCGGGACACCAGTCCTGCTGTACGCACGGTACCGGGGGAGCAGCCACCCTGTGCCCAGTCACATCAGCCCCCTTATCCCGCCATTACAAACAAGCCGCCTTGCAATCTGCTGCTTCATTCCCGGCAGAATTCTGCACAGCACTTGCGGATCCTTCCTCCTGTCATTACACATCAGCTGCACTGGCCCCCTAACTAGAGGGCTCCTTGTACCCAAAACATACCTACCGAGGGTGAGCCGTGCCAGCTTCACCATGTCCCTGCCCCACAACTTTCCCGAAGGCGCAATGGATGCGAGGGACTCGGGTGTTGTGTGCGGGAGTCACCCGAAACGGCGCCCACACTGCTCATTCGACTATCTGGTGATCGGTGGAGGTTCGGGGGGTCTGGCCAGTGCCCGTAGGGCTGCAGAGTTAGGAGCCAGGGCAGCCGTGGTGGAGAGCAACAAGCTGGGAGGTACCTGTGTAAGTATCACTATGAAACTAACCCTGGATCCTTCACACTGCACCTTCCTCACTATACAATGCACATTCCTCGCTGTACACTGTACCTTCTCCATTATACATCACCCCTTGTACACTGCACCTTCCTCACTATACACCGCCCCCACCAGTACACTGCACCTTCCTCACTGTGCACCACCCCCTGAATACTGCACCTTCCTCACTACAACCTCCTCACGCTACACCGCCCCTGTACACTGCACCTTCCTCACTGTACACTGCTCCTTATACACTGCACCGTCCCCACTATACACTGCACCTTCCTCGCTGTACACTACACCTTCCTCACTATACACTGCACCTTCCTCACTACAACCTCCTCACGCTACACCGCCCCTGTACACTGCACCTTCCTCACTGTACACTGCTCCTTATACACTGCACCTTATACACTGCACCTTCCTCGCTGTACACTACACCTTCCTCGCTGTACACTACACCTTCCTCACTATACACTGCACCTTCCCCGCTATATACCGCCAGTGTACACTGCACCTTCCTAACTATCCACTGCCCCTGTACACTGCACCTTCCTCTCTATACACCGCACCCTGTACACTGCACCTTCCTCACTCTACACCGCCCCCTGTACACTTCACCTTCCTCACTATACACTGCACCTTCCTCACTCTACACCACCCCCTGTACACTGAACCTTCCTCGCTCTACACCACCCCCTGTACACTGAACCTTCCTCGCTCTACACCACCCCCTGTACACTGAACCTTCCTCGCTCTACACCACCCCCTGTACACTGCACCTTCCTCGCTCTACACCACCCCCTGTACACTGCACCTTCCTCGCTCTACACCACCCCCTGTACACTGCACCTTCCTCACTGTACACTGCCCCTTATACACTGCACCTTCCCCACTATACACTGCACCTTCCTCGCTGTACACTACACCTTCCTCACTATACACTGCACCTTCCCCGCTATATACCGCCAGTGTACACTGCACCTTCCTAACTATCCACTGCCCCTGTACACTGCACCTTCCTCACTCTACACCGCCCCCTGTACACTGCACCTTCCTCACTCTACACCGCCCCCTGTACACTGCACCTTCCTCACTATACACTGCCCCTGTACACTGCACCTTCCTCACTCTACACCCCCCCCCTGTACACTGCACCTTCCTCGCTCTACACCACCCCCTGTACACTGCACCTTCCTCGCTCTACACCACCCCCTGTACACTGCACCTTCCTCGCTCTACACCACCCCCTGTACACTGCACCTTCCTCGCTCTACACCACCCCCTGTACACTGCACCTTCCTCGCTCTACACCGCCCGTGTACACTGCACCTTCCTCACTCTACACCGCCCCTGTACACTACACCTTCCTCACTGTACACTGCACCTTCCTCACTATGCACTGCACCTTCCTCACTGTGCACCACCCCCTGAATACTGCACCTTCCTCACTGCAACCTCCTCACGCTACACCGCCCCTGTACACTGCACCTTCATCACTGTACACTGCCCCTTATACACGGCACCTTCCCCACTATACACTGTACCTTCCTCGCTGTACACTACACCTTCCTCACTATACACTGCGCCTTTCCCACTATACACTGCACCTTCCCCGCTATATATCGCCAGTGTACACTGCACCTTCCTAACTATCCACTGCCCCTGTACACTGCACCTTCCTCTCTATACACCGCCTCCTGTACACTGCACCTTCCTCACTATACACTGCCCCTGTACACTGCACCTTCCTCACTCTACACCACCCCCTGTACACTGAACTTTCCTCGCTCTACACCACCCCCTGTACACTGCACCTTCCTCGCTCTACACCACCCCCTGTACACTGCACCTTCCTCACTCTACACTGCACCTTCCTCACTATACACTGCGCCTTCCCCACTATACACTGCACCTGCCCCGCTATATACCGCCTCCTGTACACTGCACCTTCCTCACTATGCACCCCCCTGCACTCTGCACCTTCCTCACTCTGCACCTTCCCCGCTATACACCGCCCCCTGTACACTGCACCTTCCCCAATATACACTGCACCCTCACGCTGCACCGCCCCCTGTACAATGCACCTTCCTCGCTGTACACTGCCCCCTGTACCTTCCTCGCTACACACCGCACCCTCCTCACGCTACACCGCCCCTGTACACTGCACCTTCCTCACTCTACACTGCCCCTGTGCCCTGCACCTTCCCCACTATACACTGCACCCTCACGCTACACCACCCCCTGTACACTGCACCTTCCTCATTGTACACTGCACCATCCTCTCTACACCGCCCATTGTACACTGCACCTTCCCCACTATACACTGCACCCTCACGCTACACCGCCCCCTGTACATTGCACCTTCCTCGCTGTACACTGCACCTTCCACACTCTACACCACCCCTGTACACTGCACCTTCCTCATTGTACACCTCCTAACTATCCACTGCCCCCGTACACTGCACCTTCCTCGCTATGCACCGCCCCTGTACACTGCACCTTCCTCGCTACACACTGCACCCTCCTCACGCTACACCGCCCCCTGTACACTGCACCTTCCTCACTCTGCACCTTCCACACTGTACACTGCACCTTCCTCACTCTACACCGCCCCTGTACACTGCACCTTCCTCATTGTACACCTCCTAACTATCCACTGCCCCCGTACACTGCACCTTCCTCGCTATACACCACCCCCTGTGCACTGCACCTTCCTCACTCTACACCGCCCCCTGTACACTGCACCTTCCTCACTCTACAACACCCCCTGTACACTGCACCTTCCCCACTATACACTGCACCTTCCTCAATGTGCACTGCACCTTCCCTATACACCGCCCCCCCCCCTGCACACTGCACCTTCCTCACTATACACTGCCCCTGTACACTGCACCTTCCTCACGCTACACCGCCCCCTGTACACTGCACCTTCCTCACTCTACACCGCCCCTGTACACTGCACCTTCCTCACTGTACACTACACCTTCCTCATTATACACCGCCCCTTGTACACTCCACCTTCCCCATTATACACTGCGCCTTCCTCACTATACACTGTGCCTTCCTCGCTATATACCGCCCCTGTACACTGCACCTTCCCCTATACACTGCACCTTCCTAACCATCTACTGCCCCCTGTACACTGCACCTTCCTCGCTATACATCAGTCTACCTTCTTCACTTTACACTGCATGCTTCTTCACTACTACAGATTGTCTTCAAAATTTGCAGAGGCGGATTTTGCGTCAAATTTTTATTTTTTTACCCTTTGCATTGATTTGAAAGCTTGCCCTAAAATTAGCTTGTTTTTCTTATAGCATGTTAATGATGTTTTATTTTTTTTATACCCTGTTCACTTACATTGTACTGTACTCTGTTGCGACGATTACACCATGTGTGAACTATCCTAAAATGTACATTCCCCTCTTCACACTACTCTACGCTGAACCTCCTCCCTCTACGGCCGAACTTTCAAACCCAAGGAACTGTTTATGGGGTAGTATTAGAGATGGTTATCAGGAGTATAATTGCAATTGCCTAATAGTTATTACTCCAATCGCTACCTTTTATAAGCTTACATGAAAGCCCCACTCCACTGACAGAATACAGGTGGTGTACCTGTCCTTACTAGCTCTAATATACGTATATCTTCAATTAATGACAAGTTTTACATTGCTGATACTTGTCATTCAGACATCTATTATAAACTATTGGTAGAAAATATGCAAAGTATATAGGTGGCAAGCAGGAAATCCTACAATGTAGTAAAGTTGCCACAGGGAGGAAGAAGATGAGCACCACCATAGGTCTTGACTATTACATAAGGAGGAGACAGGAAATTGAGAAATTACAAGGTGTCGCTAAATATCTTCTTCTTTGCAGATGTACATGTTTCTTCTAGTTTAGGGAAGGTGTTGGCAGTGAAATGGGAGAACATCTGGGCGTATGAAACTTATGCAAGGAAGCTTAAAATGCAACAATTACGAACTTCTCAATATATTTACAATTATGTTCCAGTCCCTTACCACTGCGTTCTGCGTACCCAGTCTCTCCTCGGTTTACCCGCTGTGCCCTCATGTCTATATTTAGTGGTTCATGAATGACCTGTGATTGATACATTTCCTGATACTCTGTTGTATTCGGGTCCATTTTGTATGTATTACGTTTTACGTTGTGTTTTTTTATTCATTTATTTTTCTAAACGTTTTTTCCAGGTCAATGTTGGATGTGTCCCAAAAAAGGTGAGCTTAATTATCATAAATATAGCTTCCTAGTGGTAAATACTCCATTTGTCATTGTGACTTATTTCTAATTCTGCTTACATAATAAAGTCTAGGTTAACACTTTATAAAAATTTTTTTAACAAGGGATCCAAATTCCAAAAATTTCAGTGATCGATTACAAAACTCATGTGTTTTGTGCAGCAGTTGACCATCCGTTCTCTTTCTTATCGGTGCGATGATGTTCCTTCCTGGTGCTGAAATAAGCATCAAGTTAAATCCCATAGACATAAACAATCTAATTCAAAGACAACGTTTGGAAGGACAACTCATTTAGAGAACCCTAAAATGGTTGTCTCATGAAGACCACCCCTTTCCATATTTCCTATTAGGGCATATGGACGTCATAGCGAACGAGTTCCCCTGCTCCAAACCTCCCTCTGACAGGTCCCCCTGGCGAAGGGCTCTTATTATAATGGAAGTCTTCGTGAGACAATCTCTTTAATATGGAATATAATGGGCTGGAAATCCGTTGTGAGTTAATTTCTATATTGCACTATGATTTAGGTCATTTATTATATACAGGACTATATAGTAGTAATATTATTATATTCTCACCAGATTATGTGGAATGCAGCAATTCATTCTGAATATATACATGATCATGAAGATTATGGATTTCAAAATTCACATGTAAAGTTTACATGGAAGTAAGTAGAAAAAAAAAATACTTAACATTTTTTTTATACGGAAAGGGTCATCATCATGAGTTATATTCGACTCTGTAAAAATCTGCGTTCAGTCCCTCTGTTGGGGGTTCTGTGAAGGTTTCTAGATTCTGCATGCTGCACTATTTTTGCCGTCAATTGTAATGGAACTGCTAACTGAGGATCCAAGCGGAACCTCTGACGGCCGTGTGAACAGTACCTTAGTCATTCATTCACTCATTCTTTATTTCATTTTATTGCTTCACTAAACAGTGAATCTTAGGCCCTATTAACACAGAGTTTTTTGGGGGCAGAAAAAATCTGCCTCCAAACTCCTTCAGAAACTTTTTTGCGGCGTTTTTCGTATACTGCCATTGAAGCTTTTTACCGCCATTGAAGCTTTTTACACCACGAAAAACGCTTGGAAACGAGTGCCGCATGTTTTTTCTGCCTCCCATTGGTTTTAATGGGAGGTCAGAGGTGGAACCGCGGCAAGAAAAGACATGGCAATTAATTTTTTTTCCCCCACGAGTGGCTTTAACGTTGCCTCCCATTGAAGAGAATGGTAGGCGAGTTTGGCGCTGATTCCGATGTGGTTTCAACATCGAAATCCGCGCCAAATAACTCCACATGAACAGGGCCTTACAAATTTTTGTGCGTTTTCTGGAGCATACAGTGTTGGTTTTAGTCTAATTTAAACGAACGTCTGATGTTTTCTGTTTCTTCCAGAGTTATAAAAGACAAAAGAGATGCATATGTGAGTCGCCTCAATGACATCTATCAAAATAACCTTCATAAGGTATGTGTCTATTACACATTTTAGTAGCCCCTCTTGGAATGGATTATGGGGTTAAAGTGAACATCAATATTTAATTACGAATAACTAAATAAAGCAAAATCCTTTCTATTTTATACTCCACATTTTACTACTTAGTGGGGGGAATATCTCAAAAGGTTTACACCAGCTTTATAGTGTAAAAAAATCGCAAATTTCGGAAAGTGGAAAAGAAAACGTTGGCAGGGTTTAGCTTAAGGGGGCAGGGCCTCTGCTAAAACGGCTGATTTATTATAAATTACGCCAGAAACAGTTGCGCTAAAATTTGCGACTTTTTACTTGACATTTTCAGACAGTGGTGAGGAAAGTTGGCGGTGTTTAGCTGAAAGGGGCAGGGCCCCCATTGGAAGGGCAGATTTGTCATAATTTCCGCCAGAAACAGGTGTAAGTTACAGGGCAAAACAACACCTCCATTTCTGTCGCATGGACAGCCAAAGACGGCCCAAATTTATTAAGAGGTGTGCACCGCCTAACAAATTTGGTGCATTTTCCGCTTATGTAAATTAATATAAGACTGGGATTTAAAATTCTATTTTTGGGCAGAGCCCTTTCAACCACCCCAGATGCTAACAGGTACGTAAAATGCAGCATACAGCCATACGATCTCTATTTTCATATCTTAGCAGTAACAACATGAAAAAAATAGGACCACTACCTCTGGGGATAACATAAGCACAGGAACTGTGGATTCAGTTTCCAAGGCCAAACAACAATACATTAGCCTGATATCACCATTCGTAATGCCCATTGTTGGCTGGAGTGATGGAGGGCATGTTGTCATTGAAGGCTGTGCATTCTCTGGGTGATCAATCAAGCCTGGCAATCTGATGTGGGATTTTTGGTAAAGCAATTTCTTTTATTTTCTATTAGTTGAATGCACTGAAATTCTCACAGACTTATTCCAGTTTACTGGAAAAACACGGGAGTGGATCAAGTGGAAAAGCAACTCCGTTCTAAGGGTTACCGCTTTGATCAGGTTTAATTTTTTTGGAAGTTTTTGAAGCCAAAACCCGGTGTGTATCATAAAGGGAGAGAAAGTATAAAAGAAAATACTTCTTGCTTTGGCTTCAAAAACTGCATCAAAATACCTGATCAAAATCTGCACGTGTACGGGCAGCATAAAGTCAGTGGTTTTGGAATATATGAATGTGATGTTCATTGATGAACGTATTATTGGAAGGGCAAATGGGGTAATTGGTCTAAGGCCCCCACCATTTCCAATTTCTAGAACTCATTCAAGCAACTGATTATTAGTCAAAACTGTTTCAATATAATGCTGTCAAAATATTCTGCATTTGTTTTGTTAAAATTACTAGCCAGAGCCACAGACCGCACCAAGAGATTATCCTCATCTCCACCGCTCTCTGTTTCTGTTAGGGACAAGGTGGCACCAGAACCACCTTGGCCCACATTAGTTTTCTACTACTCTGTGATTGAGTGTACCAGGTCCGTGATATCATATACCATAAAACCAAATACTAAATGTTGCATTTGTTTCACACAGGCCCAAATAGAAATTATCAGAGGTCATGCAACCTTTACATCTGACCCAGAACCAACACTGGAAGTGAATGGTCAAAAATACACAGCCCCGCACATTCTCATTGCTACAGGGGGCAAACCAACCATACCATCAGACACAGAGGTTCCAGGTAAGTCGCTACATACTTCAATAATATGTCAATACGTCAATATAAAAAATGCAATTTTTGTTTTAAATTTTAAAAAAAAAAAATCCTACAATTTTGTTTTCTACGCAGATCTATGTGTCTGTATGGTTACAGACTACAAACAAAAACCTGTGCTTAGACAGATCCTTTAGTCATGTGTTACTCCGATCTATCTGCCCAATTCTAAGGTCCCATGCACACGACCGTAGTTTTTATCCGTAATTACGGATAATCTGCGGACCCATTCATTTCTATGGGCCACGGACACCTCTCCGTATATTTACAGGTATGTGTCTGGGCCGTAGAAATGATCCGCAAAATATAGAACATGTCCTATTCTTGTCTGAAATTACGGCACAGACTTGCCCATAGAGGTCTGAGGTCACGTGCAAAATTGCGGATGACTACGAATGTGCGTTTGTAGCCGTCCATAATTGCAGAAGTGTTGCTATGCGACGGCAGGGGATTCCCCAAGAAAATGGCGCCTGAGCGATCATTGCTGATATGATATCCTTTGTAGCCTCCATTTATTTTTTCTGCGGATCCGTAAATACGGATGCACTACGGACCGTATTTGTGCACAACGTGCCAGATATGTAGATGACTACGGATCCGTACTTGTGGTCAGTAAAAAGAACACTACGTGCGCACTGGGTCTTATTACATTTTAAATCTTATATGTATTGAAGCAAAAGTGCCATTTATACTTCAATGCTGTCTGCTTTTATCTATAAACTTAGAAAATATTGGACTGTGATAGTTGGAAATGGGACACTGAAGTCAAAGCTCTCCAAGCTTGGGGAGATTTGGGGCAGAATTTCTGGATTTCTTATTAAACAGTATGGTCACCGTTCAGCCATAACATTAAAACCCCATGACAGATGAAGTGAATAACATTGAGTATCTTATTTCAATGGTACCTGTCAAGGGTGGGATATATTAACAGGTAAACAGTTCCTGAAGTTTATGTGTTGGAAGCAGGAAAAATGGACAAGCGTAAGGATCTGAGCGACTATGACAAGAGCCAAGACTGGATCAGAACATCTCCAAAACGGCAGGTCTTGTGGGGTGTTCCCAGTAGGCAGTGGTAAATACCTATCGAAAGTGGTCCAAATTAGAACAACTGGTGAACCAGTGACAGGGACATGGTAGCCTTAGGGTATGTTCACACAGTTAACAAAATATGTCTGAAAATACGGAGCTGTTTTCAAGGGAAAACTGCTGCTGATTTTCAGCAGTTTTTAAATCAAACTGGCGTTTTTTTACGGCCGTTTTTGGAGCTGTTTTTCTATTGTCAATTAAAAACGGCTTAAGAAGTGACATGCACTTCTTTTTCGCGGCTGTTTTTCAACTCGGCCGTTTTTCAAAACGGCCACGTAAAAAATACTCCCTGACAGAACAGAACACCGTTTTTCCTATTGAAATCATTGGGCAGATGTTTGGAGGCGTTCTGCGTCCGATTTTTATTTTTTTTGTCTGTCCGTAAACGGCCGAAAATAAGCCGTATGAACATACCCTAAGACTCATTAATACATGTGGGGAGCGAAGTCTGGTCCGATCCCACAGAAGAGCTACTGTAGCACAAATTTCTGAAAAAGTGAATGCTGGCTGTGATAAAAAAGTGTCAGAACACACAGTGCATTGCAGCTTTCTATGTAGCCACAGGCTGGTCAGAGTGCACATGCTGACCCCTGTCCACCGCCAAAAACGCTTACAATGGGCACATGAGCATCGGAACTGAATCATGGAGATATGCAAGAAGTTGGTCTGATGAATCACGTTTTCTCTTACATTATGTGGACGGCCGGGTGCGTGTGTTTCTTACCCATGGACGAGATGGTACCAGGATACAGTATAGGAAGAAGAAAAGCTGGCAGAGGCAGTGTGATTCTCTGGGCAATGTTCTGCTGGGAAACCTTGCGCCCTGGCATTCATGTGGATGTAACTTTGACACGTACCAGCTACCTAACCATTGTTGCAGACCAAGTACAACCCTTTATGATAACGATATTCCCTAATGGCAGTGGCAACTTAGAGCAGGATAATCGCCCTGCCACACTGCAAAAATTGTTCATAAATAGACTGAGGAACATGGCAGAGTTCAAGGTGTTGCCTTGGCATCCAAATACCCCAGATCTCAATCCAATCGGGCATCTGTGGGATGTGCTGGAAAAATAAGTCTGATCCACGAAGGCTCCATCTCGTAACTTACAAGACTTAACCGCTTCCCGACCGCCCACTGTATATTCACGTCGGCATTTGCTGGGCTCTGTGCAGTGCCGACGTGAATTCACGGTGGGTGTAAAAAGCGCGATCCGGGTGTCTCAGAGTAGCGCTGACACCCGGATCGCGCTGTTAACCCATGCCTCTGGTCCCGGAGACATGACCGGGACCTAATTGGTTCAGGTCCCGGTCATGTGATCGCAGGGAAAGCTTGTTGTAGCAACGAACTGGAAAGTTTGTTACTACAACAAACTGGAAGGTTTGTTGCTACAACAAACTTTCCTGGGGACCGATTGCGGGTGCTGCAGTCGGTTATAAGGCAGAACCGGAGGCCATACAACGGCCCCCGGGTCTGGCATGCACAGCAGCCTATGAGAACCAGCTGGAGGCAGGTCCTCATAAGCTTCCTGTCAGTGTGACTCTCCGCGTCACACTGACAGTTTATAATACGTTACACTACCTAGGTAGTGTAATTTATTATAGCAGCCATCAGTGCTGCCAGTCTTCAAGTAAAACAAGTAAAAAATAAAGTAATAAAAATGTTTTATAAAAGTGTAAAAACAAGTTATAAAAGTTACAAAAACAAAAAATGTTTTTTTTCCTATAATAAGTCTTTTATTATAGGAAAAAAATGAAAATGTTAAAAAAAAGTACACATATTTGGTATGACCGCGTTCGTAACGACCCAAACTATAATATTATTTTTCCCGCACGGTGAACAGCGCAAAAAAAATAATTCAAAAACTATGTCAGAATCACTATTTTTTTGGTCATCAACCCTCCAAAAATATAGAATAAAAAGTGATCAAAAAGTCGCATGTACCCTAAAATAGAACCAATAAAAACGACAACCCGTCCCGCAAAAAAATCTAATAAAAAGTGATAAAAAAAATCACATGTACCCTAAAATGGTACAAATGAAAACTACAGATTGTCCCGCAACAAATAAGTCCTCGCACGGCTCCGGTGAAGAAAAAATAAAAAAAGTTCTGGCTCTCAGAGTATAGCGACAGAAATTGTGCAGTGTCCAAAAGCTGATAAGATCGGGCGCCATTTATCAGTGCGACATTGGCCACATATCTGCGGATTATTATTTATTTACCGAATTATTATACCCTCTTATTATGTCCTGATGTACTCTGCCCAATTTACACATACCCCCACATTATAAACTGAAATACCAGCAAAACACCAAACAGAACAGTTACCAAGCAAACTCTGCACTCCAAAAGCCAAATGGCGCTCCCTCCCTTCTGAGCCCCACAGCGTGCCCAAACACCAGCTTACGTCCACATGTATGATATTTTATATCCGGGAGAACCCGCTCAACATTGTATGAGGTATTTGTCTTCAGTGGCACAATCTGGGCACAACATATTGTGCGTTAAAATGGCATATCAGTGGAAAATTTAACGCCTTCGCGCACCACGACTTAATAGCATGTCGTGGTGCGGGGGGTTATATATGGAGCGGGCTCATGCGCTGCGCCCGCGCCATATTCTGCAGGTCTCAGCTGTGTATTACAGCTGACACCCGGGACTAACGGACAGGAACAGAGATTGCGCTGTTACAGGAGCCTGTAAAAATGATATTATACTGCAATACATTAGTACTGCAGTGTATTGTACCAGCGACCTAATGATCGCTCGTTCCAGTCCCCTAAAGGGACTTTTGGGAGGTTTCCATTGTTTTGGTACCTCAGGGGCTTTGCAAATGCGACATGACACCCGAAAACCATTCCAGCTAAATTTGAGCTCCAAAAGCCAAATATTGTTCCTTCCCTTCTGAGTCTTGCCGTGGGTCCAAACAGCAGTTTATTACCACATATGGCGTATTGCTGTAATCAGGACAAATTGCTTTACAAATTTTGGGGTGATTTTTCTCCTTTATTCATTGTAAAAATTAAACATTTCTATGTTTTTTTCAGAAAAAAGTAGATTTTCATTTTCACGGCCTAATTCCACTAAATTCAGCAAAAAAACTGTGGGGTAAAAATGCTAACTATACCCCTAGAAAAATTCCTTGAGGGGTGTAGTCTACAAAATGGGGTCACTTTTGGGGGGTTTCCACCGTTTTGCTCCCTCCAGGGCGTTGCAAACGCGACATGGCACTGAAAACCAATCCAGCAAAATCTGCGCTTCAAAATCCAAATGGCGCTCCTTCCCTTCTGAGCTCTGCCGTGGGTCCAAACAGCAGTTTAGTACCACATATGGGGTATTGCTGTAATCGGGAGAAGTAGCTTTACAAGTTTTGGGGTGCTTTTTATTCTTTATTCCTTGCAAATATCTTTTTTTTTTAAAATATTTTTTCAGAAAAAAAGTAGATTTTCACTTTCACAGGCAAACTCCAATAAATATAGCAGAAGACCTGTGGGGTCAAGATGCTAACTATACCCCTAGATAAATACCTTGAGGGGTGCAGTTTCCAAAACCGTGTCGCTTTTGGGGGATTTCCACTGTTTTGGCACTGCAAGAGCTCTTCAAACCCGACATGGTGCCTAAAATATATTCTAAAAAAAGGCCACAAAATCCACTAGGTGCTCCTTTGCTTCTGAGGCCGGTATTTCAGTCCATTATCACACTAGGGCCACATGTGGGATATTTAAAAAAACTGCAGAATCTGGGCAATAAATATTGTGTTGCGTTTATCTGGTAAAACCTTCTCGGTTACAGAAAAAAATGGATTAGAAATGAATTGCAGCAAAAAAAAAAAAAATGTGTCAATTCCCCCTCTACATTGCTTTAATTCCTGTGAAACGCCTAAAGGGTTAAGAAATTTTCTGAATGCTGTTTTGAATACTTTGAGGGGTGCAGTTTTTAATATGGGGTGATTTATGGGGTCTATCTAGTACAGAAGGCCCTCAAAGCCGCTTTAGAACTGAACCGGTTCCTGTAAAAATCGCCTTTTGAAATTTTCTTGAAAATGTGAGAAATTGCTGCTAAATTACTAAGCCTTGTAACGTCCTAGAAAAATAAAATTATGTTAAAAAAACTATGCAAATATAAAGTAGACATATGAAATATGTGAAATAGTAACTATGTTGTGTTGTATTACTATCTGTTTTACAAGCAAATACATTTAAAATTAGAAAAATCATAATTTTTGCAAATTTTCTAGAAATTAAATAAGCAATGAATTTATTGACCAAACTTTTCCACTAATATAAAGTACAATATGTCACGAGAAAACAATCTCGGAATCGCTTGGATAGGCAAAAGCATTCCGGAGTTTTTACCACATAAAGTAACACATGTCAGATTTGAAAAAATGGGGCTGGTCCTGAAGGCCAAAATGAGCTCGGTCTTGAAAGGGTTAAAGGATCTGCTGCTAACATCTTAATGCCAGATACCCCAGAGCAGCTTCAGAGGTCTTGTGGAGTCAATGCCTTAACAGGTCAGAGCTGTTTTGCGGCACGAGGGGGACCTACACAATATTAGGCAGGTGATTTTTAATGCTATGAATAAACTATTTTGATTTGGTCATTTTATTTGCTCATTACTGCTTGCCATGTGTCGACAATTTTGAATTAACCCTAAGGGTATGTTCACACGCCCTATTTACGGACGTAATTCAGGCATTTTACGCCTCGAATTACGCCTGATAAAACTCCCCTAATATGCCTACAAACATCTGCCCATTGCTTTCAATGGGAATTACGATGTTCTGTTCCCACGAGCCTTTATTTTACGCGTCGCTGTCAAAAAACGGAGCGTAAAAAGACGCTCCGTAAAAAGTAGCATCTCACTTCTTGAGGCGTTTTTTGGAGCTGATTTTTGGGGTGCATGGGACTTATTGATTCATTTTTATTATGACTTTTTTGGGGGGAAATGGAAAAAAATTGCAATTTCGCCATTGTTTTTTACGATGTTCACCTTGCGGTTTAAATTACATATTAACTTTATTAATTGAGTCATTACGGTCGCGGCGATACCATATATGTGTACTTTTATTT
This sequence comes from Rhinoderma darwinii, assembly GCF_050947455.1. Classification (NCBI taxonomy): domain Eukaryota; kingdom Metazoa; phylum Chordata; class Amphibia; order Anura; family Rhinodermatidae; genus Rhinoderma; species Rhinoderma darwinii. Next base: position 222,692,249 of record NC_134687.1, read on the forward strand.
ATTTTTTACACTTTTACTAAATAAAACCACTCTTTATGGAAAAAAATGTTGTTGTTTTTTTTTTTTTTTTTTACTGTAATTTTTATTATTAATCTTTATTTCACATTTATTACTTATTTCATTAGTCCCGCTAGGGGACTTTACTGTGCGATATTCAGATCGCTGCTATAATGCTTTGGTATACTTCGTACACCAGAGCATTATTGCCTGTCAGTGTAAATCTGACAGGCAATCTATTAGGACGTGCCTCCGGCGCGTCCTAACGGGCATATGTCCAGGGCAGACTTGGGGGCTTTTATCAAGCCCCCGGCTGCCATGACACCCCATCGGAGACCCGCGATTGCATTTGCGGACCGCCGATTGGTGACAGGGGGAGCTCACTCCCTCTGTAAACAAGTTAAATGCCGTGGTCGCTGTTGACGGTGGCATTTAACAGGTTGTTGGAGCAGGAGCCCGGCTGTCATCAGACAGCAGAGCCCCGGCTCCAGCCTGCACAGGACACCCGTGCAGGACTTAGACTAGGCCAACGTCAAAAGGCGACGGCCTAGCCTAAGGCCCCTTAGTGACCCCCGTGAAAAGGCGTATTGGTGGTCACTAAGGGGTTAATAACCAGCAAGGGTGTAGCTATAGGGGATGCAGAGGTAGTAGTCGCACCTGGGCCCTGGCACCTTAGAAGCCCATAGGTCCCTGTGCCGTATAAGAAGACGCCAGGGTTATAAATGGCACTAGGTAGGTGGGGGCCCTGTTACAGATTCTGATTAGGGCTCCGGTGCTTTACGTTACGCCTCTGATAGTCATTCTCTGAAGCATCTCATTGTGTTGGTCTGTATCACACTGCGGTTTACAAACTATATATGCGCTTACCTGGAATTAAATGTTTTTGTTTTTAGGAGCAAGTTTGGGAATTACAAGTGATGGATTTTTTGAGCTTGAAGACTTACCCAGGTATATATATTTTTTTTACTTTACCATTAACCCCTAGCGACATCCGCCATACATGTATGGTGAATGTGCGCTCTGTCAACATGGAGCTGGCTCAGGAACTGAGCCTGCACCATACCCTGCAGGTGCCAGCTGTCTTGTACAGTTGACACCCACCTGCAGTGGCCGGTATCGGAGATACAATAGCAACAGTGGTGTCTGAGCGGTTGTCTTTCCCCTAATCCCCTGCCAGGTCTGCCTTCTATGATCTGCTACTAAGCATTGCCATAGGCAGAGCTTAATATAAGAAGACAGAATAGACAACCCACTGCAATACATGTGTATTGCATAAGTGATCCCTCGAAGGGAAAAATAAAAAAGTTATGGCTCTCGGAATATTGTTTTTATTTTGTAGAAGTAGTAAAACATAACAACCATATAAATATGGTATCGCCAGAACCACGTTACTCGCAAAATAAAGTTAGTGTAATTTTTAGCGCACAGTGAATGCTGTAAAAACGAAACCCCAAAATCTGGGCTGCGATACATCAATTCTAGATAACCAATTTAGACTCAGAGGAGGGGGACAATTAAATCTTTAATGCTGTTTGCAGGCTCCTCATATTTGGCAGTTGCCGGTCTCTGTACTTGACATGGAGATAACACTGTGTGCAGGGGTGTAACTAGGAAAGACTGCCCCCCCCCCCTAGGTGCCACACGCAGCCCCACTTATAGATAGTGCCCCCTGTAGATTGTGCCATACAGCCCCCCTGTAGACCGTACTATACAGCCCACCCTGTAGAGTGTCACACCCCACTTGTAGATTGCACCCCTCACCTCCCCCTTGTAGATAGCGCCATACAGTGCCCCCTGTATATAGTGCCACACAGCCCCTCTCTCTTGTATAACAGTGCCATGAAGCCCACCCTTAGTAGATAGTGCTACACAGCACCCCCCTTCGTAGATGGTGCCCCACAGCCCCCCCATAGTATATAGTGCCACCCTGCTCCCCCTGCCTTGTATATAGTGTCACCCTGCTCCCCCCACCTTGTATGAAGTGCCACCCTACTCCCCCACCTTGTATATAGTGCCACACAGCCCCCCCCAAAAAAAATATATTGTACTTACCTTGCCCCGTTCTTACGACGCTCCGGTCAGGACACATGCATAGACTAGCTTGATGCAGTGACGTCATCACGCCGACCTGCGCAGGGAGTCTTCCCAGCACCTTATAGGCTGCAGCCTCAGGCCCGATTCTAGCTTTTCTGCTGCCTGAGGCGGAAATTTAAATGCCCCCCCCCCCCCAGATTTTGATCGACATACCCCTGGCTGTTCTATATCACTACCAGCCTCCTCAAACTTTTGCGGATGCGCCGTTGCCTTGTACTCCTCAGTGCAGCGATGAAGCCGGGCACAGTACACCTCACTACACGGTGCGTGCCCAAGTAGTACAAGTCAATGGTGCATCCGAGAAAGTTGTATCAGCCAGGGGGATGTCAATCAAACATGGAAAGGTGGGTTTGGAGGCAGGACTTTGTGACTCTTCAGGATAGCGGCACCGCCCCATCACCCTTTAATGAGTAATTAGCATATAGTGTGCGCCGTTTTAAAAGTTGATTTGATAGATTTTGCTGCATCTGAAAAAAACATACTATGGAATGTTTGGAAATATTGTCAGGTCATGTATTACCGCATGATGGCGGTTAAAGGGGTTAAAACTACCAGACAGGTTCCCATTAAATATACAATGAATTTAAAACAACTCCATCTGCCCTGCAATTTTGTTATTATAAATATATCCTATATACAGCATCAGAACCAAGCTCTGACATATACGGCTCCAGAACTCAGCCAGAAACATATATACAGCGCCAGAACAAATACAGCTTCATTTAGCGCAACCCCGGGCATATAGGTTTGTACGGCGTAAAACTACAGCTCCCGGCATGGCCCAAACAATGGTAAGGATATGCTGGGAGATGCCGTTTCACAAAAGAAAATCCTATCCTCATCAAACCACCCATCATCCCGCTGCAGATCATACAGCAACTACAGTACTGATTAGAGGCAGAATAAACATTTACATTAAGGCCTTATTCACACGAACGTGTTAAACGTCCGTGTGACGGCCGTTGAAACAAAGGCCGTCACACGGACCTAAATAATTCAATGTGGCCGTTCACACGGCCGTTGTCTGTGAGAAAATAAGACGTCCTATTTTTTAACGCATCCCTCCATAGACTCTAGTCTATGGGGGATGCGTGATATCGCATCCCGCAGCGCAGAGCACGGATGCACCTTGGACGTCAAAAACGGCAATTTTTCACGTCCGAGATGCGCAACGCCCGTGTGAATCTAGCTTCAGGGCTAGTCCACACGCACAGGAATTGCCGTGTTTTTTCCGGCCGGAATTTCGGATAGAATAAACGCAGCAGAATATAGTAGCAGCATAGTGGATGAGACTTAACAAATCTCATCCATACGTTGCGTAAAATTTCCGAGACGAAATTGACCTGCGGTGCGTATTTTTCAAACCGCAGCATGTCAATTCCTGCTACGGAAAGTGTCCAGAATTGCTGCGTTTTTCAGAGGAGATGTCTCCATCTCCTAACATTGGAAAAAACGCAGCAATTTAAGCATCTCTGCCGTACAAACCGCAGGAAATGGTGCGTTTTTGCCGCAGCGGACAGCCTTTGACTTACAACGGAATTTCTGCAGCAATTCCGTTGAATGTGGACAAGCCCTAAGTGACTCACCGGTGAGGTCTCAGATTCTAGTTTTCTCTTCTCCATCCGGTCCAAACCTGTATGATGATTTGTTCTGGCCACAGCCCATTTCTGCAGTTTTCTGCTCAGATGTCTTCACCTTCTCACTTTTGAAACATTTCTGCACCTATAAACGAAGATAAAATTCTCAACACCCCTAAATATAATAGCACCATACACTACACCTCCAATTATAATAGCGCCATACACTGTGTCCCACACACACACACTGCCCCCTGTAGATAGTGACCCCGATAGAGCCTCTGTAGATAGTGCCCTACATAGAAGCCCCTGTAGATAGTGCCCCACATACAGCCCCCTGTAGATAGTGCCCACATATGGACTCCAGAGCTGTAAGGCAATAGTTCTAACTACTGAGCCGCCGTGCTGCCCTACATTTAGCTCCCCCTATAGATAGTACCCCACATATAGCCAACCTCTGTAGATAGTGCCTCATATATAGCTCCCACTGTATATAGTGTCCCACATACAGCCCACCCCTGTAGACCGTGCCCTACATATAGTCCCCCTGTAGATAGTGCCCCACAGGTAGCCCGCCACTGTATATAGTGTCCCACATATAGCCCACACTTGTAGAGAGTGCCCTACATATAGCTCCCTCTGTATATAGTGTTCCACATCCCCACATATAGACCCCTCCCCTGTAGATAATGCCACTCAGTTTTATTGGGAAAAAAAACTAAAACGTTACATATTCACATGATCTTGTTCTGGTGCCGTCCGGTGGCAATGCAGATCTGCTTTCTTCTGAGCAGGTCTGCTGAGGCTGAACGACGCAAGCGCCGCTAGCGTCGTTGAAAGGCACCGATTGTCAGGGCAGAATGACTTGCCCCATCAGATTGATGACGTCATCGCGCCGCTTCCGTTGACAACGGAAGCTGCGCGATGAGGTCATCAATCTGCTAGCGTCGTTGAAAGGAGCTGATTGGCCTGCCAATCAGCGTCATTGTAAGGCGCAGGCCATTTAGTGCTAATTCTTGTATTTGTACCTGCGTGCTATAGACGCAGGTACAATTAGTGCAAGAGGGGGTAGCGGCTTCTGGTTTCAGTGGCGCTATTAATTTTTATCTACATCCAGAGGACAAGTGAATGTGGCTGTCGCTAGCACCGGGGGTTAAATGTTAGAGGGCGGGCGACGCGGGCCCCGTAGTGTCGCTACCGGTGTAGCAGACACAACAGCTGCTAGCGGCACACGGGCATGGGGGGGGCCCTGTGTCGGCGGGCGGCACGGGCCCCCTCATGCCGATGGCCCCGTAGTTACACCACTGACTGTGCGTCACCATTTGATTTATTTTCTTGACTAGATCCTTTTTGATTCTTAGAATTTCATACTTTTGTTAGACAGGGAAAAAATTCACCAGTGAACACAGTGGGGGGAAAAGTAAAGTCACAATTTGCGGTAGAAATAGCTTTTTTTGCGCTGTTCGTCGTGAAGCTAATGGGGCGGAACCACCCACAGTCCGACAAGTTTACCAAGATTTACGTCAGAACCTGGCGTAAATTATAACGCAAATCTACACCAGCTCATGACTGGCGTAGGTTCCACTTTCTTTCAGAGGCAGACGCCTCTGAATAAATTGGGTGCATTTTACTTTAGCTTTCGTTATATTAAGACTGGCGTATAAAACACCAGTCCTAATAAATTTCCCCCAATTTTCTTTTTGTGTTACAGGGTGGCACATGGACAGCTAAATGTAGTATTTTTGGCAAGAATCCTAAAAACAGCTGCAGAGGTCTTGACTTCCCTGTGATTGTAACGTTTGGGGAGTAAAAAAAATTGCGTTTAAATCGGACCTGCCATCTGTCCTGACACGTCTGTTCTAGTCATTATTTGTATTTCTCATAAAATAACAATTCTGGAGCATCTTTTATTAGAACTCTGTGCTGTGCTGCTCCTGTTATTCCTCCTGGAAACGTATGAATGAATTGAAAAAAAAAATGTATGTTGCCATTGCCCTTGTCAATAGGGTATGAACCTACACGGTCCAACCATTCTAAAATGGTCTCTGATTTACATTTTACTTCAACACTTAGTATTTGGTATCTTACCTCTACATTTAGCAATACAAGTAACTGCCGTGTATTATATACTTTTTCTAGACGAAGCGTTATTGTTGGTGCTGGTTATATTGCGGTAGAGATAGCTGGGATTCTTTCAGCTTTGGGTTCAAGAGCCGCATTGTTGGTTCGTCAAGATAAGGTATAAATGTATTCATTTTATTCTTTTCTGTAACCTCCTATTATAAGATGAGCTAGTTAATATATAAATAAATAAATATATATATATAAGAGGATAAATCCCGGCTAATGTGGACCACTAATAATCGACATGAATGTCTTCCAACCCATGCATACAAATATATTTGTTGTATATTAGTTCTAAGTACTTGAGTTATCCCCCTCTGTTGGGTTGCTAAAAAATATCTTTATTCATTACCTTGTAATAATATTGATTGGGTGACTACCAATATGGCACAGGGGTTGCCTTAGTCATGCAATGACTTTTTGTCTGGTCCTATATTGCTACATGACTATTCAGATTTACTGTTCAGAACTGTAGGAATTTTTTCTGATATTTTTAAAACTTGGAATTATTTCTAAGACTAAAACTAATATGTAATATGAGGCCAGAATTTAAACCTTGGAGAGTCTAAGGTGTAGGTGTTTCGGTTCTGTCATTTATAATGTATGTATCACTGCAGGTGCTGAGGACATTTGATTCCATGATTAGCGCAAACTGCACTGAAGAGCTTGAAAATGCAGGTGTTGATGTCTGGAAATACGCAGAGGTAAAGACGCCGCAGCTGTGGTGACCATTATGTATAGAAAAAAAGGGCCTACCTTTTTCCAGAAACAGCGCCACGCTGCAGCTCCGTCTGATTCCAGTGAACAGAGATAATCTGTATTACCAGACACCGCACATGGGCAAGAGTGGTGTGTTTCTGAAAAAAGTAATCTTATGTTGCATTCTTTATTTTCACACAGCAGATCCTTCTGGTCCTTTGGCTGCCGTATATACAATTTTTTCACATTTAAGGGCTGCCATATACAATATATGGACAAAAAAGTTTTGTGACACATCTCTTAATTTCAGTCAGTCCCATTGCCACATGTGTATAAAATCCAGCACCTAGCCATGCAGTCTGTCTTTACAAACATTTGTGAAATAATGGGTCGTTCTAAAGAGATCACTGAATTCCAGCGTGGTCCTGTAATAGGATGCCAGCGTTGTAACAAGTCAGTTTGTGAAATGACTTCCCTCCTAGATATTCCACAATCAACTGTGAGTGGTATTATTGTGGAGCGGAAGCGTTTAGGGAGCACAGCAACTCAGCTGAGAAGTGACAGATCATGTAATGTTAGAGCGGGGTCGCCTTGTGTTGAGGCGCAAAAAGTACATAGAAGTCGCCAACGCTCTGCTGACTCAATAATTGTAGATTTCCAAACCTCCTCTGGCATTAACATCTGCACAAAAGCTGTGTGCCAGGAGCTTCATGGCATGGGTTTCCATGGCCGAGCAGCTGCATGCAAGCCTAACATCACCAAGCACAGTGCCAATTGTCAGATGGAGTGGTACAAAGCACACCACCACTGGTCTCTGGAGCCTTGGAAACCTGTTCTGTGGAGTAATGTATCACCCTTCTCTATCTGACAGCCTGATGCAAAAATTTGGGTTTGGCGAATGCCAGGAGAACGTTACCTGCCTGACTGCATTGGGCCAACTGTAAAGTTTGGTGGTGGAGGGATAATGCTATGGGGTTGTTTTTCAGGGGTTGGTCTAGGCCCTTGGTTCCAGTGAAGGGAAATCTTAATACTTCAGTATATTAAGACATGTTGGACAATTGTATTCGTTCAACTTTGTGGGAACAGTTTGGGAAAGGTCCTTTTCTGCTCCAGCATGACTGTGCCCCAGTGCACAAAGCAAGGTCCATAAAGGCATGGTTGGGGGAGTTTTTAGTGTGGAAGAACTTGACTGGCCCACACGAAGCCCTGATCAACGTTGGGATGAACTAGAATGGAGATTGCCACCCAGGCCATCTCATCCAACATAAGTGTCTGGCCTCACAAATGCTCTTTTGGATGAAAAGGCAAAAAGTCCCACAGACACTCCAAAATCTTGTAGTAAGCCTCCCCAGAAGAGTGGAAACTGTTTTAGCTGTAAACGGGAGAACGAACTCCATAATAACGCCTATGGATTAAGAATAAGATGTCATAAAAGCTCCTGTAGGTGTGCCAATACTTTTGTCCATGTAGTGTATGTATGTGTGTGTGTGTGTTTTTATTTATATATATATATATATATATATATAATCTCTTAGTATAAGCCCTCCGTGCAGCCAGGAGACTATAGGTCCTAGTCATGTAGGCATAAGGGTTTATTTTTTTCAGAGCCATAAGTAGAAGAGCCAATTTCAGCCCAAGTTTACTAAATCCAATTTTCATGTTGTTCTGGGTATTGGCACTTTAAATATTATTAATCTAATGATTCTCTAAATATAAAGGTAAGGCCTCATGCACACGACCGTAGTCACGTTTTTTGAACAGCCGTCACACGGCCGGGAAACCCTGTCATGTGAATAGTGCCTTAGGAAGTGAACATTGCAGACAGGGAACAAATAGGTCTACAGGTAGACCTACAAGGCCATGCCCTGCTAATAAATAACGTTTACATAGTAATCGCTGCACAACAACACATAAGAAAATAATAATAACTTGGATATTGGTACTCAATCTAGTTCCAAAAAATGGCAGTATCCGAAGATAAAGATTGTTGGTCTTACCATATGGGTTACCATAAATCTACAAACTGTTTATTTGATGGTTCTGTTACTACAGGTGAAGTCCGTTAACAAGACAAGTACAGGTCTAGACATCAATGTTGAGTGCTCTGTGCCGGGACGCAAACCAACAGTGAGAACTATCCAGGACGTTGACTGCTTGCTGTGGGCTATTGGAAGAGATCCCAACACTGAGGGTCTGAACCTGGAGAAACTGGTAAAGTTGGCGTCTGCCTGTAGATCATAAAATCTTTACTTATTTGTATTTTATTTTTATGTTTTTGGAATTAGTGAACATAGAAAAAATCGATTCTAACCTAATACCTTCCATCATATTAAACTATACAACTATAATCCGTGGGAGGATATATAAAAATATACATTAAATATGAATATTGGGTCTAGAGACTGCAAATGAAGATAATTTTTTATATTAGTTCTTTGGGACTATGGTATTTATAGCATTTTGCCATATCTGCTTTTTTTTTTTTTTTTTTTCTTTTTTCGTTTTATATTAATCCTTTGCATTGACTTTATCTTTAGTACAAAAAGGTAAGATTTCTTTACACAAATCATTGTGATCTGCTTTAACTTTTTCAGGGTCTTGAGTTAGATGAGAAAGGCCATATTGTGGTGGATGAGTTTCAGAATACCAGCCGGAAAGGAATTTACGCTGTAGGTGACGTGTGCGGTAGAGCACTTTTGACACCAGGTAAAACAATAGGAATCTTAATTTACGTTTTTAAATTTCTAAGAAAAAGCAAGGCAAAGCTGTAACAAGTATTGGCAAAGCCTTTAAAGTGCTTAGATACAGACGACTGCTGACAGGCCTCTCCTGCAGAAGGGCTATCCGCATGTCCGTTTCAGAGGATCGGGGGGGGGGGAGGGGGCTTACAATATCCTGAACTCCTGTACAGTGCCCATTATTCTGACTACCCTTATATATTTTATAGGTGCTTGTATCTGAAGTGCCACTGTCTCATGACAGAGGTTCCCATGTTTTTCCTATGATACAATATGTTACATACAATTTTTGTAATCTATGTATATATGTTAACCCCTTAGAGAGAATCTGTCATTTATCTATGCGGAACTGTCTGAGGGCAGCATAAAGAAGTGTCAGAGTGATTTCAGTGGTCTGTCACTAATTAGGTAGTGTTACAGGGGTTGTCCGGGATAAAATGACTATGTGTTAATGCTTGTAAATTATAAATATAAATACATTTGTAACCTACTTACATTTTCCAAAGTGGCCCCGTTTCCAGATCCTGCCGTGGGGTACTTGACGGGTGACGTCACTCTCTGGCCGCTGTGTTGATCTTCAATTATTTTCCGGGTATACGAAACGTCACTTGTGACGTGGTGTATATCGGCTAGTTCTGTTGTAATGCGTATGCACGGCCCCGACTGTTATCTCGAGAACAGCAGGGAACGCGAGAACAGCAGGGACCGCGCATGCACATTACGTGCTGTGCAGCAGAACAGCCCATACGCGGCACGTCACAAGTGACGTGTCGTATACCCGGAAAATAATTGAAGATCAACACAGGGGCCGGAGCCAGTGCAGACAGTGACATCATCCGTCAAGTTCCCCACGGCAGGATCTGGAAACGGGGCCACTTTGGAAAATGTAAGTATCTTACAAATGTATTTACATTTATAAATTACATGCATTAACACAAAGTCATTAAATCTCAGACAACCCCTTTAACCCCTTAGTGACCACCAATACGCCTTTTCACGTGAGTCACTAAGGGGCCTTAGGCTAGGCTGACGCTTTTTCACGTGAGCCTAGTCTAAGTCCTGCACGGGTCTCCGGTGCAGGCTGGAGCCGGGGCTCAGCTGTCTGACAGCTGAGCTCCTGCTCCAACGCCCGCGATCGAAGTTTACTTAGATCGCGGGCGTTTAACCCGTTAAATGCCGCCGTCAATAGCGACCGCGGCATTTGACTTTGTTTACAGAGGGAGTGAGCTCCCTCTGTCACCCATCGGCAGCCCGCAAATGCAATCGCGGGTCTCCGATGGGTTGTCATGGCAGCCGGGGGCTTGATAAAAGCCCCCAGGTCTGCCCTGGACATATGCCTGTTAGGACACACCGGAGGCACGTCCTAACAGATTGCCTGTCAGATTTACACTGACAGGCAATAATGCTCTGGTATACGAAGTATACCAGAGCATTATAGCAGCGATCTGAAGATCGCACAGTAAAGTCCCCTAGTGGGACTAGTGAAATAAAGAATAAATGTGAAATAAAGATTAATAATAAAAATTACAGTAAAAAAAATAAATCAATTTTTTTCCATAAAAAGTGGTTTTCTTTAGTAAAAGTGTAAAAAATAAATAAAAGTACACATATATGGTATCGCCGCGACCGTAATGACTCCATTAATAAAGTTAATATGTAATTTAAACCGCAAGGTGAACACCGTAAAAAAAAACGCAAAAAACAATGGCGAAATTGCAATTTTTTGCCATTGCCCCCCCAAAAAGTCATAATAAAAATGAATCAATAAGTGCCATGCACCCCAAAACAGTATCAATCAAAACTACGTCTCGTCCCGCAGAAAACAAGCCCAAAAAATCACTACATTGATGGAAAAATAAAAAAGTTACGCCTCTTGGAAAGCAACGATGCAAAAACAAATAATTTTAGTTCAAAAGTGTTTTTATTGTGCAAAAGTCGTAAAACATAAAAAACCTCTACATATGTGGTATCGGCGTAATCGTACCGACCCATAGAATAAAGGTAACATGTTATTTACGTCGCACAGTGAACGGCGTCAATTTAAAAACGCATAGAACAATGGCGGAATTTCAGGTTTTTTTTTATAATCCCCCCCAAAAAAGTTAAAAGTTAATAAAAAAATTATATGTACCCAAAAATGGTACACATGTTTATATTCTGTACTGTAGTTGCCATAGCAGCAGGAAGACGATTGGCCTACCGATTGTTTGAAGGGCAGGAGGATTCCAAGCTTGACTATAATAACATTCCAACAGTGGTCTTCAGCCATCCACCAATAGGAACTGTAGGACTTACAGAAGGTGAGAAGTTGCATAGGCGAAGAAACTTGTTTAAGTAAAGTCTATTTTATAATATGACTATTCTCAAGCCATGCAATATTTGGCATCTTCATATATGTTTAAGATTTACTGAGGATTCGAAATATTTGAGCAGAGTAACTGTTTTAAAAAGAAAAGGAGCTTTAGGGTGGATTCACACGTGACATTGCAGATCAGTCTCATTTATCTAAATGGAACTTGTAGAAATCCATGTGTTTGCTGCAGAAACAACCCCATTCAGATGAATAGAACTGATTTGCAATTTCTGTAACAAAATCTGCCACGTGTGAATCCACCCTTAAAATGCAGGCTTGAACAAACCAAAAGTTGAACAAATGGAAGGCCCTACATTTACAAATCAAATAGTATTTGTTTAGCTTCTATTTTTTTATGTTTCTATAAATACGTCAAAGATTATAATTTTGGCTCCACTCACATTTGCGTTGGAGGCTCAGAAAAAAAATCCATCAGATTTTCCGTCTGTGATAATCTTCCCTCCAGGCACCGGGTGTTATGCAGTGCTCGGTGCCGGAAGCAGATGACTCCGTACACTGTCTAGTGGCCGTGCTGGGTTACTGCAGCTCTTCACTTGAATAGGAGCAAAGCTGCAGTACTGCAGCAGAGCCGCTATAACTGGAGCTATGACTGGAGCCATCTGCTTCCGGCACCAACCACTGCATAACATCTGGTGCCCAAAGCCAGCTGGAACAGCTGATCGGTGTCGGGACCCCACCAACAATGATGTCAAGGGCTTCCCTGAGCACAGCGGGGAATTATCGGCGAGCGGAGAAGCTCCCTGCCTGATAGTTCCCTCCTTCAGTATTAAGTTCAACTGTGTCTGCGTCCTGTAGACGCAAACACAGTTTACAGCAGGACATACCCCCGGCTGCACGGAGCAGCGGGACACCGCCCAGAATCCGGGACTGTCCCGCTGAATCCGGGACGGGTGGGAGGGTAGTCATCCGGGTCTACGCCTGGAGTGGAATCCCTGGCAATGCTATGACCGGGGTTTCCGCTCCTAGCTCACATCCACCTTACCGCCGGGTGCTGCCGGAAGGTGGATGCGGCAGCAACCGCCGTTCATCCGGGCACAATTAAAATAGATAGGATACGGCGCCGGACCTCCATGGGAGCCGGAACTAAAAACGCTACAGGTAACTTTTTGGGATCCGGGTCCCAGGGAGGTCGAGCGTTGTATGGCGATACAACTGATGTCCCCTGTGCCAGAACAGATCCCATAGAAAGCTATGGGATCTGTTCTAGCATCAGTTTGCCTCCGGCTTTTCTTCAACACGCCGGAGGTAAACTGAAGCGGACGCCGGGCATATGTAAACGGCCCCATACCAGTTGGGGTGTGTCACTACACAGACTGACACTATCCAATCAGTTCTGACAGTCTCAGACTGTGCAGGGACACAACCCTTTGACATGGGGAATGGTAACACCCAGTTGTCAATTTATTCATATATTTCTAGGAGGAATAACAGAGGAACGGTACAACGTAGAGTTCTAAGAAAAGATGCTCCGGAATTGTTATTTTATTGGAAATACAAGTTTTTCCTAAAACAGACATTTAAGGAGAAGTGACAGGACCTCTTTAAGGATTTCAATGTTCAATACCATGGATACTGTCCAGAAGTAGGATCGTAGTATCTGTGTGTCTAATATGTAGATTAATCACGTCATCTCTCAAGTATATATGTGCTTATTGTGCAATATCTTTTCTTATTTGTCTTTGTTAGAGGAAGCAGTAAATGCCAAGGGTAGGGAGAATGTCAAGATTTATACAACTTCTTTTTCACCAATGTATCATGCCATAACTAGAAGGAAAACAAAATGTGTTATGAAGCTGGTCTGCGTGGACAAGGAGGAAAAGGTGAGATTGGAGCTTCTTTGACCCCTTCTTAATTGTCTGGAAAGTCCTTCTGAAGGAAATTAGTTCTAGGTATCACGATAGACTGCACTTCCACGTTTGTTACCATCCCCAGCATTGGGCTATCACAGCAGCAGCCAAGTTTAGTTTTGGCATATGTACAGCGCTGCGGAATATATTGGCGCTATATAAGCAATATAAATACTTTTGCTCTGCTTTATTTGAAAGCTTTACATTCTGCTTTTTGTCTCAGGTGGTAGGACTGCACATGCAAGGACTCGGATGTGATGAGATGTTGCAAGGATTTGCTGTCGCCATCAAAATGGGAGCTACCAAAAAAGACTTTGATAACACAGTTGCCATTCACCCAACTTCTTCAGAGGAACTGGTCACACTACGTTGAAGTTGCCTCGTGCCTTGAACAAGAGTAGTGATTACTAGAGCATTATTTATGTCTACTGCGCACGGATTCCACACACGCACTCCATCCTTCTTTATAAACCTGTTTCTTGCTTCTCTGTCCTAGTCATCTTAAGCTGATCGGACGAACTCTAAGATATATTTTTGAGGTGCCCTTTAATAAACTTTTTGAAGTACTGTAGTATTGGATTTAAACAAATATCAACCGTGTTCATGATGGGAAAAAATAAATTCTGCTAATATTTATAGTTGATGTTTTATATCCGTGTTTTGTAAGTGGAGTATTCGACATTAGAGTACATAATATAGATATCGCAATAGCGGTTTGTGGTAGTTATGTCTGTCGAAAATCTGGTTTATCAGCCACAGCATCTGACTTACGAGGGCCAATACTAATGAACCATAAACATCGGGGCAAGGTAAAGGGTGGATGAGCTGCAGAATATGTGTTTTAAGCTCTTCAAAGGTATTGTTGAGATATTACTGTTAGCTAAAGCATTGTTGACTGTTAGATGTTTCATAGTGGGGTGTGGTAGTGCACATTTAACATTGCCCATCGATACACTCCTTCTTATCCAACAGTGCATTAAAGGGGTTTTTCAGTCCTAAGAAATTGATTGCCTATCCTCAGGATAGGCAATCGATATCTCATCGGTTGGGGTCCGACTCTCGGCACCCCTGCCGATCAGCTGTTTTTAAGGGGCTGCAGTCGTAATTAAAGGGAAGCGGCGCTCGTTCAAGCGCCACGGACCCTTCAAAACAGCTGATCAGCGGGGGGCATGAGTCAGACCCCGACCAATGAGATGTTGATGGCCTGCCCTTAAGATAGGCCATCAATTTCTTAGGACTGGAAAACCTCTTTTAAGGCTTGATTCACATGTTCGGTCCTTAAAGGACGGAACGTATTTCGGCCGCAAGTCCCGGACCGAACACAGTGCAGGGAGCCGGGCTCCTAGCATCATAGTTATGTACGACGCTAGGAGTCCCTGCCTCTCTGTGGAACTACTGTCCCGTACTGAAAACATGATTACAGTACGGGACCGTTGTCCCGCAGCGAGGCAGGGACTCCTAGCATCGTACATAACTATGATGCTAGGAGCCCGACTCCCTGCAGTGTGTTCAGTCCAGGACTTAAGGCCGAAATACGTTCCGTGCATTACGGACCGAACATGCTCGTGTGAATCCAGCCTTACACTTCCACTGAAAATGTCAGAGTTCTGCTACGCCACCCAAACATCAACAACTCCGCTTCTTGCCAACCTACAGACCGTAGAACCGGAGCAGATGGAAGGGAGTACAGCTATTCTTACGCTACTGTTTGGGTTCATTCTGTCAGGTTTACATTCCTTTTTGACAGCCAGATTAGAGTAGTCTGTTGGGCTATACTTCAAATAACTAAAGTATAACGGATCCAGCATAATTCTCATGGTTCAGGGTTATAACGAAAAACATAACACTAGTGTGACCAAGCCTAACACATGCCTGCAGGATCTGACAATGTGCAAGGTTGTTTCATTTGATTATTTCAGATGCATTAGTGCATCTGGCCGGTGATTCTGCTCTGGCGGTCATATGATGTGATATTACATTGGACTGTCAGCAGTACATGCACAGCCACGGTGCTGAACAAGAACATGTAAAGGGGGGTTACATTTAACAGATGGCACACCACAGATCTTGTTAATGGAGTCTTGACTAACTTCTTGAAACTTACACAAATAGGTACAACACAGGGGTAGGCATGCCTGAGACTGCTACAATCACAATTTGCCAAAGGAGCTCAAGCACAACTGTTCTTTACGCAGTTTCTGCAAAATTTCACAAAGGGGGAATGGAGACCACAAAGGACGCTCACTCTCACCACACACAAGGTGAGACATAACAAGGAAGGCGTGTAACAATTTAAAGAGGGCAGTACCACTCACATAGTTATTGAAGATATATTAGAAAGTGTTTTCTAATTTGGTACTGTGGCCACAATTCAAGGTTTTTCCTAAATGTTTGAATCTCATAAAATGATGTGCCCTTACAATGGCTGGGCCCCATTGCACAGTAATTGCCCATGTAGCAACCGGGTGACCACCATCTCTGTTAAAGTGAGCAGTAGATCCTTTTTCCTTCCAATGATATAAGCCCAAATAGTGCTGCTTTCTGTCTTGTACTGTAAATAATGTAATTACTGATAGTACTGCCTCTTCCTGTAAATGATGTAGGTACAGATAGAACTACCAAATAATATTAGTAGAGATGATACAGACTCTCCCTGTAAATGATGTAAGTACTGATAGTACTGTCTCTTCCTGTAAATGATGTAGGTGCAGATAGAACTACCTTTCCCGTAAATAATATTAGTAGAGATAATACTGTTTCTCCCTGTTAATGATGTAGGTGCAGATAGAACTACCTTCCCTGTAAATAATGTTAGTACTGATCGTTTACAGGGAGAGGTAGTACTATGTACTGGGAATATGGCCCCACTGAGACATGAGCTCAAATTTGGTACCTCATAGGAATGGATAGAGAGAATGAGCATACATATACTGTAGGATTCAGACAGTCAGAATGAGAGTTACTTCACCTAACGGCGGCTTGGAACGGAGGTCACAATTCTGCAATAAATAGCCTTGTAAGAGGTTTACCTGCACAACCTTTTTCCGGGAGGACGTTACAAACCATAGATACAGATAAAACATTTTCCCGGAGTGCTGCTTTGAGCATTTATCATCAGAAAGAGGCAATCATATTTTTTTTGAGAAAACTTTCATGTACAAGTGTTGATGGTCTGTATTTGGTACAGACATGAGCATACACTGAGGGCTACTTGACATTACTAGAACATTGTATTGGTACTCATTATACAAACTACAAGTGAGGACAGGAGTGGCAGACAATTGTCTTGTAAGAACAGACCTGTGCATCGGCATACAGAAATTCAGCATGTGCAAAGGAGAATTGGAAATACATATATAAGAAGCGAAACATTAGTGCATGTCCAGCTAAACGCTATCATTTCGATAATACAATTTGAACCAGATAGCAAAAGATCAACTGTGCGTCTGTTTGACGGTTCATTTATGACAATGATAACATGTTTAATATAGGCTCTACAAAGCCTGGGGTGAAATGTATCACACAGATACAAGCAATTTCTTCGGTCAAGCTTCAGGAAGACAAGTGCTCTAGTTAAGATTGGTATATGCAATATGAAACAAAGCGGAAACCAGCACTAGAACCGGCGAGCGGCTAAATAATGTCTAAAATAGTTTTTTCTTCTAAATAACTAAAATATTTAAATACAATTTTTGTCCAGATTGTGCAATGCAAAATAATCTATTTTGGTAGATGTTAAGGAAGCGCAAGTGAGTGATGCCGCTGTTTTCTATAGATCTAAACGAATATGTTGTAAGATATACAGAGCTATGCAAGATTGTAAAGTCAAAATACATGACGTAATAGGTCCGTGGACTGCAGAAAATTATTAAGGGGGATATCGCCACATCCAAATTTCCTGGGGAAAAAAATGTAAAATGTTTTAGCATACAGTTGGATCACTTTGATTTACACTTTACGGTTATATTTAGCTTTTATTTGATAATTGCATTTATTTCTGTATTGTAGAAATTATATAAAAATAGACATACCCCTACTATATTAAAGAGTGGATGTCCAGTTGTGAGTTTACAAATTGTATATAACTTACTGCTGTTTAGTAATACTGTAATGATGGGGGTAGGGAAACAGACAAGTGAGTCCTAATCTACCCGCCACTCAGTCCCTGCCTACTTGCAACGACCCGCCCTAGGCGACGGGGTACAACTGGGCGACGGTCGCTACGCTCAGTAAGTGCACAACAGACAAACAGACAAGGGTACACAAAGCTAAGGGAAATGGGGCAGTTGCCCACGGCAACACCGTGAGCAACAAGAGTGGTGAACGAGCCGAGTCAAACCAGGAGTGTACGAGGTACCAAACGCTGAGCAGGAGAGTAGTGAACAAGCCGAGTCAAACCAGGAGTGTACGAGGTACCAAACGCAGAGCAGGAGAGTAGTCAGTAAGCCAGGGTCAGAATGAAGCAGGGTCAAATAGTTCAGAAGCTGCAGCAGGGCCAGGAAACCAAACGAGAAGAATCACAAGCAAAGGAGGAACAGGAAAGGCAGGTATAAATAGACAGAGGGCGGGAGCTAGCTCCGTCTGGCCTGGCTGTGATAGGCTCTCCCACTCCTAAGCCTGCCATCCTGAGTTGTGGAAGATGGAGTCAGTCTCACAGACATAGAAGCAGGTGCAGACTGATTATCTATGGGCGTAGACACAGAAGCTGTGCCTGGCAGATCCTTTACAAATACTTTCTATTCCTTCTCTATACAATTTTTGTAGTTGTACTTAATGTGGAGGTATCATGGTATGTAAGGGCAGTATATTACAGGGACAGATCCGCTCTCATCCCAAATGTAACAATAACATATATGAGTGATCACAGTGGCCACATAGAACCAGAGTCCGGTGTATTGAAGAGGGGAGCACTCCTCCCGCCATCCGCACAGTAATTGATGGGCTGCTGTGTATGTGCATATACAGCAGCCAGCCCTTAATCTTTGCTGAGGGGGGGAACGCTCTTCTCATAAATACACTGGAGTCTAGGATCTATAGGTACACTGTATTCTCGGATTTCTTTTTTTAAATTCCACAAATCCATGAAATTTGCCTCTTTTTTTCAAGCTCTGTAGACCGTGGCATCATGGCTTCTGTTTTTACTAGGTAGTTTAATGCAGCAAACTACGCTATTCTGCCTGACAAAAACACCAGTGTGAACACAGTCTAGCAAAGCATTTTCCAAATGAAATCCCTGGGTTCCGTGGCAGGATATCTGAGGTTCAGCTGACTGATTTCTGGTAATTTCGACAGGATTGCACTGCATCAGCACCATTTGGAAACACACTCAGTGCATTGCAGTCAAGTATGAATTAATTTTTGGGCTCTGAGGTCTAAATTAATTTTGAGCCTGAATTAATTTCGGAGTCATGTGAATTTTTGGGTTGTGGCCCTTAAAAAGAAATGGGGCACGTATCCAAAAAAACGTTTTGCCCATCCTTGTTTTTAGCTCATTGTTGACTTGTCGTCTATACAGATGAATCATAACTTGCCAAAGATGTTCAATTGCAGACTGCACATGTGACAGCACCATGGACAACATGACCGTGGTTGTCTGGCACATGCTGCCCGTTGGGTATCCTAGCCTAAACAAGTTTGGGAACTACTTGTCAAGCACATTTATACTACTGTTTAGATTTTTCGGTTCCAAGAAAAGCTGTGCAACAAACAAATAACCACCAGGGTTGCCATGCAGCTTTCACAGACTATTTATGCAATGTACAGCCTCGACTGCCGTATGATAACTGGATAGATTTGCCATATAAATGAAATTTATGTGTGGCGCTATATTTACATAGATACTATTTGTGAATATTTCTCATATTAGTAATCTCAAATAAGTTTATACCCAATAACCAAACCCCCCTTCTGTGCCACATCATATTTGCTATGGGTAAATCAGGAGATTCGATGTGCTGGCCTCAAATTGTCCTGCTACCCTGTGCACAATGCTTAGTCTGCTTATGTAATAACTATATATTCATGTAAACTTACATGTAAAGTATCTGTTGATCACTTTAGTTCTGGTCTGTTTTCCAGCTTGTGTGTTCTCATCTTTTGATACCGGTGGCACAGGAGGTGGCGCTTCCAGATCATCAACAATAGCAACATCCAATTTTCGACTGACAGCCAAGTTATGCAGAATGCAGCATGCCAGGATAATCTGTGCTCCTTTTTCTGGAGAATACTGTAGTACACCCCCAGATCGATCAAGACATCGGAAGCGACTTTTTAATGACCCAAAAGTGCGTTCAATAACTGAATGAGCGACTTTGTGTGCAGTATTGTACTGTTTTTCTGCTTTCGTTTTGGGGTCTTTAACAGGAGTCAATAGCCACTCAGTTAATGGATACGCATCATCACCTGTGAAACAAACATGATTTCTAATATATGTATCCATTTAAAATGATCAGCATGGCAATGCTTGAAATGGTAAAAACTTGCTTTATCACAGCTTTATCTTTTTTTTTTGTCCTGTCTATGACACTATATTAATGCAACCTTAATGGTGTAACTCCTGCAAGGCACTTAGAAGCTCATAAATAGTAACATACAACATTCAGCCATAACATTAAAACCACTGACCGGTAAAGTGAATAACCTTGATTATCTCGTGACAATGGTGCCTGTCAAGGGGCGGAATATATTAGGCAGCAAGTGGCCAGTCAGTTCTTAAAGTACATGTGTTGGAAACAGGAAAAATGGGCAAGTGTAAGGATCTGAACGACTATGAGAAGGTCCAAATTGTGATGGTTAAAGGACTGGGTCAGAGCATCTTCAAAATGGCAGGTATTGTGGGGTGTTCCCAGTTTGCAGTAGTTAGTACCTACCAAAAGTGGTCTAAGGAGGAGCAAAAAGTGAACCGGCAACAGGGTCATGGGCGCCTAAGTCTCATTGTTGCGCATAAAGGCTAGCCTCTCTAGTATGAGCCCACAGAAAAGCTACTGTAGCACATGTTGCTGAAAAGTTAATGCTGGCTATGATAGAATGGTGTCAGAACTCACAGTGCATTGAAGCTTGGGGTTGCCAGTCAGTATGACCCCCGTCCATTCCCGAAAGAACCTACAATGAGCACTTATGTAACAGGGTTCCACGTAGACATGGGGTAGACAACATGTAACACTTTTATTGTTTGTCACTTTAATGGTTGTAAGCTGTGGACCTTAAATGAGGACTAGGGACCTCGACCATGCAGGAGTTTCCCTATGAGATGTTTTTGCAGAGGTTTGTTTAAGAGAATAGTTGCCACGCAGCTACCATTGTGCCATTGTGGTTCACTGAGGAGCCACCCTCTACCACATTGCTTAGCCCAGAATAAACTGCAAGGAGCTGGGTTCCACCACACACCTTGTAGGAGTCACCCTCTGTACTTACAGCATCTCCATATGTCCTTGGGCTGGCAAACCAATACATTAAACGGCAGCAGTTTGGTCACTAACTGACAACCGTATACACTTAGGTTGTCTCTTTATGTGCAACCAAGAGGCGGTATCTAATATGGCCAGTCAAGAGAGCAATAATATTGCTTGGCTGAAGAGTTCGAGAAAGTTTGTGTTGCCAGTTAACAACTATTAAAACAGCGTAACATATTATATTACAACTTAATGAAAGGTAACTGCAACAGTCAGAATGTGAAATCACAGTAAATCATACTTGGGGTACAATCACTTTGAAGGGTATTTTTTACCATGATGTGAGGAGGGATAAAGGAGGAAACAGCCTCTACACTATTGCAGGAGCTCTCACCCCAAAGATGCTGTTCTAACACAGGAACACTTCTGCAAGCCAGTTCTCAATGTGTCCAAGGTGGCTGCCACACATCAGGTTTCTGGGCCAATTTACTTTTCCTCCACCACACAGGCTTCCTTTCTACACTCTTGGCAACTACGCCAAACTCTCTTCCCCACTCTCCTCCCCCACCCATCTTATCCCATCTCCTCTCCCTGGCACGTCACCAATAAGATTGATTTGTATGGTCACGTGACCTGTCACATCAGCGCAGGGCTCTGGCAAATGGCCCCTCCTCACTCCAACTCTGTTCCCCAACAACAGTTTTGCCTAAAGGAAGAAAGCCAGCAAGCCGCATCACAGATGCAGCACCAGCTCTTCAGGCACAATGCTGCTGTGCCATGTGGGCACCACCAACAGAGGACGAGACAGACACAAAGAGTAAGGCGAACAGACACCACACAGCGGGGACACTGAACAAACTCCGGGGAACGACACACAGGAGGGAAAAAAGACAAAAAAACGTATGTACGGTGTGACCCTGTTGGCCTGTCAGGGTATCACCCCTACACATGAACGTCAGAACTCAGAAATAGAGCAATGGTAGATAAAGGCCTGGTCTGATCAATAACGTTTTCTTTTACATTATGGATGGGTGGGTGGGTGTGTGTGTGTGTGTCTCTTACCTGGGAAGCGGTGGCACCAGGGTGCACTATGGGAAGAAAGCAAGCCAAAAAATGCAGTGTGGGGCAATGTTTTGCTGGAAAATTTGGGTTTTATGTGCATGATACTTTGACACGAACCACCTACCTACCTACACATTGTTGCAGACTAAGTACATGCCTTTATGACAATGGTATTCCCTAATGGCAGTGGCCACTTTTAGTGCACCTTGTCACACTGCAAAAATTGTTTAGGAATGGTTGGAGGCACATGAAAAAAAGTTAAAGGTGTTGATTTGGACTCCAAACTCCCCAGTTCTCAATCCAATCGAGAATCTGTAGGTTTTCTCGAAAATCAAACCTGATCGATGGAGTTCCCACCTTACAGGACTTAAACGATCTGCTGCTGAAGTTTTGGTGCCAGAGACCACAGGACACTTTTAGACAGAGCTGTAGCTATGCATTTCTTCACGGAGGGGCAAAGATTCTGTGTAGCAACCCCCCACCCATGTACACACACCTTGAACATAACTACATTTGTCCCCCCCCCATAAAATGTAACATACATACTGCTATGGTACTGTTATATGATACACACCTACATACATTGCATACATACATACATACATACATACCACACATTACGTACATAAGCATACATATTACACATGTTACACAGATACATACACATTACACACATATACATAAAAATTATACACTAATTATACTTATTGACTAAGGACTCGTTGGGGTCAGAAACGCATCAATTTGATTCATTCTTTGTGGGGGCTCTGTGTTTTGGTTTTGATCTTTTTACCTTGTTACATATAAAAAGGACTTTTTAGTAGACGAGTGCTGGTTACACCTACTGCGATCAATTTTTCTACGTTCATGTTGGTGTCTGGAATGCACCAGGAGCGTGCACCGAGCTGAGGTGAGCAGACTTCAAACCCCCTTTTTTTCTATTGTTACATAAAAATTATACACACATACACATTACACACAGATACATACACATTACACATGTAAACATACATATTACACACATGTTACACAAATACATAGACATTACACACATATACATACTGTACATACACATTCATACACACACATTATACACACATGTTCATACACATTACACACATATACATACATAATACATACATACATATACATTTTACACAAATAAATACATATACACACACATTATACACATAACATACATATTACACACAGATATATATATTATACACACATATCTATACACATTATACAGTTAGGTCCAGTATTATTTGGTCAGTGACACAAGTATTGGCATTTTAGCGGTTTACCAAAACATATTCAATCTACAGTCATATAATCAATATAGGCTTAAAGTGCAGACTCTCCACTTTAATTTCAGGGTATTCACAGCCTAATTTGAGGAAGGATTTAGGAATTACAGCTCTTTAATATGTAGCTGCCTCTACAGAGGCGTAGCTAGGTTCTCCTGCACCCGGGGCAAAGATTCAGATTGGCGCCCCCCCCCAACTTATTTCCCGACATCTCCTTCCCCTTCGCCATGTTTTCTTTCCCTACCAATCAATGAGGTGTAATTTTTTTTCACTATTTTTTTAATGTAACTCGAGTATAAAAGCATTTCTACATTTTACAAGCGATATAGTTCTATAATGTAATTAACATAAAAATAAATTAAAAGAAAATAAATTAGAGGCCACACAGCCCCCTGTAGATAGCGCCACACACAGCCCCCCTTGTAGATAAAGCTACACACAGCCCCCCTTGTAGATAGTGCCACACAGCCCCCTTTGTAGATAGTGGCACACAGCCCCCCTTGTAAATAGTGCCACACACAGCCCGCTGCCCCTTTGTAAATAGCGCCACACTCCCCCCCCCCTTGTAAATAGCGCCACATTCCCCCCCTTTTAAATAGCGCCACACGCCCCCCCCCCTTGTACTTAGCGCCACACTGTGAACAGACCGGTGAGCGGTAGCCTACTGCTTCCACTCTCCGCTCTGCCTGGTGTGACTTACCGGATGAGCCGAGGAGGTCATGCGGCGCAGGCAGCGGCGGAGTTTCTTCTGACTTGGGTCGGTGACAGCCAGGGCCGGCCTTAGCTTGGATGGCGCCCTGTGCGGGACTCTCTATTGCCGCCCCCTACACAAAAGATTTAGGAATTACAGCTCTTTAATATGTAGCTGCCTCTACAGAGGCGTAGCTAGGTTCTCCTGCACCCGGGGCAAAGATTCAGATTGGCGCCCCCCCCCAACTTATTTCCCGACATCTCCTTTCCCCTCGCCATGTTTTCTTTCCCTACCAATCAATGAGGTGTAATTTTTTTTCACTATTTTTTTAATGTAACTCGAGTATAAAAGCATTTCTACATTTTACAAGCGATATAGTTCTATAATGTAATTAACATAAAAATAAATTAAAAGAAAATAAATTAGAGGCCACACAGCCCCCTGTAGATAGCGCCACACACAGCCCCCCTTGTAGATAGCGCTACACACAGCCCCCCTTGTAGATAGTGCCACACAGCCCCCTTTGTAGATAGTGGCACACAGCCCCCCTTGTAGATAGTGCCACACACAGCCCGCTGCCCCTTTGTAAATAGCGCCACACTCCCCCCCCCTTGTAAATAGCACCACATTCCCCCCCTTTTAAATAGCGCCACACGCCCCCCCCCCCCTTGTACTTAGCGCCACACTGTGAACAGACCGGTGAGCGGTAGCCTACTGCTACCACCCTCCGCTCTGCCTGGTGTGACTTACCGGATGAGCCGAGGAGGTCATGCGGCGCAGTCAGCGGCGGAGTTTCTTCTGACTAGGGTCGGTGACAGCCAGGGCCGGCCTTAGCTTGGATGGCGCCCTGTGCGGGACTCTCTATTGCCGCCCCCTACACAAACCAAAAATTAACCACATATATGGACACGCTGGAACATATATACTGTACATACATAGAGACACAGATATTTAGACATACAGGAAAATATACATACGCACATCTGGAATACATACATACATACATACAGGTAAATATATAGACGTACAGACACATATACGCAAACACCGGCAGATAAATACACAGTCAGGGACATATACAAATACATAAAAGGCACAAATATAGAAGCACAAGACACATTCACAAACAGACCCATATATAAGCACACAGGCACATATGTACACAGCACAGATAATGTAGTAGATGTTACCTGCAGTCCTATGTAACACCACAGATAACACAGTGATAACTCTCTGAGTACAGATAATGTAGATGTTACCTGCAGTCCTATGTAATACCACAGATAACACAGTGATAACTCTCTGAATACAGATAATGTAGTAGATGTTACCTGCAGTCCTATGTAACACCACAGATAACACAGTGATAACTCTCTGAGTACAGATAATGTAGATGTTACCTGCAGTCCTATGTAACACCACAGATAACACACAGTGATAACTCTCTGAGTACAGATAATGTAGTAGCTGTTGCCTGCAGTCCTATGTAACACCACAGATAACACAGTGATAACTCTCTAAATACAGATAGTAGTGTTACCTGCAGTCCTATGTAACACCACAGATAACACATTGTGC
The DNA here is from genome assembly GCF_050947455.1 of Rhinoderma darwinii. NCBI lineage: Eukaryota > Metazoa > Chordata > Amphibia > Anura > Rhinodermatidae > Rhinoderma > Rhinoderma darwinii. The sequence goes on from NC_134687.1 coordinate 222,717,731, forward strand.
TAAATTACAATCTCAGCTCTGCTACACAGTACAGATAATGTGGCAGACGTTACCTGCAGTCCTATGTAACACCACAGATAACACAGTGTAGTAGATGTAAGAGACAAACACATGCAGAGACACAGACAGACACACACACACACACACACACTGTAACATATACACATACAAACACAGAGACACACATTACACACACAGACACTCACCATGTTTCCTTGCTGACAGGTCAGGACGGGCTGTGTGTGGGCGGAGCTTCCTCCTCTGCTTCTCGGCAGAGCACAGAGTAGAGGCAGAGCTGGAAGGCTGCAGCACGGGAGTGGACCTGTCCCCTGACCTCAGTCATCTGACCTCATGTCACTGACGTGAGGTCAGGTGACTGGACTGGTCCACTCCCTGGCCGTCACAGACCCCAGTCAGAACGCCGTAATGTCCTGGCTCTTCCTAAGCTGCTGCAGGTGTCCCACATACGGGGCGCCTATCAGCAGCGATCAGCTGCTCTTCGGCGCCCCCCCCCCCGGGTTGCGCCCGGGGCACATGCCCCGCCTGCCCCCCTAGCTACGCCCCTGGCCTCTATTTCAAGGGACCAAAGGTAATTGGACAATTATCTCAGAAGCTATTTAATGGGCTGCATGGGCTATTCTTTCATTAATCCATCATCAATTAAGCAGGTAAAAGGTCTGGAGTTGATTCCAGGTGTGGCATTTGCATTTGGAAGCTGTTGCTGTGAACCCACAACATGAGGTCAAAGGAGCTCTCAATGCAAGTGAAACAGACGATCGTTAGGCAGAAAAAAATGAAGAACTTCATCAGAGACATAGCACAAATTTTTAGGAGTGGACAAATCAACAGTTTGGTACATTCTTGAAAAAAAAAAAAAAAGAGCACACTGGTGATCTCGTGAACTCCAAAAGGCCTGGACGTCAACGGAAGACAACAGTGGTGGATGATTGCAGAATCCTTTCCACGGTGAAGAAAAACCCGTTCACAAATTCTACCCAAGTGAAGAACACTCTGCTGGAAGTATCAGTATCTAAGTCTACTATAAAGAGAAGACTTCATGAGAGCAAATACAGAGGGTTCACTACAAGGTGCAAATCATTAATCAACCTCTAAAATAGAAAGGCCAGATTAGACTTTGCCAAACAACACCTAAAGAAGCCAGCCCAGTTCTGGAACAGCATTCTTTGGACAGATGCAACTAAGATCAACCTGTACCAGAATGATGGGAGGAAGAAAGTATGGAGAAGGCTTGGAACGGCTCATGATCCAAAGCACACCACATCCTCTGTAAAACATGGTGGAGGCAGTGTGATGGCATGGGCATGCATGGCTGCCAAAGGCACCGGGTCACTAGTGTTTATTGATGATGTGACTGAAGACAGAAGCAGCCGGATGAATTCTGAAGTGTTCAGGGATATACTTTCTGCTCAGATTCAACCAAATGCAGCAAGGTTGATTGGCAGTCGCTTCACAGTACAGATTGACAATGACCCAAAACATACTGCCAAAGCAAAGAAGTGGAATATTCTGCAATGGCCAATGGTCAATCACCAGATCTCAACCCGATCGAGCATGAATTTCACTTGCTTGAGTCAAAACTTAGGGCAGAAAGACCCACAAACAAGCAACAACTGAAGACAGCTGCATTAAAGAGACTCTGTCACCACATTATAAGTGCCCTATCTCCTATATAAGGAGATCGGCGCTATAATGTAGGTGACAGTAATGCTTTTTATTTAAAAAAACGATCTTTTTTCACAACGTTATGAGCGATTTTGGTTTATGCTAATGAGCTTTCTTAATGCCCAAGTGGGCGTATTTTTACTTTCGACCAAGTGGGCGTTGTACAGAGGAGTGCATGACGCTGACCAATCGGCATCATGCACTCCTCTCCATTCATTTACACTGCACTAGCGATATAGTTATATCACTATGTGCAGCTACATACACAAGCCCTAACATTACTACAGTGTCCTGATAATGAATACACATGACCATCCAGCCTGGACGTCATGTGTACTCAGAATCCTGACACTTCTGACTCTTTTTTTGTGAGATTCCGGCAAGTGAAACCAAATCTCGTTTAGCTCCGTGATCTCGCGAAATTTCGTATCCGTTGCTGGAATCTCACAAAAAAGAGTCAGAAGTGTCAGGATTCTGAGTACACATGACGTCCAGTCTGGATGGTCATGTGTATTCATTATCAGGACACTGTAGTAATGTTAGGGCTTGTGTATGAGGCTGCACATAGTGATATATCTATATCGCTAGTGCAGTGTAAATGAATGGAGACGAGTGCATGATGCCGACTGGTCAGCGTCATGCACTCCTCTGTACAACGCCCACTTGGTCAAAAGTAAAAGTACGCCCACTTGGGCATTAAGAAAGCTCATTAGCATACACCAAAATCGCTCCTAACGTTGTGAAAAAAGATCGTTTTTTTAAATAATAAGCATTACTGTCACCTACATTACAGCGCCGATCTCCTTATATAGGAGACAGGGCACTTATAATGTGGTGACAGAGCCTCTTTAAAGGGCTGGCAAAGCATCACAAAGTAGGAAACCCAGCATTTGGTGATGTCCATGGGTTCCACAGGTAGTCATTGCCTGCAAAGAATTCTCTACAAAGTATTAAAATAAAACATTTTATTTATGGTAATGTTAATTTGTCCAATTACTTTTGAGCCCCTGAAATGAGGAGGACGTGTAGAAAAATGGTTGCAATTCCTAAACGTTTCAAATGATATTTTTGTTCAACCCCTTGAATTAAATCTGAAAGTCTACACTTCAATTGCATCTCAGTTGTTTCATTTAAAATCCAATGTGGTGGCATGCAGAGCCCAAATCATGAAGATTGTGTCACTGTCCAAATAATTCTGGACCTAACTATATATACATATTACACACGTTACACAAATACATACACATAACACAACTATACATACATACTCATTATACACGCATATTCATACACATTACACATATATACATATTACTCACACATTACACACGCCACAGGGACACATACACAATACACACATATACATAGAAACACATTACACACATATACATACACACACATGCACATTTATACAGAGCTGTTTTGGCGGCATTAGGAGTTGTACACAATATTAGACAGGTGGCTTTAATATTATGGCTGAACGGTGTATTAAGAAATGTTGAGAAAAGATACAAGTCCATCAAATTCAACCTATAATGCTGCAATGTTGAATAAATCTTTGTTATATATCTTGTTCGGGAAAAGTGGCATCTTCCACACCTCTAGCTCCCAACTCCATGTCCACAGGTTCTCCTCCTCAGTCCTCTAAATATGAATCTAGAATAATCCAATAAATAGAACACAAGGGGGTGGGGGTGCAGCGGCAGTTTTTTTCTCTTTCTGTGAAATGGAGGCAGAAATGGGGAGACATCTGATTGGCTTAGAGTAGACAAATCAGATCCCACACTCATGGAGTGCATGGAGAAAGAGAATATGCATTTGAAGAGACGGAAAAATTGTGAAAAAATTAAAAAGTGGCTGTAATTTTTTTGTAGTGCAAGTTACATTGTAATTTGGATCTATTGTAATTTGGAAGACACATACTGGATTTTCTACTGTGTTGATTTTTATATAATCATATCATAAACATTTTTGGATGATATTTAAAAATACTTAAAGAGAATCTGTTGTGATTCAGAAGCTCTGGCTTTTGCTGTGGGTATTGGCCCTGCTACAGATAATACGATCTTTTGTGTCTTTACCTGCACTGTTTAACCATATCTTACATCAGTCTTGTAAGATCTTGTGCATTTTATCTTAAAAAACTAAAATTAATTCTACTTACCCAAAATCCAACCCTCTGGAAGGTTTCCGGAATCCAAAATTGTGTGCAAACTGGAATGTTTTAAGATATAGGAATCATGGGTGGATCCAGGATACCCAGCTACCAAATTAAGAATCCTCATGTCAGAGTCACACACCATCTGGACATTTAACGAGTGGAAATTCTTACTATTTCTGTAAATATCTTCTGTCGGAGGGGACAGAGCAACATGAGTACAGTCAATTATTCCCATGACATTAGGGAAAGGTGACATTTTATAAAAGCCATCTCTAATTGTTTTTATCGCTGTTTTATCTGATGGGAAAACAATATACTGTGGTGTTAACTTGTTTATGGCCTTTAGGACCTGTGTTAAGTGCCGGCTGAAACTAGGCTGGGATATGCCAGAGAGAGCGGACACTGTACCCTGAAAGGATGCAGAAGCAAAGTAATGTAGAGCACTCAACAATTTTACCATTCCTGGCACAGCATGATTTCGTTCACAATTTGGCTCTATGTCTTGTTGGATTTGTTCATATAACTCAAGAATAACCTCAGTGCTAAAGCGATACCTAGATCTAACTTCTTCTTCGTTTAATCCAAAAAGGGATATTCTCGGTCTAAAAATGCGCTCTCTGTGCTTCTGGTTGGGATTGGATTCGTGCTGCAATAGTTCTTGCTGAGCACTCTTTTCGTGTATGTGAAACATGGCATGGAAATCCATAACAGACCTATAAAAAACAAAGAAAGGGAAACAGAAAAGTAAAATCAATCAATCCCCAAAATGTTTTGGATTACAAGTAAAGTTTTAGATGTTTCAGTATAGTCACAAAAACATACTACATTCATTTAGATTGACTAACCCAATGGGAGGAAGACATAACATTGAATCAGTATACTACTGTCCCTGGGGAATGTACACTTTCTTCTATATATAATCTTGGCCAAGTTATGTTAATAGGTTTGCTTATGGAGGTTTACTGGTCTTCAACTAAATGTATTTTTAGAAAAATCTAAAACAACAATCTTTTCAATGACGTTGTTAGGCCCTGTTCACACAGAGTTTTTTGCAGGCGGAAAAATCTGCCTCAAAATTCCTTCAGGAATTTTGAGGCAGATTTTGACCTGCCTGCACTCTTTTTGCCCATTTTGCAACACCGCAGAAGAAATGCTAGCACAGGCTTCCAGTATCCGTAGTTTCAGTTGCTGCACATCTCGTATCTTCACAGCATAGACAATTGCCTTCAGTTGACCCCAAAGATAAAAGTCTAAGGGGGTCAGATCGGGAGGCATTTCTTCTGCGGTGTTGCTATCAGTGTGTGAAGAGTGGGAGAAGAGGGTTGCATTGACAATCCAACACAATGGGCAGCACTTTGAACACATTTTATAAGTGGTCAGAAACTTGTAAATAACTCATGAAAGAATAAAGTAACGTTAAAACCAAGCACACCATTGTTTTTCTTGTGAAATTCTCGATAAGTTTGATGTGTCACATGACCCTCTTCCCATTGAAAAAACTAAAGTTGGATACAAAATGGCCGACTTCAAAATGGCCGCCATGGTCAACACCTAGCTTGAAAAGTTTCCCCCCTCCCATATACTAATGTGCCACAAACAGGAAGTTAATATCACTAACCATTCCCATTTTATTTAGGTGTATCCATATAAATGGCCCACCCTGTATAACAGCCTTGCTCAGGTGCCGACTAAATGTATGCAATAGGGTCCAAAATTGATGTCTATGGACATAGGGGTCCAAGGGCCCTGCCCATTTATCTGTATGATGCCCAGATATTTCTGATATGACTGATTATATGAATCAAATATGACTAACAGGTTATATACCTCTTCTGTAAAACATACTGATAGGAATGTCTACATTTTCAAGATACATATTAGACAGTTATAACTTATTCAACAGCAAATAAAAATGATATTTTTAAAAATGTTTTACAAATATTCTTGGGGTGTACTGTATCAAATGTTCATCAAAACATTATATACCATATTCTAAGCCATTAGTTGCACAGTGAATTCATCAATAGTTTCTTATGTAACACCTGGACCTCCCAGGGTTCTACTGAACCAAGCTAACGGTACCATTTATGGGGCTGTAAATTCAGTTTAGTAGAAAAGAGGGCGGGGCGGTCCAGGAGTTACATCTGGAATATAGACAGTTAAAAACGAGTACAATATGCCCATATGTTAAGCTAGCCACAGACGGTAAGATTCGAGTCCCAGCCAGATGCTATTTGAGAACAGGACATATATGCACCGATATTTAAAATGATGGTAATAATCCTTTGAAAAAATCCCAAAAAATTGCTTCAGGTTTTCAGAAGCACTAAAAATGTACTGAATATTGGTATTTTTCATTTTTTATGTGAACACTTTTTTGTGCAGATCTTTTATAAACATACTTGCATGTTCTAGTGTTAGTTGTAACAATAGTTTCTTAAAATGAATAATAATAATAATAATAATAATAATATACAGTAATACACAACAATATGCTCGCAGGCAGTTACAAGTAATGTGTCTTCTCTACTATCCCTACATGCATGTCTGCAACATGGTATGAAATCAGCCTGGTCTTCACAATTCAGATCATCATACATAGAATAACTCATGCTCCCTCTGATAAAACTATTTAGAAAAGCGGTAACAAAGCCTGCATCAAGTTATTTTGTCCTGGCCTTATCCATGCTGCTGGTGCTGCTCCTGCTGCTGATGCGAGGACAAAAGAATGATTTCACAACTAGGAAATACATGCCGGCTGCTCTCCTCTGCCTATATAGAAGCCTACAAGTATACACGCCTGACACAAACAAATATAAACGTGTGTAGAGTGTTGTATTACCACCTGCTCAGATCCAGGAACACTGGAATATTTCACTTCCTCTCATCTCATTTCCCCTCCGTTAGTCCCACCCTCTAATACAGCCTTCTTCGGATTTAACCCTGCATTTTCTTAAGCCATCTAAATTTTATCCCCAGTGTGTCCAAAGCTTTTTGATTGGTTTTAGATGATTTTCATCCAAACTGCAAATATTATTAACTCAAAAATAACCTCATTAGAATTATAAATACAGAAAAAGTATCCAACGGGATGAATGGACTGAATGGTTTACATAAAGATTACAGAATGTCACAAAATGTACACATACGGTACTTAAACACTTAACAAGTTGAAAAAATATATTTTACAAAGTAAACATTTCAGAATGGGGATCATCTCCATTCTGAAATGTTTACTTTGTAAAATATATTTTTTCAAATTGTTAAGTGTTTTTACAGTTTTAAATCACGGTAATAAACTATAACAAGTTGTTGGTACAGGTGAATAAACTACTAATGGGTATAATTGGCTTTAATAAATGAGATTAAAGAACACTTCCACGTAAGCATTCATAAAGGGATGCAACCATCAACAGCACTGATGACAGGGTCCACTGCACTTTTGGGGGTACTAATCAACCCATTGCAGTGTGCAGTAAACGGAAGCTGATGAGCACTACCCAGCCATGGACAAATAGAAAACAAGATTTATTTTTTAAAATCTATTTTTATTAACTTTTTTCTAAATAAACAGGTGAGGAGACACATAAGCAAATGCAGATTCAGCCACTGACCACGCAGGGCCGCATATAAACAGATGATACCTCAGAGAACTGTGTAATGAAAAATATACATAGAAAACAAAAACAAACAAAATAAAAAATACTGCATTTTACAAACATATAATATACACAGTACAGAATAGGGTCCAGACCAGACCACCAAGTAGCATATAATTAAATTAAATAAATCAAATTAGAGAGATGGAGAAAAACCGGCTTAGACAATGTCGTCTGTTATGGGTGTATAGATGCAATGACCAGGGAGAGTAAAATCCATAAGATTAGAGTATGCATGTCACGTTGGGTACATGAACCAACTGGGCCGTACCGCCTTGACGGAATGGCAGCTGGCCAACAGGACACAGTCTATAGTTCGTATAGGGTACCTGTGGTAGCTCAGACAGTAGCAAGACAGGCTCGGCTGGGACTAGGCAGCTGGCAGGCGCCAGGTGTGGCGTAGCAGGACAGGTGTGGTACTCAGTACAGCACGACTTCAGCTCAGCACGGCACTTGACCAGGATATCACGGGATACAGGTTACAGGTAGCAGGAACGGGAAACACTGGGAACTGGAAAACACTTAGGAGGCCATTTGCATAGACAGACTAGGGTAATGACAGCAAGGCTCAAGCAAGGCAGGAAGGGGCTGGGCCCCTCTTATAGTCCAGGGTGCTTATGGGCTAAGTTTGTACTAATTTCTGGTGCCCGCGCTGGCCCTTTAAGAGCGGGCGCGAGCGTGCCCGCGTACCCTACGGGACCTGGAAGCGGAAGTGAGCGCTGGCGTCTCCTGGCTGCGGGCGTCAGGAGGTGAGTGAGCCTGACTACAGGGGGGCTATATAGAGGGGTGGGCTATATGTGGAGCACTAAAGGGAGCTGAGCTTGCTTCTGGTGCTGTATATATGTACTGAGCTTTGTTCTGGTGCTGTATATATGTAATGAGCGTGGTTCTGGTGCTGTATATATGTAATGCGTTTGGTTCTGGTGTTGTATATATGTAATGAGCTTTGTTCTGGTGTTGTATATATGTAATGAGCTTTGTTCTGGTGCTGTATATATGTAATGAGCTTTGTTTTGGTGTTGTATATATGTAATGAGCTTTGTTCTGGTGCTGTATATATGTAATGAAACTTTGTTTTGGTGTTGTATATATGTAATGAGCTTTGTTCTGGCGCTGTATTTATGTACTGATCTTGGTTCTGGTCTTGTATATATGTCATGAGCTTTGTTCTTGTGCTGTATTTATGTACTGAGCTTTGTTCTGGTGCTGTATTTATGTACTGAGCTTTGTTCTGGTGCTGTATATATGTACTGATCTTGGTTCCGGTGTTATATATATTTAATGAGCTTGGTTCTGATGCTGTATTTATGTACGGATCTTGGTTCTGGTGCTGTATGTATGTAATGAGCATGGTTCTGGTGCTGTATGTGTAACGTTCACTGTGCTGGTTCCCGTAGGGTGCGCGCGCTCGTACCCGGCCTTAAAGGGCCAGTACGCGCACATGTGTAAAATCTGTAATTAGCCCATGATCACCCTGGATTATAAAAAGGGCACTGCCCTTTCACTCATTGCATGAGCGTTGTTGTGTTTACCCATGTTAGTCTTAGCAAATGTACCCTTAGTGTTATCCTGTTCCCGTTATTCCCGTGCCCTGCTACCTGTATCCTGTGCTAAATTTGTTCCTGTGCCTTAGAGTTGTGTTGTGCCACCGTCACGCCTGCTGTTATATACCACATCTGGTGGTGTCATCTGCCTGCAAGTTCATCTGTGCCTAGCCTCCACTACTCTCTGGACTATCAAAAGGTACCCTTGTACTTACACTGTTGTTTGGCCAGCTGCTACTCCGCTATGGTGGTGCAGCCTAGTGAGTCCACATACCCACGGATCGTGACGGTACGCTCAGGCCATGGACCCCGCTGGTCAACCCAGGACCATGACGACGTCACAAGCCATGCAGGCAGACCTGCGAGACCTTCGGTCACGACAGGACCAACTCCTCCTTGCGGTGAACGCCATTGCACATTGACTGGATACGCAATCTGCTGTCATCACAGCATCTGTTCCTGTTGCCCCAGTTGTTCCTCCTGCTACACCTCCTGACAGTACCAGTGCCGACTCCCGATTCTCGCTGCCACTACCTACTCGCTACGACGGAGACGCGAGTACCTTCAGGGGATTTCTGAACCAGTGCCAGATCTACTTCAGTCTACATGCCAGAGCATTCCCTTCCGATGGCCCAAGGATCGATTTCATCATCTCTCTCCTTACTGGCAAGGCCCTAGCATGGGCGAATCCTATCTGGGAACGTCAGGGACCAGAGACCCGTGACTTCCGGTGTTTCCTACAGACTTTTCGCACAGTATTTGAGGAACCTGGACGAGTTTCGTCAGCAGCTGCATCTCTGCTGACCCTTCACGAGGGAGACATGGGCAAGTACGCCATTCAGTTCCGCACCCTGGCGGCAGAGCTGTCCTGGAACAACAAGGCCTTGGTGGCTACATTCTGGCAGGGTCTGTCTTCTGAGATTAAAGACGAGCTTGCTGCCCGTGATCTGCCACCTACCCTGGATGACCTCATTCTTCTTGAAACCCGGATTGATATGAGGATCCGGGAGCGATCCCAAGAGGTTCGTCGGGAGAGAAGATTCCCCAGGCTGGCTCCTACTTTCCAGCAATCTCGGTTGCCCTCACCAGTTGTTCCACCAGAGGAGCCTATGCAGGTGGACTGGCTCAAATTGTCAGCCCAGGACAAACAACACAGACGCACTTTGGGACATTGTCTGTATTGCGGCCTCAGAGGCGATGTCATGCGTTTGTGTCCCCAGAAGTAAAAAAACTCCAATGCCTAGGATTGGTTGGGGAGACAACCCTAGGCGGAACAGCACTGAATAAAAAATTATCTTCTAAACTGTTCATCGCCGTGACCATAGTGTCTGACGAAAAGACGCACCGGGTCCCTGTCTATCTGAATTCAGGGTCCTTGGCAAACTTTTTCCAAGAAGACCTAGTGGATCATCTCCAGTTTCCCACAGTACCCCTTAAGATGTCTTTGGCTGTTGCCTCTGCCCGACCCAATCGTATTTGAAACCACGTCGCTGAAGCGCCAAGTTGGAGCCCTCCATACTGAACTGATTTTGTTTCTTGTTTTGCCTAAAGCCGTCAATACTGTTCTACTGGGCCTGCCTTGGCTCCGGTTACATGCCCCAGTCCTGGACTGGAATTACGGAGAGGTTCTCCAATGGGGATTCAAATGTGTCAACCACTGTGTTACAGATCCATCCTGTCCAGCCTCCTCTGCCTCCTCTTTAGCAAGAGGGAGGCTGAGACGCTTCCCCCACACCGGGCTTATGACTGTCCCATTGAACTGGTTCCAAATGTATCCTCTCCCCGTGGACGGGTATACCCTCTCTCCCTGCCGGAGACTCAGTCCATGTCGGCCTATATCAAGAAGAATCTGGAGAGGTGTTTTATACAAAAATCCTCCTCCCCGGCCAGGGCCGGGTTCTGTTTCGTCGAGAAAAAAAAAAAAGACGGATCTCTTCGACCTTGCATTGACTACCGTGGTCTCAATCAAATTACGGTCAAGAACAAATATCCGTTGCCACTAATTTCCTAACTATTTGACCGCATACGAGGAGCCAAGATTTTTTCTAAACTAGACTTGCGTGGGGCATACAATTTGATCCGGATCTGCCAGGGTGACGAATGGAAGATGGCATTCAACCCTCGAGATGGGCACTATGAATACCCGGTAATGCCCTTTGGTCTGTGTAACGCTCCTGCGGTCTTCCAAGAATTGTTAATGATATCTTCCTAGATATCCTCTATGTCTGTGTTGTGTTCTATCTCGATGATATTTTGATTTCCTCTCCAGATCCGACGACTGATCGGAAATACAACACATATTCGACAGTGCTCGCAGATTACACGTAATCACCGCCAGATTACCCGTAATCTCAGTGTTTTTGTTTTTTTGCAGACTAGGCTGTTATAATAGCAGTTATTAGCTGCGGTTTACCCTTTTTTTTGTTAGTGTTATATATATATATATATATATATATATATATATATATATATAAAAATAATAATAAAAAAAAAGTCAATTAGTTAATTAGCGTAGCAAAAAATGAATCGCAGAGTGTTCTCTGCAGAGAAGGCGTACTTCTTGCTGTGCTACAGCAGTTCAGGCAGCGATACGGACACTGCATCAGAAGCAGAATTTAGCTCAGAAAGCGACACAGGATCTGCTTCTGCCACTATGTTGGTGGATGCAGCTGTCCCCGTTGATGCGTCAGGGGCAGGGCCTAGTACTGCAGTCCCTCCCGCAATGTGGGATCCTGCAGATTCTTTCTCCCCCCAAATTTTGCCATTTATAGCGGCTCCAGGCATCAACACGGATGTCGCAACTTTTACTCCCTATGAGTTTTTAAATTTGTTCATAGGCGATCAGGTCCTGGAACTAATTGTCCAGCAGACAAATTTAGATGGCAGGCATTTGTGACCGAAAATCCCAGGTCTTGCTATGCCAGAGTATGGATGCCCACAACGGTCTCTGAAATAAAAATATTACCCTAAATATGGAGTTGGTAAAAAAGCCTTCCATCCGGTCTTACTGGGCTACCAGCGCTAACCACAGCACCCCTGTTTTTGCAACAGTCATGGCCCGAACGCGCTATGAAACTATAATGCTATTCATGCATTTTTACGATATCTCCCAAATCCCCCCAAGAAGTGACCCAGGCTATGATCGCCTCAACAAATTGAGACTCCTTCTCTCCCTCCTAAGAGAGTAATTTTTAAACTTATACACCCCAGGCCAAAAATTATCGGTAGACGAGTCTCTTATGTCCTGCAAAGGCCGTCTATCCTGTCGGCAATTTATTCCCTCCAAAAGAGCCCGATTAGGTGTGAAACTTTATAAGGTCTGCGAGAGCACAACGGTCTACACCTGTGGCTTTTTTATTTATGAGGGCAGGGACCACCACCTTAATCCCCCAGGCTGCGCAGAGGATATTGGCATTAGTGGGAAAATTGTCTGGGAACTCATGGTGCCATTCCCACAGAAAGGGTACCATGTGTACGCCGATTATTATTATACCAGTGTCCCCATGTATAAGTCCCACCATGCTGCTAGTGCAGGGGCCTGTGGGACAATAAGAAAAAATAGAGCCGGCTTCCCTCAACAACTGGTGTCCAGATGTATAACAAGGGGTATATCACTCTCATTTGCCAGTGACTAGTTGCTTGCTGTCAAGCGCAATGACAAAAAGGAGGTTTACATTCTCACCACCGCGCACGAGGTCACCACAGTGACAGTGAGAGGGGAGCTAACTCTGATAAGAGGAAACCGGTCTGTGTAGTGGACTACAATAATTTCATGGGGGGGGGGTCAATCTATCTGACCAGGTCCTACAACCTTAGCTAGTCAAACATAAGCTGCACCACAGAAAAAAGTGGGACATAGAATAGGATTAAAAACACAAAAAATGGCCATACTCATGAATTAGGCAGGTATAATCCCAATAGGACGCAGCCAGGTCAAAAATGCTGCTTAAGGAAAGTGCACAGGCGCGTTTAAATAATAATAGCCATTTCCACTAGCCTTGAGGGGAGTGCTATGCCAGACCGCAACACACCATGCTCTCCCAGCATTGAAGACCTGGCTGCGTCCAAAAGGTAGTAAATATTATACAAGTAAACATGGAAAATACATGGGGTATTGGTTGTAATTTTGGCCAAAAGAACACAAGCTCGCAATTCTCGTCACGGATCCCCACACTTGCGAGTCCCTAACTGGAACTTTTCGTTCCAAACTTGAAGCTACACCACAAAAAATGGCCATACTCACAAATTGAGCAGGTATAATCCCAATAGGACGCAGCCAGGTCAAAAATCGGCTGAAGGAAAGTGCACAGGTGCGTTTAAATAATAATAGCCACTCCCACTAGTCTTGAGGGGAGTGGCGTGTGGTGCATGGGATATGTAGTAAAAAGTAAAGGAATAGTGTATAATGTGCAAGTGGTAATAATATGTGTGAAATATAGGGGGCAGTACTGAGTATAGTGAGTGGTGAATAAAGTGTAAAATATAGGGGGCAGTACTAAAAGGGTCAGGAACGTGAGTGATGCATGAAGTGTGGGTGCAGTGTGTAAAACATGGAGGGCTAATGCGTAAATCATGAGGCACAGCCTATATAGCCTGGTAGCAGCCAATTTGTAACGCCATGATAGTACATAGAGCGGGCTGCCCTTCTTGCTATGCCAGACCGCAACACACCATGCTCTCCCAGCATTGAAGACCTGGCTGCGTCCAAAAGGTAGTAAATATTATACAAGTAAACATGGAAAATACATGGGGTATTGGTTGTAATTTTGGCCAAAAGAACGCAAGCTCGCAATCCTCGTCACGGATCCCCACACTTGCGAGTCCCTAACTGGAACTTTTCGTTCCAAACTTGAAGCTACACCACAGAAAAAAGTGGGACATAGAATAGGATTAAAAACACAAAAAATGGCCATACTCACAAATTGGGCAGGTATAATCCCAATAGGACGCAGCCAGGTCAAAAATGCTGCTGAAGGAAAGTGCACAGGTGCGTTTAAATAATAATAGCCACTCCCACTAGCCTTGAGGGGAGTGGCGTGTGGTGCATGGGATATGTAGTAAAAAGTAAATGAATAGTGTATAATGTGCAAGTGGTAATAATATTAATATGTGTGAAATATAGGGGGCAGTACTGAGTATAGTGAGTGGTGAATAAAGTGTAAAATATAGGGGGCAGTACTAAAAGGGTCAGGAACGTGAGTGATGCATGAAGTGTGGGTGCAGTGTGTAAAACATGGAGGGCTAATGCGTAAATCATGAGGCACAGCCTATATAGCCTGGTAGAATCCTTTGAGTCAGGGGATGTCAAAAGGCTAACTGAGCGCCACTTCCTTCACCCCGTCCTTGCCACTGAGAATAAGTAATACCACCAAAAGAGATGCCAGGTGTGCAGTAAACATGGAAGGAGGAGGGATACCCAGTTTTACTGCCCCATGTGCCCTTCAAATCCAGGGCTGTGCAGCTTCCCCTGTTTTTAGACATATCACACCGTTTCTAATTATTAATTTTATGTATCATTTAGGTAAAACCAAAAAGGGTGGGGTGGGGGATTCATTTTAGGGAGTAAATTTCATGTACTCATATTTTTAGTTTATTTTCTGTGCTTTCCAAGGGAGGGAGGGATTTTCATGGGGCGGTAGTAAAGTGTATTTATTTCAGACTGTAAAACTAATGTGACCCCTCATGAATTTTTATACAATTCTTGGACAATTCAATCCTGGACTTGATCGCTCAAAAATTCATTTCTATTATATAATTCTTGAACAATTAAATTCTGGACTTGATCACTCACAAATTAATATATATATTTTTTTATTCACACAGTTTATTGTGCAGGAGCCCACATCTGTCTATTCAGAACATGGACCCCCCACAAGTGTTCTTGAAATATAAAATAAATGTGGGCATTGCATTTATTAGTAGATAAATCCAACACGTGCGGCCCGTGCCGCCCCTGAATTAGTGGAAGTCGTGCATTTTTTAAATGATTACAAGAATAAATTGAGGATGTATTTCCTTTTTCTTATGACTATGTCCTGCCACATACGGCTGTTAGATTCCTAATTCTGTACCGTGATATGGGCATGATATTTTTTTTTTGGAGGATCTCTAATAATCGAGCTGTTCCTTATCAATACACCATGGGCTTTATTATAATTTTGTTCGGGTTTTTACTGGACTTAGTACACCCGACAATTCTTCTAGAAATATTGACATTATTTTGGGGATTAGTGATCCTTTACTTTTCCTATAGATGGGTTTGGACACTGCCCCTTTATATATACGTTAAGTGATTGGTTGTTTTGTACACATAGCGGCTTCTACTCTGGCGGGTAGGAGCCTGTTATGGTGTACCACGTCACTTGGCATGTTAGTCCCTTATATAGGGATTGATGGAGCTAAAGAGACATTGTATGACCAGTCACTGAAAAAAAAAAAAAAGCTTGTCATGGCAGCCCTGCAGATGTTCTTTTATCTTGTGAACAAACTCTAGTTTGCCGCATAGTTGGATACATTTTCCTCCATTTTTTTTACAATATTGCTCATCAGTCCAGTACAGTTTATTTTTTCCTCTCTGACTGATTTTATATTAGAACAGAATTCTGTCCACAATGACATCATAATGGCACAGATGCGGGACAACTGCTTCTTCAGCAAGACATAGTCATAAGTACAGGCAAATGCGTATATAGCGATGCATCCGTTATGAATACACGGCTTCACTTCTCTTTTGTACGCCGCACAAATTTAATCATGTGGTATATTTCTAACAAAATAACCTTTTAACAAATGTTTCCTCTATTTCATGTGGGAATGTAAGAAGAATTTGAAGAAAACATTATATACCCATATTGTATGAAATAATACACATTATTTCCTCCTTTAAAAAAATGTTTTGGTCCGCATGCCCACTACACCACTAGATGAATACCTTTAGGGGTCTAGTTTTTAAAATGAGGTAATTTCTGGGTGTTTTTTTTTTTATTCAGGCAGCTCAATGCCTCTAAATGCATGATATGGGGCCTAGAATTTATTCTATTGTGCCCTGGAAGCCAAAGGGTGCGCCCTCTCTTTTTGGCCGAACCATATGCCTAGTAAGCAGATGGGGGCCACAATGGGGGTCACAGGAGAAACGGTGATAGTTTTTGGGGTGTGTTTCTTCATTCTCATGTTCGCTTTACAGAGTTTTCTGTCTTTACAATAACACATTTGTTAAAAAAGTGGAATTTTCTTTTTTTTCACCTGCTTTGCATTAAATGCAGCAAAAAACTGTGGGGTCAAAATACTCACTACACCGCTAGATAATATCTTAAGAGGTCTAGTTTTTAAAATGGGGTAATTTATGGGGAGTTTCTACCATTCTGCAGCTCTAAGGCTCTCCAAATGTGCAGTGGGGCCTAAAACATTTTCAAGAAAAATATGTGTCCTAAATGCCTCCAGGTGATCCCTACCTTTTGGACCCTGCCGTATGTCCCGGCAGTGCATTAGGGCCACAATGGGGGTCTTTTTGAAAACAGGAGAAACAGGGTGATGGATTATGGGGTGTGTTTCTTCATTCTCATGTTCGCTTTACAAAGAAATTTGTCTTTAAAATTATACATTTGTGAAAAAAGTGGAATTTAATTTTTTTCACCTGCTTTTCAATAAATTCAGCAAAAAACCGTGGGGTCAAAATATTCACTACACCCCTAGATAAATACCTTAACCACTTCCCGCAAATGGGCATTACTGTACGTTCAGTAACGCCCTGAGGATGAAGCGGGAACAGGAGCTATGCGCACTTCATCTTCAGCAGGTGTCGGCTGTAATGTACAACTGACATCCCGCTGCAACGGCGGCGATCACAGTTATCTCCGATCGCTGCCGTTTAACCCCTTAAATGCCGCTGTCAATAGCGACAGCAGCATTTAAGTCATTGACACAGAGGGAGGGGCCCCTTCTGTACCCTCTTGGCCCTCCGCGAAACAGCTTCCTGGTTGCCAGGTACGGGAGCCTATTAGGTCCTGCCCAAGGCAGGACGTAATAGGCTTAATTGTCAGTTGTAAAATGACAGTTACAATACAATGCACTACATAAGTACATACAGAAGTAGTGCAGTGTATTGTACCGGGGATCAGAAGATCAGATCTTCAAGTCCCCTAGTATGTGTAAGAAAAAAAAGTGAAAAACGTAAAAAAAAGTTTTAGATAAATAAATAAAAGTTTTATGTAATAAAAACAATAATCTCCCTGTTTCCCTGATCAAGTCCTTTATAAATAGAAAAAAATGAAGAAAAAAAACCCCCAAAAAACTATGCATAATGGGTATCGCAACGTTCGTATTGGCCTGACCTATAAAAATATCATATAATTTATCCCGCACGGTGAACACTATAAAAAACAATAGCAGAATTTCCTTTTTTCGTCACGTTGTTTCCAAAAAAATGGAATAAAAAGTGATCAAAAAGTCGGACGTACCCCAACATGGTACCAATAAAAACTACAGTTTGTCACACAAAAAACAAGCCCTCAAACATCTCCGTGGACAAAAAAAATAAAAAAGTTATGGCTCTCAGGACATAGTGACACTAAAACATTATTTTATTTAGAAAAAAATAGTTTTTATTGTGTAAAAGTAGTAAAACCTATAAAAACTATATAAATTTGGTATTGCCATAATCGTATCGAACTGCAGAATAAAGTAAACATGTTGTTTATACTGCACAGAGAACGCTGTTAAAAACGTCTAAAAAAACAATGAGAGAATTTCTGTTTTTTGGTCTCCTCATCTGCCCAAAAAATTGAATAAAAACTAATCAAATTATCACATGTACCCCAAAATGATACTAATAAAAACTACAGCTCGTCTCATGAAAATCAAGCACCCACACAGCTTATCAACAGAAAAATAAAAAGTTATGACTCTTGGAACGCAATAATGCAAAACGATGGCCCAGACTAATTTATATGTGCAGCAGTTCTTCAACTAAAACGCCACGTCATCATTTGCTAGCCCCCACTGGTAGACCCTGTAAATGCAGAGGAAACAATGACATTTTGGGGTCTGTGCTACATATGGGCTAGTAAAGAAGTCAAAGATTAGGCAATGCTGGAGTGCGGATATTTTGTACAATACCACGGACACCCTTTAGAAGTGCGACTCCTGCACCCAAAAATCTGGCCTGTGCATAAAGTTCAAAGCGTACGTCACTATCCATGGATAATTTATTTTATAATTAATTTACCCCATTATTACATTATCCTATTAAGACCTGATGCACTCCGCCCAGCTTAAATATACCCTGATGTACTCCGCACAGCTTACATATGCCCCCACATTATAAACTGAAACACCAGTAAAACACTAAACAAAACTATTACCAAGCAAAATCTGCGCTCCGAAAGCCAAATGGCGCTCCTTCTGGGCCTGGCAGTGTGCCCAAACAGCAGTTTATGATCACATATGGGGTATTACTGTACTCTGGAGAACCACTTACCAATTTATGGGGTGTGTGTCTCCAGTGGTACAAGCTGGGCACAACACATTGGGCACTGAAATAGCATATCTGTGGAAAATGGCAATTTTTAATCTGCAACATCTACTGCGCACTAATTTCTGCTAAACATTTGGGGTCAAAATGCTCACTTCACTTCTAGATGACTTCCTTGAGGGGTGTAGTTTCCTAAATGGGGTCCCTTCTCTGGGGTTTTCACTGTACTGGTACCTCAGCGCAATGCAACATGGCGCCAAAAAACAATTTTGTAAAATCTCCACTCCAAAAACGAAATTGCGCTTTTCCCTTTAGACCCTTGCCGTGTGTTTAAATAGCAGTTTACAACCACATATGGGGTATTTCCCTACTCAGGAGAAATTGTGTAACAAATTTTGGGGAGTCTTTTCTCCTGTATTCCTTGTGGAGATGAAAAATTATGAGCTAAATCTACATGTTATTGTAAAAAAATATAATTTCATTTTCACGGCCCAATTCTAATAAAATCTATAAAACACCTGAGGGTATAGTCTCCAAAATGGGATCACACCTGGGGAATTTCTACTATAGGCTGGGTTCACACGACCTATTTTCAGACGTAATGGAGGCGTTTTACGCCTCGAATTACGTCTGAAAAAACGCTTCCAATACGTCGGCAAACATCTGTCCATTACTTTCAATGGGTTTGCCGATGTACTGTTCTGACGACCTGTCATTTTACGCATCGCTGACAAAATACGGCGCGTAAAATTACCGCCTCGTCAAAAGAAGTGCAAGACACTTCTTGGGACGTTTTTGGAGACGTTTTCTCATAGACTCCAATGAAAACAGCTCCAAAAACGGACGTAAAAAACGCTGAGAAAACGCCGCGAAAAACTCCGCGAAAAACGTGAGTTGCTCAAAAAACTTCTGAAAATCAGGGGCTGTTTATTAACTCATGAAAGAATAAAGTAACGTTAAAACCAAGCACACCATTGTTTTTCTTGTGAAATTCTCGATAAGTTTGATGTGTCACATGACCATCTTCCCATTGAAAAAACTAAAGTTGGATACAAAATGGCCGACTTCAAAATGGCCGCCATGGTCAACACCCAGCTTGAAAAGTTTCCCCCCTCCCATATGTTGGTCACCTGGAAGCTCGTATTAGAGATCTGGAGGAGCAAAATGAAACACTGAGGAGGATAAACAATCTTAAGCGAAGCATGCTGCTCACGGAGCATGCAGTTAGTGGGTTAGAACTGGAGGGTGAAGAAATGGGTGAGCAGGATCAGGTAAGTAGCTGGGTTAATGTAGTTAGGGGCAGTAGAAAGGGGTCAAAGAAAAGGAAGGCCGATCCGGGTTCTGACATTCCAACCAAAATTGCCAAGTTGGGTGATGATGCGAGGGTGTCAGTCTCAGAAATGGCAGCCCTAGTGGATACTGATCTCCCTAACAGCCGGGAGAACAGCCCATCTAGTAGTCGGCGGGATGGTAATGCAGGTAAGCCAAGACAATTGATAGTCGTAGGGGATTCTATAATCAGGAAGACGGATAGAATAATTTGTCGCCAAGACCACCTCAACCGAAATGGTTTGCTGTCTCCCTGGTGCCAGGGTTCGGCATGTGGTGGAACGGGTGGACAAATTGCTGGGAGGGGCTGGTGATGATCCAGCTGTCGTGGTCCATGTCGGTACCAACGACAGAATAAATGGTAGGTGGAGGAGCCTTAAGAATAATTTTAAAGAACTAGGCTACAAGCTGAAGGGAAGGACCTCCAAAGTAGTATTCTCAGGAATACTGCCTGTGCCATGCGCATCACAGGAAAGACAGCGGGAGCTCAGGGAGTTAAATGCATGGCTGAAGTCTTGGTGTAGAGGAGAAGGCTTTGGGTTCCTAGAGCACTGGGCTGACTTTTCATTGGGGTACAAACTGTATTCTGCAGATGATTTGCACCTAAATGGAAGGGGGTAGAGAGAATTCCCCTGTGCTGGGGGAGAGAATTATAGCTGGGGTGGTGAAGTATTTAAACTAGGGCTGAGGAGGGAGGTCAATGTAGAAAAAAAAGGGGGAGCCAGGTTAGAGAGGGGTCAGACTATATTGGTGGGGGGAGAAACAGAATGTGGGGAGAGGACTAGACAACAAGATAAGGAGATCCTTTCGTTACAAAACAGCAGTGTAAATAAAAAGGCCCAAATAATGTCAAATCACATTTCTGATAAAAGTGAAAAACTGACAGGCAAGTTAAAGTGTATGTTCACAAATGCCAGAAGTCTAGCAAGCAAAATGGGGGAGCTGGAGGCCTTGATACTGGAAGAAAATATAGATATAGTTGGTGTTGCTGAAACATGGCTGGACTCTTCACATGACTGGGCTGTAAATCTACAGGGTTTTACACTTTTTCGGAAAGACAGGACAAATAGGAAAGGTGGTGGTGTATGTCTGTATGTGAGAAATGATATGAAGGCGAGTGTGAAAGAGACAATAGTGGGTGAATACTGTGAGGAGGTTGAAACCTTGTGGGTGGAACTAGAAAGGGAGGTAAACACTGAAAAAATTACTTTTGGTGTAATCTATAGACCCCCCAATATAACTGAGGAGATGGAAGTTCAGCTATATAAACAGATGGAGCGGGCTGCACAGGCGGGTACTGTAGTGATAATGGGAGATTTTAATTTCCGGGATATTAATTGGTGTCATGGTTCAGCTTCAACTGCAAAGGGGAGACATTTCCTCAACCTGTTGCAGGAAAATTTTATGGGCCAGTTTGTGGAAGACCCGACTAGAGGTGAAGCTCTGTTGGATCTGGTCATTTCTAATAATGCAGATCTTGTTGGGAATGTCAATGTTCGTGAAAACCTCGGTAACAGTGATCATAATATAGTTACATTTTACCTATACTGTAAAAAACAAACGCAGGCTGGGAGGGCAAAAACATTTAATTTTAAGAAAGCCAATTTCCCCAGGATGAGGGCTGCAATTCAGGATATAGATTGGGAAGAACTAATGTCAAATAATGGGACAAATGATAAATAGGAGATTTTCAAATCTACTTTGAGTTATTATAGTGCAAAATGTATTCCTATAGGTAACAAGTATAAACGACTCAAATTAAACCCCACATGGCTTACACCTTCTGTGAAAGGGGCAATACATGACAAAAAAAGGGCATTTAAAAAATACAAATCTGAGGGTACATCTGCAGCCTTTGTAAAATATAAAGAGCTTAATAAAATCTGTAAAAAGGTAATAAAATTAGCAAAAATACAAAATGAAAGGCAGGTGGCCAAGGATAGTAAAACAAATCCCCAAAAATTATTCTTCAAGTATATAAATGCTAAAAAGCCAAGGTCTGAACATGTAGGACCCCTAGATAATGGTAATGGGGAGTTGGTCACAGGGGATCAAGAGAAGGCAGAGTTACTAAATGGGTTCTTTAGCTCTGTATATACAACTGAAGAAAAAGCAGCTGATGTAGCCGGTGCCAGTGCTGTTAATATATCAGTTGATATACTGAATTGGATGAATGTAGATATGGTCCAAGCTAAATAAAATAAAATAAATGTGCACAAGGCCCCGGGACCAGATGGGTTACACCCTAGAATTCTTAAAGCGCTTAGTTCAGTTATTTCTGTCCCCCTTTTCATAATATTCAGAGAATCTCTAGTGACTGGTATAGTGCCAAGGGACTGGCGCAGCGCAAATGTGGTGCCGATTTTCAAAAAGGGCTCTAGGTCTTCCCCGGGTAATTATAGACCAGTAAGCCTAACATCCATCGTGGGGAAAATGTTTGAGGGGCTATTGAGGGACTATATACAGGATTATGTGACAAAAAATAGTATTATAAGTGACAGCCAGCACGGTTTTACTAAGGACAGAAGTTGTCAAACTAACCTAATCTGTTTTTATGAAGAGGTAAGCAGAAGCCTAGACAGAGGGGCCGCTGTGGATTTAGTGTTTTTGGACTTTGCAAAGGCATTTGACACTGTCCCCCATAGACGCCTAATGGGTAAATTAAGGACTATAAGTTTAGAAAATATAGTTTGTAATTGGATTGAGAATTGGCTCAAGAACCGTATCCAGAGAGTTGTGGTCAATGATTCCTACTCTGAATGGTCCCCGGTAATAAGTGGTGTACCCCAGGGTTCAGTGCTGGGACCACTATTATTCAACTTATTTATTAATGATATAGAAGATGGGATTAATAGCACTATTTCTATTTTTGCAGATGACACCAAGCTATGTAATATAGTTCAGTCTATGGAAGATGTTCATGAATTGCAGGCAGATTTAAACAAACTAAGTGTTTGGGCGTCCACTTGGCAGATGAAGTTTAATGTAGATAAATGTAAAGTTATGCATCTGGGTACCAACAACCTGCATGCATCATATGTCCTAGGGGGAGCTACACTGGCGGATTCACTTGTTGAGAAGGATCTGGGTGTACTTGTAAATCATAAACTCAATAACAGCATGCAGTGTCAATCAGCTGCTTCAAAGGCCAGCAGGATATTGTCGTGTATTAAAAGAGGCATGGACTCACGGGACAGGGATGTAATATTGCCACTTTACAAAGCATTAGTGAGGCCTCATCTAGAATATGCAGTTCAGTTCTGGGCTCCAGTTCATAGAAAGGATGCTCTGGAGTTGGAAAAAATACAAAGAAGAGCAACGAAGCTAATTAGGGGAATGGAGAATTTAAGTTATGAGGAAAGATTAAAAGAATTAAACCTATTTAGCCTTGAAAAAAGACGACTAAGGGGGGACATGATTAACTTATATAAATATATTAATGGCACATACAAAAAATATGGTGAAATCCTGTTCCTTGTAAAACCCCCTCAAAAAACAAGGGGGCACTCCCTCCGTCTGGAGAAAAAAAGGTTCAACCTGCAGAGGCGACAAGCCTTCTTTACCGTGAGAACTGTGAATCTATGGAATAGCCTACCGCAGGAGCTGGTCACAGCAGGGACATTAGATGGCTTTAAAAAAGGGTTAGATAATTTCCTAGAACAAAAAAGTATTAACTCCTATGTGTAGACATTTTTCCTTCCCTTTTCCCGTCCCTTGGTTGAACTTGATGGACATGTGTCTTTTTTCAGCCGTACTAACTATGTAATGTAATGTAATGTGTAATGTAATATACTAATGTGCCACAAACAGGAAGTTTGCCTGTGTTTCAGTATAGCAGCACACTAGGGCCACATGTGGGATATTTCTAAACACTGCAGAATCTGGGCAATAAAAATTGAGATGCATTGCTCGGGTAAAGCCTTCTGTGTTACAGATTTTTTTTATTATAAATGACTGTTGGCAAAAAAAACCAAAAAACTTTCCTTCAATTCCTGTAAAACGCCTAAAGGGTTAAAACACTTTCTGAATGCTGTTTTGAATACTTTGAGGGGTGCAGTTTTCAAAATGGGGTGTTTTATGGGGAGTTTCTAATATATAGGGCCCTCAAAACCACTTCAGAACTAAACTCGTCCCTGAAAATATAGCCTTTTGAAATTCTTAAAAATGTGAGAAATTGCTGCTGAAGTTCTAAGCCTTGTAACGTCCTAGAAAAATAAAAGGATGTTCAAAAAACGATGCAAACATAAAGTAGACATATGGGATATGTTAATTAGTAACTATCTGTTTAAAATTGGAAAGATCATAATTTCTTCAAATTGTCTCAAAATTTTGGTGTTTTTCACAAATAAGCAATTAATTTTTTCACTAACATAAAGTACAATATGTCACGAGAAAACAATCTCAGAATCGCTTGGATAGGTAAAAGCTTTCCGAAGTTATTACCACATAAAGTGACACATGTCAGATTTGACAAAATGGGTCTGGTCCTGAAAGTCAAAATGAGCTTGGTCCTGAAGGGGTTAAGGGGTCTGGTTTTCTAAATGGGGTCATTTATGGGGAGTTTCTATGGTTCTGACAGCTCAAAGCCTCTCCAAATGTGCAGTGGGGCTTAAAACATTTTCAAGCAAAATATGTGTCCTAAAAGCCTCCAGGTGCTCCCTTCCTTTTGGGCCCTGCTGTGTGTCTAGGCAGCACATTAGGGCCACAATGCGGGAAGCACTAGCTTTCCATGGTGTACCCATACGTCAAATGTCGGGAAGGGGTTAAACTACATCAAACGAACACCTTTATATAAGAAAAACTTCTCTGTCCCAATGGACAGGGCACCTAGAAAATGTGTAGTTACTGGGTACATTATATTTGTACTTGGTGTTACAGTTTTCAGCAGGATTTATACCTTGTTTTGAGCTGATTACCTGTAACAGCTCCTACCCACAAAAATGTACACAGATATCATATGTTTATCTGACAAGTGTCTCAAACCAATTTTTTCTTACTCAGATTTGTATTGCATGGGAAGGCCTCTAAAGGTCTCTTCTCTTCGTGGGAGGTGGGTATGATAAAGTTGGCACCGGTCTGCCAAGACTGTTCTGTAGGCAAATCAAACACCTCTAACAGAATTTAGCAGCAACAGCTGTAAAAACCTGGGACATCCCAATTAGATCTTACCAAGTCGATCCTTGCAGTCTTGGGACATATGTGAGGTCATACACCATCAATGCAAGCCATCGAGAGTGCCTTAGATGCTACCGGTTTACCTTCCTTTATCCGTCCACATTCTGTTAGAATCTGGTTTTCACGCCTTCCGCTCCCAGTTGAACACTTCCTGTGGAGAACGATCTGTTACATCGCATAATCATTAATTAATCTCAATCAGATAATTAAATTGAAGAAAAACATTAACAAATAACATCTTTATGTTAAACATTCACATTGAGCAGTAGCTAAACCTGATATGTGCAAACTGATGTTTCTTCTTTATATATACTGCACAGAATTTTCTGCTCTAATATTTTCCTTTCACAACAAAAAAATTTTTCAAATGGGAATATTCCGCTGCTGTACTTTTTATCTGACGCATGCCTCCTATAGTCCAATGCTAAGGCACGCTGGTCTAGAACTTTACATAAAACTTAACCTCAGTTTTTAACATTCCCACAGCACTTCTTGAATACCGTTATTAAACAAACTAACTTTGGGATAACATCTGGAGCACTCCTGACATCTTATCATTGTACAAACACCTGTTCAATACTTGGGATAAGCACTGTTCCCCTGTCACTACACACAACGTCTGCAGTGGGGAAGATACAGGCTGGGCTTCAGGCCACCTTGAGAACAGGTCTACACATACGAGCACATTTTCATACACACCTACTTCGGGTAGTTGTATGTTCTGCAGTCACTGGAATGGGTAATCTGGCCAGGGTGCACTTTTCATAGGTACCTTTGCTGTTTTACCTATGTAATGCCACCTAGTGTTGGCATTATTGAATCCAGGGACAAGCCAATTTACTGTTACCTGGCTGCACATACTCTCTTTTCCCGGTCTGTCATCTCTTGCTCTCTCAATTGGCTTACCCGATGATCCAACAAAGGTCCTACTACCAATGGACCCATAATTGTGGGTGATGCCAAAAGTGTACCTAGAGTCAGTGTAAATGTCGGCCGTCTTACCTTTTGCCAGGTTACAAGCCTCAGCGATTTAGCTTGTGCCTCGTATCCTGTCTTGTACAAACTGTATATAATGAAGTATCTCTACATTACAAATTTACATTAAAAACCCATGTCACATATAGAGAGACCATTTCAAAAGTGTAGAGTTTTTGGGTCACCAAAATTATTTTTCCACATTCATCTGATAATCCAAAATATTTGTAAATCTCACTTTTATCAGGTTCTGTAAATACTTGATTAATACAAAAACAAATGAAAATTATTTAATTAAAATCTTGCATAAAATTAATAATGTTCATGTAATTTTCGCCTCCTGTGTAAATTTGCTGGAGGGGGGTCGTCTATTACACAATACCTCATATTGAGTGGAGACTACAGCACAGCATACCCAGTGCCATATTTACGGTTCTAGAAAAATCTGGAACCATCTACACAGAAAAAACAAAAACATTTAGGTTACTGTCATACACATTTAATCTGGATTACTCATTGGGGTCTCATACACATTTTGCAGATCTCCTGGAACCAAATTCATTAATTCAAAACAAAACAAAATTGTACCTGATCAGTCTCATTACTACTCCCTCCTTTTCGGACAAAACTACATATCTCAACATAATAATGTTGGGCAACCTATCTGGGGGGCACTAGTTTGGCCCCCTATAATACACAATAGCCTGAAACAAAATAACTTTCTCCTGACAAAACAGCATGTTATCTTTTAGATACCTTGCAACCATTTACTTTAAAAACCTCATACATTTTCAAAAATTACATTTAGGCAGTACTATACCACTAATAAAATGATAATTCCTTATCCAATAAAACAGAAAATAATATATCTGCTAATATTAATTGCTACAAACCAGTAAACTATATGTGGGAGTAGGGAACAGTAGGGGTACATACATCGTCAAGACCCCGTGTCTCACAATATCTGTATTTTAATTATTTTGAATTAAGTTCAAAACATTACAACATTAACCCCTTAAGGACACAGCCTGTTTTGGCCTTGTGGACACAGCCGATTTTTGCAAATCTGACTTGTGTCACTTTATGTGGTAATAACTCCAGAATCGCTTGCCTATCCAAGCGATTCTGAGATTGTTTTCTCGTGACATGTTGTACTTTATGATACTGAAAAAATGTTGTCGTTAAATTCAATATTTATTTGTCAAAAACACCAACATTTAGATAAAATTTGCAAAAATCTGCATTTTTCTAAATTGTAATGTACCTGCTTGTAAAACAGATCGTAATACCACACAAAATATTTACTAGTTAACATTTCCTATATGCCTACTTTATGTTTGCATCGTTTTTTGAACGTGCTTTTATTTTTCTAGGACGTTACAAGGCTTAGAACTTTAGCTGCAATTTCTCGCATTTTCAAGAAAATTTCAAAAGGCCATTTTATCAGGGACCAGTTCAGTTGTGAAATGGCTTTGAGGGCCTTATATATTAGAAACCCCCTATAAAACACCCCATTTTAAAAACTGCACCCCTCAAAGTATTCAAAACAGCATTCAGAAATAATTTTAACCCTTTAGGCATTTCACATGAAATAAAGCAATGTAGAGGTGACATTTACAAATTTCTATTTTTTTTAATGAAATTCATTCGTAATACATTTTTTTCTGTAACACAGAAGGTTTTACCAGAGAAACGCAACTCAATATTTATTACCCAGATTCTGCAGTTTTTCGAAATATCCCACATGTGGCCCTAGTGCGGTAATGGACTGAAGCACCGGCCTCAGAAGCAAAGGAGCACCTGGTGGATTTTGGGGCCTCCTTTTTTTAGGAATATATTTTAGGCACCATGTCAGGTTTGAAGAGGTCTTGTGGTGCCAAAACAGTGGAAACCCCCCAAAAGTGACCCCATTTTGGAAACTACACCCCTCAAGGAATTTTTCAAGAGCTATAGTTAGCATTTTTAGCCCACAGATTTTTTGCTAAATTTATTGGAACTGGTCTGTGAAAATTAAAATCTACTTTTTTAAGAAAAAACATACGATGTTTTCGTTTTTACAAGGAATAAAGGAGAAAAAGCACCCCAACATTTGTAAAGCAATGTCTCCCGATTACGGCAATACCCCATATGTGGTAATAAACTGCTGTTTGGACCCACGGCAGGGCTCAGAAGGGAAACTGCGACATTTGGATTTTGGAGCACAGATTTTGCTGGAATGGTTTTCGGTGCCATGTCGTGTTTGCAAAGCCCTGGAGGGACCAAAACAGTGGAAACCCCCCAAAAGTGACCCCATTTTGGAAACTACACCCCTCAAGGAATTTTTCAAGAGGTATAGTTAGCATTTTTAGCCCACAGGTTTTTTTGCTAAATTTATTGGAACTGGTCTGTGAAAATGAAAATCTACTTTTTTTCAGAAAAAACATACGATGTTTTAGTTTTTACAAGAAATAAAGGAGAAAAAGCGCCCCAACATTAGTAAAGCAATGTCTCCCGATTACGGCAATACCCCATATGTGGTAATAAACTGCTGTTTGGACCCACGGCAGGGCTCAGAAGGGAACGAGGGCTATTTGGATTTTGGAGCGCAGATTTTGCTGGAATTGTTTTCGGTGCCATGTCGTGTTTGCAAAGCCCTGGAGGGACCAAAACAGTGGAAACTCCCCAAAAGTGACCCCATTTTGGAAACTACACCCCTCAAGGAATTTTTCTAGGGGTATAGTTAGCATTTTGACCGTACACGGTTTTTGCTGAATTTATGGTAATTATGCCGTGAAATTGAAAATCAAAATTTTTTTCTAATAAAATGTCGTTTTAGCTAAGATTTTTTTATTTTTACAACAGATAAAGGAGAAAAAACACCCCAATATTTGTAAAGCAAACTCTTCTGAGCACAGCAATACCCCATATGTGGTAATAAACTGCTGTTTATTAAAACACATGGCGGAAGTTAGAAAGGACGGAGCGCCATTTGACTTTTGGAGCTCAAGTTTTGCTGGAATGGTTTGCGGCCCCATGTCACATTTGCAAAGCCACTGAGGGGCCAAAATAGTGCAAACCCGGCAAAAGTGACCCCATTTGGGAAACTGTACCCCTCGTGGAATTTATCTAGCTGTATAGTGAGCATTTTGACCCCACAGTATTTTCACAAGGAATAAAGGAGAAAAAGCGCCCCAACAATTGTAAAGCAATTTCTCCCGAGTACGGCAATACCCCATATGTGGTTATAAACTGCTGCTTGGATACACCGCAGGGCTCAGAATGGCAGGAGTGCTACTTGGCATGTAGATTTTGGTTGATTGTTTTTTGGGAGCCATGTCGCATTTGCAGAGCCCCTGAGGTACCCGTACAGTAGAAACCCCTGAGAAGTGACTCCATTTTGGAAACTTTACCCCTCAGGGTAATCATCTAGGGGTGTACTGAGCATTTTGATCCCACAGGTGTTTCATAGATTGTATTAGAATGAGGCAGTGAAAATGAAAAATTATTTTTTTCCCCAAAAACATGTAGTTTTGCACCCATTTTTTTTCCCCACAAGGGGTAATAGGAGAAAAAACAACACATAATTTGTCACCCAATTTCTCCCGAGTATGGCAATACCCCATGTGTGGCCCAAAACTGCTGTTTGGGCACATGGCAGAGCTCAAAATGGAAGGAGTGCCATGTGGCTTTTAGAGCACAGATTTTGCTGGACTGGTGTATGGGTGCCATGTCGCATTCGCAGAGCTCCCTTGGGTACCAGAGTAGAGTGTAAAACCCTGAGAAGTGACCCCATTTTGTAAACTACAACCCTCAAGGCATTTATCATTTGCCTGGACATATGACAGGGCTTAGGAGTGAAAGGCGCATGTGAGGCCTATTTTCGTGATTTTCGTGATTTTCGCAGGATTAGCCCACAATGGCAGGGCTCTGGGGTCAAATAGTAAAACAAACCCCCAAGTAGTGACCCCCATTTTGGAAACTGCACCCCTCAAGGCATTTTGACCACACAGGTTTTTTTTTCTATTAGAAATGAATGCTCAGTGGATGGTGCAAAGTGAAAATTGCAAATTTCCACAGGTATATGCCATTTTAGTGCACAATATTTTGTGCCCAGTTCATGCCACTGAAGACAAATACATCAAACTGTTAAGCAGGTTCTCCCGGGTATGGCGATGCCATATATGTGGACGTACACTGCTGCTTGGGCACGATGCAGGGCTCAGAAGGCGCCATTTGGCTTTTGGAGCGTGGATTTTGCTCGCTAGTTGTTCTGTTTGGGGTATTACTGGTATTTCAGTTATGATGTGGGGGCATATGTAATCTGTGCGGAGAACATCAGGGTATAATAAGAGGGTATAATAATTGGGTAAATAAATAATTATCCACAGATGTGTGGCTGGTGTCGCACTGATAAATGGTGCCCGATCTTATCCGCTTTTGGACACTCTGTACATTTTGCATCGCCATATTCTGAGAGCCAGAACTTCTTTATTTTTTCTCCACCGGAGCCGTGTAAGGGCTTATTTGTTGCGGGACAATCTGTAGATTTCATTGGTACCATTTTGGGGTACATGCAATTTTTTTATCACTTTGTATTTCATTTTTTTGGCAAGCAAGGTGACCAAAAACCTGCAATTCTGATGTTTTTCATAAAAATTTTTTTTACGGGGTTCGCTATGCGCTATTAATGACAATTTTACTTTATTCTGCGGGTCGGTACGATTACGGCGATACCATATGTATATAGTTTTTCTTATGTTTTGCAGCGTCTACACGATAAAATCACTTTTGTTTCAAATAATTTATTTTTGGTGTCACCATATTCTGAGCGATAACGTTTTTATTTTTCCGTCAAAAAAGCGGTAGGAGGGCTTGTTTTTTGCGTGACCTTACGGTGTTCACCGTACGGATAAAATAGCGTGATATTTTTATAGTTTGGGTCGCTACGGACGCGGGGATACCACATATGTGTACTTTTTTTTATGCTTTTTGGTTTTTCCTATAATAAAAGACTTATTATAGGAAAAAAGGCTGTTATAGTGTTTTTTAACATGAAATTTATTTTTTTAACTTTTTTACAACATTTTTATTAACTTGCGGGTGCCGATGGTTGTCATTAGCAACCATAGGGTACGATCTAATCACTTAGATGCAGCCAAAGCTGCATCTAAGGGGTTAATCGGCCGGATCGGAGCCTAGCTCCAGTCCTGGCCGTTAGGGCACGATGTCAGCTGTGACAAACAGCTGACACCCGCGCCCGTGGCAACCATCGTGGTTGCCGACAGGCTATATGTCACTTCGATGCATCGATCGCGTTGATCAATGCATGGAAGGGGTTAATCGGCCGGATCGAAGCCTAGCTCCGTTCCTGGCCATTACAGCGGGTTGTTGCACAGCCGATACCCGGCGGTGATAGCGCTGGCTCAGCTTCTGAGCCAGCGCCATCACATACACTACGTCATGGAGCTGTGATTGGTCAGTCTGCTTTGACTGACCAATCACAGCGATCGACGGCAGGGGACCGCTGTGAATGGTCCCCTGCCGTCTTACTGTGCCTGTCAACTGTCATAAACAGTTGACGGTACAGTTCTGTCACCTTGTCCTTTGACAGGGTGACAGTTTTTAGCCAGGATGCACCGGTACGTCCCGGTGCCTTAAAGCACTTCAATGCAGGACGTACCGGTGCGTCCTGGTGCGTTAAGGGGTTAAATCTTATCACATCATAACACATAAATATGCAGCGTAACATTTATCTTTTATGCAGACAAATTCAAACATAATATTTTACACACTTGGTACTTACGGACAAAAGCGCATGCGCAAAGATAAGAAACATTCCTAACCACTCCAACCAGCGAGCAGCCTTCTCCTGTCTCACACAAATAACCCCCCCTTTTCTTCAGACCAATGCTTGTCTAAAATGACTCCAATTTAACCCTATACACAAAACACTACAATTGTTACACAGTACCGTTATTAAAAATGAGAACATACAATATAGATCTAAAATCAATGCAATATTGTGATAACTTGTCTCATCAGTCCATGCTCTATATATAAGCTTATATCAGTCTGCTTTTCAGACTTCATACTGCACACGTTATATCACACACATTGTTACATCACACAGCCCCTCTCCGTCACAATCTATATTAGTCATCATCATCAGCAATTCCTTATACGCAGCACTCCGGATTCATTTTCTGTCTCTGTCTATTCACAAACAGCCATTTATTAACATCCACACAACCTACATTTTTGAACAATCAACTCATTTGATCACATATCTCACATGCACTTTCATATATATTCATTTGACTACTACAATCCTGACAAAGAACCTGATTATTACACCTTTTAGTTGTTATAGCGTCTTCCCCTGTTTCTCACAATAATCTTTGGCTGTATGCCACTCTGAGATCCTGGCGGTACTACTGGTACTATGTACAGGATATCACGACGTATATCCAACTCCTCTGTCCCAGACACTGTGCTATACTCACACAGTCTATCTGAACAGTTGTGTCACCGACGAACACTTGTGCCACCGACGGACACTTTTAGTACCACTCTACCTTTCTGCCACCGACGAACAGTTTGTGTCACCGACGGACATTTGTATTACCACTGAGTCAGTAGTCTGTGACTCTTGCCAAGTCGGGGGTCCCCAACTCCCATTTCTCGCAGAACAATTCTTAACAGTTTCTACACAACTGCCAAATAATAAATAACATTTCCAACAGACCAATAACAATAACAAATCAAAACAGCTCAGTTCATTGCAGGTTCACTAAACAGCATTCAGCTTACTCATCTTACACAGACAGATGTACGCCATGGATTCACACTACTTCTACAAAAGTTTCTCTCTTCTTTTTTTTTTTGTTTTACTACATCATGTCATCACATTCTACAGGAGGGGGTCACGCACTCATTTCTCACAGCTTTTGTTCTTACAATCATGGCTGGCCTTGGATACGTTCAACCAGTGAGGTCGCTCAGGGCGCCAGCCGCCACACTGCAAGAGGGGCGCCTTCGAGTGTGTGTATCCCCGCGCCGTTGCAACTACCAGCGGGAATACACACACTAACTGCAGTCGCCTTTCCGCCCAGGCGCTTCTTCACTTAGTAGCCGTCGCTACCGCTGTAGCAGCCATAGCGGCTGCTAGCGTCAACACTGGGCATGAGGGCGGTGGCACCGCTAGCAGCTGTTGCGGCTGCTATAGCGGTAGCGATGGCACTATAGCAGAGCAGGGAGGTATCTCCCTGCTCTGCTGTCTACTAGCACCACTGTAGCTCCCTGAAGGAGCGGAACCCCCGTGTGGCCGGGGATTCCGCTCCTGGAGCGCTGCTTGATGTCTCTGTCCATATATGGACAGTGACATCAGGGGAAACTCCTGAAGCGGAATCCCCGGTCACAGCAATGCAGATGTTATGACCGGGGATTCCACTCCAGGAGAAGCCAATGACGTCATGGACACAGACGACAGGAGCTTCTCCTTGTAATGACGGGGTAGGGAGACAGACAGGTGAGCCCTAATCTACCCACCACTCAGTCCCTGCCTAGTTACACGACCCGTCCTAGGCGACAGCGTACAACTGGGCGACGGTCCCTACGCTCAGTAGGTGCACGACAGACAAACAGACATGGGTACACAGAAGCTAAGGGAAATGGGGCAGTTGCCCACGGCAACACTGTGAGCAACAAGAGTAGTGAACGAGCCGAGTCAAACCAGGAGTGTACGAGGTACCAAACGCAGAGCAGGAGCGTAGTCAGAAAAGCCAGGGTCAAATAAGAAGCAGAGGTCAATAGTAATAGCTGGAACAGCAGAGCCAGGAAACAAGAGAGAATCACAGGCAAAGACAAGAAGCAAATGAAGGTATACAGTGAAGGAAATAAGTATTTGATCCCTTGCTGATTTAGTAAGTTTGCCCACTGTCAAAGTCATGAACAGTCTAGAATTTTTAGGCTAGGTTAATTTTACCAGTGAGAGATAGATTATATTTAAAAAAAAAACTGAAAATCACATTGTCAAAATTATATATATTTATTTGCATTGTGCACAGAGAAATAAGTATTTGATCCCATTGACAAACAAGACTTAATACTTGGTGGCAAAACCCTTGTTGGCAAGCACAGCAGTCAGACGTTTTTTGTAGTTGATGATGAGGTTTGCACACATGTTAGATGGAATTTTGGCCCACTCCTCTTTGCAGATCATCTGTAAATCATTAAGATTTCGAGGCTGTCGCTTGGCAACTCGGATCTTCTGCTCCCTCCATAAGTTTTCGATGGGATTAAGGTCTGGAGACTGGCTAGGCCACTCCATGACCTTAATGTGCTTCTTTTTGAGCCACTCCTTTGTTGCCTTGGCTGTATGTTTCGGGTCATTGTCGTGCTGGAAGACCCAGCCACGAGCCATTTTTAATGTCCTGGTGGAGGGAAGGAGGTTGTCACTCAGGATTTGACGGTACATGGCTCCATCCATTCTCCCATTGATGCGGTGAAGTAGTCCTGTGCCCTTAGCAGAGAAACACCCCCAAAACATAATGTTTCCACCTCCATGCTTGACAGTGGGGACGGTGTTCTTTGGGTCTTAGGCAGCATTTCTCTTCCTCCAAACACGGCGAGTTGAGTTAATGCCAAAGAGCACAATTTTAGTCTCATCTGACCACAGCACCTTCTCCCAATCACTCTCAGAATCATCCAGATGTTCATTTGCAAACTTCAGACGGGCCTGTACATGTGCCTTCTTGAGCAGGGGGACCTTGCGGGCACTGCAGGATTTTAATCCATTACGGCGTAATGTGTTGCCAATGGTTTTCCTGGTGACTGTGGTCCCAGCTGCCTTAAGATCATTAACAAGTTCCCCCCGTGTAGTTTCCGGCTGAGCTCTCACCTTCCTCAGGATCAAGGATACCCCACGAGGTGAGATTTTGCATGGAGCCCCAGATCGATGTCGATTGACAGTCATTTTGTATGTCTTCCATTTTCTTACTATTGCACCAACAGTTGTCTCCTTCTCACCCAGCATCTTACGTATGGTTTTGTAGCCCATTCCAGCCTTGTGCAGGTCTATGATCTTGTCCCTGACATCCTTAGGAAGCTCTTTGGTCTTGCCCATGTTGTAGAGGTTAGAGTCAGACTGATTAATTGAGTCTGTGGACAGGAGTCTTTTAAACAGGTGACCATTTAAGACAGCTGTCTTTAATGCAGGCACCAAGTTGATTTGGAGCGTGTAACTGGTCTGGAGGAGGCTGAACTCTTAATGGTTGGTAGGGGATCAAATACTTATTTCTCTGTGCACAATGCAAATAAATATATATAAATTTGACTATGTGATTTTATTTATATTTTTTTATATAATCTATCTCTCACTGGTAAAATTAAACTAGCCTAAAAATTCTAGACTGTTCATGTCTTTGACAGTGGGCAAACTTACAAAATCAGCAAAGGATCAAATACTTATTTCCTTCACTGTACATAGACCGACGGCGGGAGCTAGAACCGTCTGGCCAGGCTGTGATAGGTTCTCCCACTCCTCAGGCTACCAGCCTGAATGGTAGCAGATCGAGTCACTCTATCAGACCTAGGAGAAGATGCAGAATGATTAACCACGGGCGTCGACACAGAAGCTGTGTCTGGCAGATCCTTTACACTCCTGGAGTGGAATCCCCGGTCATAGCGTCGGCAACGCTGTGGACGGGGATTCCGCTTCAGGAGTTTCCCCTGATGTCACTGTCCATATATGGACAGAGACATCAAGCAGTGCTCCAGGAGCGGAATCCCCGGCCACATGGGGATTCCACTCCTTCAGGGAGCTACAGTGGCGCTATCTATACTGGAAGGGGGGGGGGGGTTCTATCTACAAGGGGGCTGTGTGGCACTACCTACAAAAAAGGACAACTGTGGAGGAGCACACAAAATACCCAGCTTTCCCGGCTATCAAATAAATGTGTGGAAATAAACTAAGAT
Source organism: Rhinoderma darwinii (assembly GCF_050947455.1). Taxonomy (NCBI): domain Eukaryota; kingdom Metazoa; phylum Chordata; class Amphibia; order Anura; family Rhinodermatidae; genus Rhinoderma; species Rhinoderma darwinii. The sequence goes on from NC_134687.1 coordinate 222,753,680, forward strand.
ATAACTTTTATTTAATCTAGCTAAAGGACAGTTGTCCTTTTTTGAATGTCTATTGCCCGCCACCTATCAGGGTCATTTCGTAGTCCTTGCACTACAAGAGGGCTGTGGGCAGTGTGGCACTACCTACCAGGCTGCTGTGGGCTGTGTGGCACTACCAACCAGGGGGCTGTGTGGCACTACCAACCAGGGGGCTGTGTGGCACTACCAACCAGAGGGCTGTGTGGTACTACCAACCAGGGGGCTGTGGGCTGTGTGGCACTACCAACCAGGGGGCTGTGGGGCACTACCAACCAGGGGGCTGTGGGGCACTACCAACCAGGGGGCTGTGTGGCACTACCAGCCAAGGGGCTGTGTGGTGCACTCTACAGGGGGCTGTGTGGCGCACTCTACAGGGGGCTGTGTGGCGCACTCTACAGGGGGCTGTGTGGCGCTATCTACAAGGGGGCTGTGTGGCACTACCAACCAGGGGGCTATAGGGCACTACCAACCAGGGGGCTGTGAGGCACTACCAGCCAGGGGGCTGTGTGGCGCACTCTAGAGTGGGCTGTGTGGCGCACTCTACAGGGGGCTGTGTGGCGAATTCTACAGGGGGCTTTGTGGCGCTATCTACAAGGGGGCTGTGTGGCGCTATCTACAAGGGGGCTGTGTGGCGCTATTTACAAGGGGGCTGCGTGGCGCTACCTACAATGGGGCTGTCTGGCGCTACCTACAAGGGGGCTGTCTGGCGCTACCTACAAGGGGGCTGTCTGGTGCTACCTACAAGGGGGCTGTGTGGTGCTACCCACAAGGGGGCTGTGTGGCGCTACCCACAAGGGGCTGTGTGGCGCTACCTACAAGGGGCTGTGTGGCGCTACCTACAGGGGGAATCTGTGAGTGGTGGGCTGATAGTCATTTTACTGTGAGTGGTGGGCTAATGGTCATTTTACTGTGAGTGGGGGGCTGATAGTCATTTTACTGTGAGTGGGGGGCTGATGGTCTTCAAGTGGTTTCCGCCTCTGACCTCCAATTGAAATTAATATGAGGCAGAAAATTCCTGCGGCGCTCGTCTGGAGCTTTTTTTCCTGCGTTTTTTGCATTCGCTTCAACAGCTTAAGAAAAAACACAAAAAAAAAAGGTCACACATGCTGTCAGTTGCTGAAGGAATTTTGAGGCAGATTTTTTTTGCCTTACAAAAATCGTGGGTGAACATACCCTACGAGTGTAGTGCTTGTTCTTAGCCGTTTTCTGTCTTTCTCAAAACAATTTTTGGTAGGCGGGCCCTTAGGAAATTTTATTTTTCCAGTGCTGCCTCGAGTCTGAAAAGGTTGGGAATCTCTGTACTAGGCTACAGGGTCCCGTCATGGAGCAGCACAGTTCGTCATGGGAACGGGGCCTCGGTGAGTATAATTTTTGTTTTTGTTTGGGGGCACTGTCTATAAGGGGGAGGTGGGAGACTGTATGGCACTGTCTACAAGAGGGAGGTGGGGGGGCTGTATGGCACGATCTACAAAAAGGAAGTGGGGGATTATGGCACCGTCTACAGGGAGGCTATATGGCAAAATCTACAGGGGGCACTATACTGTGTGGGGGCCACTAAGCGGACATTATACTGTGTAGGGGTACTACAGGTGGCATAATACTGTGGGCACAATTAGAGGACAAAATACTGTGTCCTTGAAGGGGTTGTAATATATTATTAAATATTATTACACTGTATGGGGGCACTAAAGGGGCATTATAATTTTTTTATGGGGCATTGTAATGGGTATGTCAACAGATACCCGCCCTCCAGTGATTTATCCAGTTTCCAAATCATAGGTGCTCGATATTACAATAATATCATCCACAAGGGGTGTAGACTTGAGGTTAATCAATCAGAGGCAATGTGACAATATTTCAAATTCAGATACATCATTATAATTCTTCACACATCAGGTTTGCAGGTGCCTTATCACTCTTGGCAAGAATATTCTTGTAAGGTGGGGAAGACATTCTCACATACATACTTGCCCTCCTCCCATCTCACTCCCTGTCTTCTTCTTCTTCTTCCCTTGAGTTTCACATGAGTACCAAGGCCAAAGATAACTAACTTTAATAACATGAAAACCTGTCTTAAAGGAACAATGACTTTCTTCATTACAAAAGAAACAAGATGGGGACTCCAGACACGATGGCCGCTGCACAAAATTAAATAATTGAAACATTATTTTTTCCAATTCAAAGTTTTTATTAGTTTTAATACAAACACATACAAAAACATATATAGAAAATGTGTCTCCATAATATAACCTGGCAAATAGGGTGCAGCCCAAACAAAAAGGGTAAACATCACAACCCAAGAGGAGCCCCCACCACTACAGCCATCTGGACAACACAATGGGAAGGAGTAGGACGGAAAAAGCAATGGTAAGGAGAGCCAAACAATGTGCAATACGTCAACGTCCTGTAGAACCTGAGATGCAATGGCCAAAGCATGGGAGCACCCCCACAGGGAGCAAAGACCATTCAGATTAGACACAAGGGAGAGAGGGAAAGAATAGCATAGGAGACAAACAAAGCAGGGAAGAGACTAGGGTAGGTTGTGGTGAGCCTGGTCTCCATCTCCGGATACTCATGAAGTCCTAAAAGTAAGAAAAGGCCGCTATGCACATAATAAATACCTGAGCGAGCCGAGCAAACCAGCCTTCTCCTTTACACTCGCATGCAGTCCCCTCTCAGATGCAATCACATGAGAAGGGATGAGTGCTGGACCTCAAGCCACCACAGTGCGGTAGGTGGGGAAAGAGAGAAACTGAAGCCACGGGGACCACATATTTGTATATTGTGCAGAGGCAGCCGGGGTCTGAGCCAAGAGGCGTTCCATACGCTGTATCAATGCAATCTCCTGAAACCGCCCTCCACTTGCGGTGGATGATCGCTTTAGCCGCCTGCAGAAGGTGCCTAATGAGAGAGCGCTTGTAGATGGGCAGGGGCATAGGGAACATAAATAAAAGGGTCGCCTCTGAGGAGCTAGGGACCGAAACCCCCGTAACTTCCAATATGATTTTAAGAATTGTGTCCCATAAGCTTCGCAAGGAGGGGCAACTCCACCAAATATGAGACATGGATCCCCCCGCCGCCCCACAGCGCCAACACGTGTTAGGTACAGATGGGTACCATTTATGCAGTGCAGAAGGGACCCGGTACCACCTAGAGATAATTTTGTAGCTGGTCTCCTGAGCTTGTATGGCAATCGAGGCTTTCTGGGACAGCTGGAAAGATCGCCTCCACTGTGCGTCAGTAAATGTCATGTTCAATTCAACCTCCCAAGCCTTGCAAAAGGATGGGAGGTGAGAAGATCGCTGGTCTAAGAGTAACCCATAGAGTGTGGAGATGGCATGTGCAGGGGGGCGGGTGGAAACACACAGTTTTTCAAAGTCAGTAAGGGGGCGATGAAGCTGCGCCTGGCGTTTAGTAGTATTATAGAAACTTTTTAATTGGGAGTATTGAAATATGTGGCGCGGTGAGGGCGGTTCAGCCGGGCAGATACTAGTTAATGGGAGCAAGGAAGGGTCAGATAGGACCTGAGTGAAATACATAGGATTAGTGGAAGATCTGCCTAAGAAAGAGAGGCGCGCCTCCCCAGCAGGAAATGCTGGATTGTCGGTAACAGGGGTCAATGGCCCCAGTAGGTCCACGAGCGAGCCCCCTTTCCCGGAAGAGCGCAGTGCCATGAGAGTGTGAAAAACAACAAAGGAGTCGGGTCTCAGTCTGTTCCCAGGCAGGGTCCATGGTAAAGTAGACAGGGTACGGGTACATAGCTGTTGGGCCAGTTGAACCCAAAGTTTAGAGTCAAAGTTATGAAAGAAGTCAAGAAGACGAGCATGAGTCGACGCCAGATAATAAAGACGACAGTCTGACCCCACCCGCGCCCCTGGAGCGAGTAAGAATAGCCCTACTCAGGCGGGGGCGACCTACTGGCCAGATGAAGGATGCAAAACACTGTTGGATACGCAGCCAATAAGAAGAGGGGATGGAGATGGAGAACGTCTGCAGGAGATACAGCAACTTGGGAAGGAGAGACATTTTAATAATGTTAATACGGCCAAACCAGGAAAATTCCTTTTTATGCCATGAGGCGAGATCCGTGCGGAATTTGCCTAGTAGGGGGGCAAAGTTATTAGTGAAGAGTTGGGACAGGTCAGAACCTATACGAACTCCCAAATACGTTATACCCCTAGGCGGCCAGGAAAAGGGGAAATTACTTTTGAGGAGTGAGAATGTCGCGGGCGGAAGAGATACATTCAGGGCCTCGGACTTGGAGAGGTTGATCTTAAAGTTGGACCATGAGCCAAAACGGGACAGCTCGGACATCAACAATGGGAGGGATACATGTGGGTCCGTAAGATAGACCAAAAGGTCGTCAGCAAAGGCGGAGCACTTATACTCCATCCCACGTATGCTAATACCTTTAATATCCGAGCTGTTCCGGATGGAGGCCATGAGGTGCTCCATGACTAGGACGTACAACAGTGGGGAGAGAGGACAGCCCTGCCTGGTACCGTTATGAATAGTAAAGGGCGCAGAGAGGGAGCCATTTATTTTTATTTGGGCAGATGGGGAGTGATAAAGGGCCATAATTTTACCTATGAAGGAGGGACCAAGGCCTATTTGTTGGAGAGTCTGGAGAAGAGCAGGCCAGGAGATCCTATCGAATGCCTTCTCTGCATCCAGGGACAGGATCATGAGGGGGATATGGTGGGACTGGGCATGATGGATAATATCTAGGGTTTTCAGGGTGTTATCCCGCGCCTCTCGGCCCGGCACAAAGCCCACCTGATCTGGGTGAATTAAATGGGGAAGGTGGGTATTTAATCTGTTCGTGAGCAGTTTGGCATATATTTTCAAATCCACATTGAGCAAAGAAATGGGGCGGTAGCTGGAGCAGAGCTGTGGATCCTTACTGGGTTTAGGGATAACTGTAATATGTGCCAAGGTGGAGCCCGTGGGGAACAAAACTGCAGGGGAGATAGAATTGAAGGCGTGGAGAAGAAGTGGCGCCAAACCCTCAGTCAATGTCTTTTAGAATTTGGCAGTATATCCATCCGGACCTGGACTCTTCCCCCCCCGGAAGATCCCTGATAACTGCAAGGAGCTCCGGTAAAGTAAAATCAGCGTCCATCTCCTCAGCCACCGCACTAGATAAAGGGGTGGAGGGAGAGGGGAAAAAGACTTGAGGAAGAGTCAGCAGAGGGTCGAAGGTTATAGAGATCCGAATAAAAGGCATGAAAACAATCCGCGATCTCGGGGGTTGTGTGGACTACTTGGCCAACAGGGGATTTCATGAGTGGTATATGGGATTGGGCCAACTGGGCCCTTAACGCCCTGGCCAACATGCGTCCGCTTTTGTTTCCAAACTCATAAAACGTACTCCTACAAACTTGGAGGGCATGCTGCTGGGCCGAGTCTAAGGGTATGTTCACACGGCGGGGGTCCGTAACGGCTGAAATTACGGGGATGTTTCAGCCTGAAAACATCCCCGTAATTTCAGCCGTACCGGCATGTGCAGGCGCTTGAACGCCGCGTCAATTACGGCCGTAATTAGCGCTGCTATTCATTGGAGTCAATGAATAGCGGCTCCAACTACGGCCAAAGAAGTGACAGGTCACTTCTTTGACGCGGGCGTCTATTTACGCGCCGTCATTTGACAGCGGCGCGTAAATATACGCCTCGTGTGAACAGACAAACGTCTGCCCATTGCTTTCAATGGGCAGATGTTTGTCAGCGCTATTGAGGCGCTATTTTCGGGCGTAATTCGGGGCAAAAACGCCCGAATTACGTCCGTAAATAGGCCGTGTGAACATACCCTAACAGACGTCTAGCTTCTTGGCGGGCGCTCTGCAGCTCCCGCGGGAGTGTGAGAGAGAGCGCACGTTTGTGGGCCAATTCAAGGGAGCTAATTTTTTGAAGAGCAAGCTTCAGGGAATGGGCACGTTCTCTTTTAAGCCGCGCGCCATGTTTAATGAGGACCCCGCGGAGCACACATTTAAATGCCTCCCACTGCATCATGGGGGAAGTGGTATCACGGGCGTGGTCGGACACGAAATGATCAATAGTTTGTAACAGCTCAGTACCACAAATCCCATCAAGAAGCAGGGACTCATTAAGTCTCCAAGACCAGGGACCTTTAGTGAGAAAAGGAAGGTGCAGAGTACAAAACACCGGAGCATGATCAGACCATAAAATATTACCTATGGACGTGGAAACTGCCCATGGGAGGGCATGATGTTGGAGGAGGATGTAGTCCAAGCGACTGTAGGTGCCATGCGGATTAGAGTAGAAGCTAAAGTCTTTATCAGAGGGATGTTGAAGGCGCCAAGCATCGCATAACGGAAGCTGAGATAGTGCGCGTCTCACCCGTCTGATAGCGCCATAGGCGATACTGGAGCGACCAGTAGAATTATCTAGGGTCGGGTCCAAGGTGAGGTTAAAATCACTGCATAACACTACAGTCCCCCGTACAACCGGTATGGCAGTGTCTATAAGCTCAAGGAGGAAAGGGACCTGACCAGTATTAGGGGCATAGGCATTGATCACCGTGAACTCACGTCCACCAATGTTCAAGACTAGGATGACATATCTACCGTCTGCGTCGGTGACAATATTGAGGGCCTGATGGGAGAGGGATTTGTGCAAAGCTATGGCTACCCCGCAGGATCTGGAATGTGGGTTGTTACTAAAGTGCCAGTGTGTATAAAATTTGTGCCTAATAGGCTGGGAATGACCCTCCTTAAAGTGTGTTTCCTGGAAACAAGCGATATGTACCTTCCGCTTATGGAGGTGATGCAGGATTTGCGCTCTCTTCTCAGGTGTATTCAACCCCTTCACATTGAAGGAGGCCACGGTGAGGTCAGCCATGGGCGGATGCGGAACCGCAGTCTGAAATGTTCCGGAGAGAACAGGAGAGGAAGGAGACCAGGATCACCACACAGAAGAGGACAGGAAGAGGGGGGAACAACATTACGTGAGAAAAAAAAAAAAAAAGGCAGCAACAGAGAAACTGCCGCATAAGCTAAACACAGAAATATAAAGGACCAGTGAGCAACATCAGCGCTCTGGATCGGTCCAGTACCTACAGGGGGAAAGTGACAGCCAGCCATGAGAGCGACCCGCTCTCCCAGCATATAATAAAATAAGTATAAATATACACAGCTATTGTTATAGATACATTGAGAATAGAGGGGAAGGCATATAGCAGTAATAATGAACACAATTACTTAAGGCAGAAAACAAACTAGGCATCTCACAGTAAGTAAAAACATAAGAAGGCTTCCAGGAACATAAAGAATCTCGGACAGCAAACTAAGTTCCAAAGTATACACATGAGGCTCCCAGCAACCCAGGTCCTCATGCTGACGGGGCCGTCTCATCTAAGCGAGCATGCTCCCAGCCGCGTCCGCGGCCAGATCGCCTTCTGGGGCCCCTCGGAGGCCGGCCTCCCATCAAATCCTGGCGTGACAAAGGAGGGCGTCCTAGCTGGGTTCCCCTGCCTGCAGAGGACAGCAACGAGGGCCACTCTTGGATGGAGACGGAAGGAAGGTCGAGCTCTCTAAGGAAGTCAGGTAAGTCATTGGGAGACCGCAAGGCATAGGTGTGACCCTCGCGTCTGACAATTAGGGCAAAGGGGAAGCCCCATCTATAGATGATACCCCGGTTCCGAAGAACCTCCAAGAGGGGCTTCAGCGCTGCTCTCTGCGCCAGGGTGTGTCTGGACAGGTCCGGTAATATACGAATCTGCGTCCCGTGGTGAGAAATGGAGGATTTTGTCTGACTTTTTGCAGAATAGCTTCTTTGATGGCATAGAAATGTATCCGGCAAATAACATCTCGAGGCCGCAGGTCATCAAGACTCAATGGACGGAGGGCTCTGTGAGCTCGGTCAAGTTCAATATGAGTATTTGTTGTTGAAGATAGTAGACAATGTGGAGAAAAGATCGGCTGCTGGGATAGATTCAGGTAGACCCCGGATACGTATATCGTTTCTCCGGTTACGATTCTCAATGTTGTCCAGATGTTGTTGCAAAGTAAACAATTGAGCAGAAAGATGCTGTAGGGTGGCTTGTACATTGGTCAGTGCTGCATTGTCAGCGGCCCGGTCCTGGGCGAGAGAATCCACCCTGGTGGAGAGTGAGGAAAGTTCCGCTCGAAACTGAGAGAACTCCAGCTTGCATTCGTCTACTATCTGTCTGGCAAAGGAAGTCATATCCGCCCTAGTGGGTAGCAGTTCGGCCATCTGACGTATGTCCAGGAGAGTTGCCGGTCTATTTTCATCGACAGGTATAGATGAGAAGTCCATTTGACTTAATCCAGGAACACCCGGAATAGGCTCCAGGGTGTGGACAGATTCCAGAGCCTGGTGGCCCGAGGAGAGGCTGGCGAAGCCCTGACTGTGGGCGCGTGAGGGCGGTAAGGGTTGATGGGGCGGGGTAGGCCCCTGGGTCATTGTAGGCGTGAAGATCAGGGGGGCACGGGGTTGGTTACCCCAGGAGGGGCCAGAGGGCCAGACAGGGGGAGTTCCCAATGGGCTAGAGCCCATGTGAGGTCGAGGGAGCACGGGGGCCTGAGCAGCATATACAGGGACATGGGGTCCATGACCCCCGTACTCACAGTTTAGTCCCGACAGCGTTGCTGGTGCAGCCTGGGGAGGAAGGGCTGGAAGCTGGAGCCTTTCTTGGGACTCAGGCCCATCCCCACAGGAGTCCTCCAGCACGGCTGCGCGTCCAATGCCTGGAGGCGTTCTGCTCCCAGCAGGAGCTGTCAGCGGAGCCTCCGGTCTGAGAGCGGAAGTTGGGAGGACCGCTTCCTCCACAGGACCCACTTCCGGTCGCATCGCTCCCTGTAGCACATGGCGGCGGCCATCTTGGAAGGCCATGTGCGCGGCCCGGATCAGCAGGCCCTCCGTCGCAACTTCATGTGCAGCAGCACGTCGCGGAGGGGTCTCCACATTCCCGACCCCTCCCTCGGGCGAGGTCGGCCGGGAGCGCAGGAGGGTACAGGCCGGGTCTGGAAGAGCCGTAGGAGAGTCGCGGCGGCCATCTTGAGGGGCCACATGTGCGCTATTACTCGCCGCGCCGTCCTCATCAGCAGCAACGGCGGTGGCGGCTGGGACTTCAGTGGAGCGCAGGGGGGCCCTCCTAGGCCTGGCTCCCCTATCCGGAGAGGTCGGCCAGGATCGAGCAGCCGTTCCTGCAAGGCCGGGATCCGCCACACTGAGGTCGCGGCGGCCATCTTGGGCGGCAGAACAGTGCGTAGTCCAGGATCCAGCAGCTACCTCGTCCCCATCCTGGAGCGAGGAGGCAGAAGACCCCAGCGGAGGCACCTCAGAAGGTAGGGAACCGTCTAGTGTTAGCTGGGCATAGCTCTCAGGGCATTGGGGAGGTTCAGGTGTCAGGGCCAGGCGGCCATCTTGCCCTCGGGCCGGGCTGGGCCTCTATGGTGCATAGGAGTTTGTCTCCCAAAGAAGGCCTCAATAGCAGGCTGGGGAGATGGAGGCCGTGTAGAGGGGGCCACCTTGCCTATTTTGTTCGCCTTCCCCATAATAGAAGTGGGATGTTAGCCAATATAGTGGACGCTGGTGGAGGAGCTCAAGAAAGCACGTCTTCACTCAAGCATAGTTGGCCACGCCCCCTTAAACATTATTTGAATCACTTTCACACAGACCCCCCTGTATATAGCATCACACACATCCCCCTGTAGAAAGCATCACACCCCCCTGTAGAGAGCATCACACACATCCGCCTGATAGCGCCACACACACCCCCCTGTAGAGAGCGTCACACACACCCCTGTAGATAGTATCACACACATCCCCCTGTAGACAGCATCACACACATCCCCCTGATAGTATCACACAGCCCCCCTTGTAGATGTCCTGAGGGTGCAGATACAATTGAATGTGACTGTCGCTAGCACCGGGGCCCCCTCCGGTGCTAGCGACGCCACTGCATCCCCCCGCCGCATGTGACAGTGTGCGGGCTTAAAAAAATCAGTGAGCGGGGGAACCTTGGAATGTGCGCAGCCGCGCACCTTATAGGGAACACTGATTGTGAGGTTCTGCAGCAGCTGAAGTGTGTATTATAAGGTTCTGTAGCAGCTGAGGTGTTTTATAATGTAAAGCAGCATCTAAGGTGTATATTATGAGGTTTTGCAGTAGCTGAGGTGTGTATGATGAAATTCTGCAACAGCTGAGATACAGAATTGTAGAATACACACTGCTGTCTGAACTGCTCCATACCATAACCCCTCCTCCACCAAATTGTACAGTAGGAACAATGCCTATATAATTGCATTAATCTCTCACTTTACAGATTTCACTTTACATGTATATTTTTTGTTTAGAGGGGTTGTTCCATTAGGACAACCCATTAGGGCTTAAAGATCAATTCTCCCTCTAAGGCCTCATGCACACGACCGTAGCCATGTGTACGGCTGTGATTTTCGGGTCGGCCGGCTGTGGACTGTCAGCCGCGAGCCACCCGCCAATCGCGGGACATGCAGATGGCCGCGGCCATTCTTTTCAATGAGCCCGGACCGCAGAAGACGGCCGTAATAAGACAGGTCTGTTCTTTCTGCGGTGCGGGCTCCCGGGCCATGCACAGACCGTAAAAACTACGGTCGTGTGCATGGCCCCATAGAAATGAATGGGATTGCAATTCTCCCGTGGATTTTCGGAGGAATTGCGGCCGCAAAAGCACGTTCGTGTGCATGGGGCCTAAGATGTGCGTATGGGAAAGGAAAGAGTTAAAACAATATACTAATGAGGACAGCTCTACCTGTTTGCAGTAGGGTTGTCACGATACCAGAATTTTGACTTCCGATACTTCGTGTAGTACTGCAATTCTCTATACCAAAACTATACTTTGCCAAAAAAAAAAGAAAAGAAAGTTCTTCCATTTTCTGATGTGAGGCGTGTGGTGTGATGAATTTTGTACCTTCATGTACCTCACATTAATAGTAATAAACCCCATCATGTTCCTCACAGTCATAATGGACAACATTGGGTTAATGTGTAAGGTACATGATGGGGTTAACTACTATTAGTGTGAGGCACATGGAAATGAGAAATTATTTTTTTACAGCGTACACATCTTAAACGATGCAAAAAAACAAATAATTGTTGTGCCGTTTGCTACGGTCACGACGATACCAAATATGTTTATATTTCATGCATTGAGACTTTTATTTTAATGTTTATTGTAAAAAAATGTGTATGTGTATTTAAGTTTTTTATTTTATTTAACATTACTTTTCTATTTTTAAACTTTAATGTACTGGCATATATCTACAGCCATTATCTACTGGCATATATCTACAGCCATTATCTACTGGCATATATCTACAGCCATTGCCCCGCTCCTGGTGTGCGCGGCACACTTGTGGTGCCTGCTAGGTCAGCATGATGTGATGCGGCCAGTGCTGCACTATGAGCGCCAGTGCTGAAGACAGAACATGGGGGCTGCATCACATCTTACTACTGACTACATTCATGTGTTACATTACTAAGATGTGCGGCCGCATAACTTAGTATCGAAATACATGAATTAACAGTATTGAACCGTTTGAGGGTGCAGGGCATCGAAATAATATCAATATTTCAATGTATCATGCAACCCTAGACTGCAAGTTTTGGAATTTTTAATTCTACCATTTCCAGAGTGCACAGCTTAACCCCTTCGCGCTCAGGTCAGTACTATTACGTCCTGCTGAGCGCATCGTTCGCGCTCAGCTCAGTAATAGTACTGACCTGAGTTAACACGGCGCCATCTTTCCCCGGCGCGTGTCTGAGCTGTGATACCTGCTGTTTCCGACAGCAGGCTATCACAGCTTAGTGTGCAGGGACCGATCGCGGTGGTCCCCGCCGATTAACCCCTTAGAAGCCGCGTTCAATAGCGATCGCGGCTTCTTAGGGGTTAAGCTGCCATCGCCGGCCTGCTACACGATAGCGGGCCGCGATGGCTACTATGGCAACCAGAATCCTAACAATGGACTCTGGCTACGTCATCGACGGAAGCCTAGTGGGTCCTGACAAAGTCAGGACCCACTATGCTTCCTGTCAGCGAACAGCTGACAGCTCTAATACACTGCACTACGTATGTAGTGCAGTGTATTAGAATAGCGATCAGAGCCTCCTGCCCCCATGTCCCCTAGTGGGACAAAGTAAAAAAAGTGTAAAAAAGTAAAAAGAAGTTGTGTAAAAATAAGAAAATAAAAGATTTAAAAGTGCTAAAAGTAAAAATCCCCCTTTTTCCCTTATCAGTCCTTTATTATTAATAAAAATATATAAATAAACAAATAAACTATACATAATTGGTATCGCCGCGTCCGTAACGGCCTGAACTACAAAACGATGTTGTTATTTATCCAGCGCGGTGAACGCCGTAAAAGAAAATAATAATAAACCGTACCACAATCACAATTGTTTGGTCACTTCATCTCCCAAAAAATGGAATAAAAAGAGATCAAAAAGTCGCATGTACCGAAAAATGGTACTGATCGAAACTACAGTTCGTTACGCAAAAAATAAGTCTTCGCACGACTTTCCTGATGGAAAAATAAAACAGTTCTGGCTCTTAGAATAAGGTAACACAAAAAGTAAATTATACTTTACAAAATGTATTTTATTGTGCCATAAGACATAAAATAAAACTATAAACATATGGTATCGCCGTAATCGTATCGCCCCGCAGAATAAAGTGAATATGTAATTTATAGTGCACGGTGAACGCTGTAAAAAAAATAGAATAAAAAACAATAGTAAAATTGCTGTTTTTTAGTCACCACGCCACCTAAAAATAGAATAAAAACTGATCAAAAAGCCGCATGCACCCCATGAAAACTACAATGGATTCCTCAAGGTCTCTAGTTTCCAAAAAGGGGTCACTTTTGGGGGGTTTCAACTGTTTTAGCACCACAAGACCTCTTCAAACCGGACATGGTGCCTAATAAATTAAATTAAATTAATTAAATGTCACCTCTACTTTGCTCTAAATTCCTGTGAAACACCTAAAGGGTGTTAGGGATCTGCCAGGTACTTCATCTAGGTATACTCCTGGGATTAATCAATCCACACCTGAGGTCAGACCTGTTCGACTGACACCATCTCCCACCAACCAGGGTGGCAGGCTCAGGAGTGGGAGAGCCTATCGCGGCCTGGTCTGTCGGAGTTAGCTCCGCCCCCTGTCCTTTATTACCTGCCCTGTTCTCTCCCTCAGTGCTTGTAATTCTTTTGGATTCCTGGCCCCACTGCTGCTTGCTCCAGCCTGCTTCTGCCGTGCTTCTGCCTTGCTGCAGTTCTGCTTGACCTGCTTTGCTTTGCCCCTGGCTTGCTTCTGTCTCCGTGCCCGCTCGGGTGTACTCACTTCGTCCTGGTCCTGACTGTTCGTTCGCCGCTCCGTTTCCTTGTGGCGTTCCGTGGCTATTGCCCCTTCCCTTGCGTGTTCCCTGTTTGTTTTCCCGTGCACTTAGACAGCGTAGGGACCGCCGCCCAGTTGTACCTCGTCGCCTAGGGCGGGTCGTTGCAAGTAGGCAGGGACAGGGCGGTGGGTAGATTAGGGCTCACTTTCCCTTCACCTCCTTCCTGCCATTACATAATTACAAGCCCTTACCTAGTCTACCATTTCTCCTACGCTGACGCTATCATGGACCCCCTTGAGACCCTGACCCAGCAGATGCAGGGCCTCTCCCTACAGGTCCAGGCCCTGGCCCAAAGGGTCAATCAGGGTGACGCTGCTTTAGTAGTACCCCTCACCTCACCTCTAGAACCCGACCTCAAGTTACCTGACCGGTTCTCAGGGGACCGTAAGACGTTTCTCTCCTTCCGGGAGAGTTGCAGACTGTATTTCCGCCTAAAGCCCCACTCCTCAGGTTCCGAGAACCAGCGGGTGGGTATCATCATATCCCGACTCCAGGAAGGGCCCCAAGAGTGGGCCTTCTCCTTGGCTCCTGACGCCCCTGAACTTTCCTCTGTTGATCGTTTTTTCTCTGCCCTCGGACTCATTTACGACGAGACTGACAGGACTGCTTTAGCCGAGAGTCAGCTGGTGACCTTACGTCAGGGTAGGAGACCGGTTGAGGAATACTGTTCTGATTTTAGGAAGTGGTGCGTAGCTTCTCAGTGGAACGATCCGGCCCTAAGGTGCCAGTTTAGGTTAGGATTATCTGACGCCCTGAAGGATCTGCTGGTTAGCTACCCCTCGTCTGACTCCCTTGACCAGGTTATGGCCCTAGCAGTACGACTTGACCGACGTCTCAGGGAACGTCAGCTAGAACGCTTCAGTGTGCTCCCCTCTGACTTTTCTGCGATCCCCCCCGAGGTCCCGTCTCCTCGCCCCTCTACGGAGGACTCGGAGGTACCTATGCAACTCGGGGCCTCCATGTCCCCTCGACAACGTAGGGAGTTTCGCAGAATGAATGGTCTCTGCTTCTACTGTGGGGACGACAAGCATCTACTGAACACCTGTCCCAGGCGCAAGAATAAGAAGCCGGAAAACTTCCGCGCCTAAGTGATCATCGGGGAGGTCACTTGGGCGCACAGGTATTTCCCGTTAATGTGAAACGCAATAAAATTTTGCTTCCCTTTCAGGTCTCGTTTGCTGGCCGGTCTGCCACGGGCAGTGCTTTCGTGGATTCTGGCTCATCTGCTAATATCATGTCTGTGGAATTTGCTATGTCTCTAAAGATGCTTTGTATTGATTTACCTTATCCTATCCCTGTAGTAGGAATCGACTCAACTCCCCTTGCTAATGGTTATTTTACTCAGCATACTCCTGTTTTTGAACTCCTGGTTGGCTCCATGCATTTGGAGCAGTGCTCTGTACTGGTGATGCAGGGATTATCGTCTGATCTGGTATTAGGTCTTCCCTGGTTGCAGTTGCATAATCCCACGTTTGATTGGAATACTGGGGATCTCACCAAATGGGGTAATGAATGTCTTATGTCATGTCTTTCTGTTAACTCTATTTCTCCCCGGGAGGAGGTAAACACGCTTCCTGAGTTTGTTCAGGACTTCGCCGATGTGTTTTCTAAGGAGGCCTCCGAGGTGTTGCCCCCCCATAGAGATTACGATTGCGCTATCGATTTGGTGCCTGGTGCCAAGCTTCCTAAGGGTAGGATATTTAATCTTTCATGTCCTGAACGTGAAGCTATGAGGGTGTATATCCAAGAATGCCTGGCCAAGGGTTTCATTCGCCCCTCGACTTCTCCTGTAGGTGCTGGCTTCTTCTTCGTGGGGAAGAAGGATGGTGGTCTTAGGCCGTGCATTGATTATCGTAACCTGAATAAGGTCACCGTAAGGAACCAGTACCCACTTCCTTTGATTCCGGATCTTTTTAATCAGGTTCAGGGAGCCCAATGGTTTTCTAAGTTCGATCTACGGGGGGCATATAACCTTATCCGCATCAAAGAGGGGGATGAGTGGAAAACTGCGTTCAACACACCCGAGGGTCATTTCGAATACCTGGTCATGCCCTTTGGGTTGTGTAATGCCCCTGCTGTCTTCCAGAATTTTATTAATGAAATCCTGAGAGAGTACCTGGGTAATTTTCTTGTTGTGTACCTTGATGACATACTGGTGTTTTCCAAGGACTGGTCCTCCCACGTGGAGCATGTCAGGAAGGTGCTCCAGGTCCTTCGGGAGAATAATCTGTTTGCTAAGACTGAAAAATGTGTCTTTGGGGTACAGGAGATACCATTTTTAGGGCAAATCCTCACTCCTCATGAATTCCGCATGGACCCTGCCAAGGTTCAGGCTGTGGCGGAATGGGTCCAACCTGCCTCCCTTAAGGCGTTACAGTGTTTTTTAGGGTTCGCCAACTATTACAGGAGATTTATTGCCAACTTCTCGGTCGTCGCTAAGCCTCTTACGGACCTTACCCGCAAGGGTGCTGATGTCCTCCATTGGCCCCCTGAGGCCGTCCAGGCCTTTGAGACTCTCAAGAAGTGCTTTATCTCTGCCCCCGTGCTGATTCAGCCCAACCAAGAGGAGCCATTTATTGTGGAGGTTGACGCTTCCGAGGTGGGAGTGGGGGCCGTCTTGTCCCAGGGTACCAGCTCCCTCACCCATCTCCGCCCCTGTGCTTACTTCTCTAGGAAGTTTTCGCCCACGGAGAGTAACTATGATATTGGCAACCGCGAACTTCTAGCCATTAAATGGGCTTTTGAGGAGTGGCGGCACTTCCTGGAGGGGGCCAGACACCAGGTAACGGTCCTTACGGATCACAAGAATCTGGTTTTCCTAGAATCGGCCCGGAGGCTTAATCCTAGACAAGCTCGGTGGGCACTATTCTTTACCAGATTTAATTTCTTGGTTACCTATAGGGCTGGGTCCAAGAATATTAAGGCTGATGCTCTGTCACGTAGTTTCATGGCCAATCCTCCTTCCGAGAAGGATCCTGCTTGTATTTTACCCCCTGGTATAATCGTCTCTGCCACGGATTCTGATTTAGCTTCTGATATCGCGGCTGATCAGGGTGCAGCTCCCGGGAACGTCCCTGGGGACAAACTGTTTGTTCCCCTGCAATACCGGCTGAGGGTACTCAGGGAAAACCATGACTCCGCTCTATCTGGTCATCCTGGCATCTTGGGCACCAAACACCTCATTACCAGAAACTATTGGTGGCCTGGGTTGCCTAAAGACGTTAGGGCTTACGTCGCCGCTTGTGAGGTTTGCGCTAGGTCCAAAACCCCTAGGTCCCGACCTGCGGGCCTACTACGTTCCTTGCCCATTCCCCAGAGACCTTGGACCCATATCTCCATGGATTTTATCACCGATTTGCCTCCATCTCAGGGCAAGTCGGTGGTGTGGGTGGTAGTCGACCGCTTCAGCAAGATGTGCCACTTTGTGCCCCTTAAGAAGCTACCTAACGCCAAGACGTTAGCTTCTTTGTTTGTGAAACACATCCTGCGTCTCCATGGGGCCCCAGTCAATATCGTTTCTGACAGAGGGGTACAATTTGTTTCCTTATTTTGGAGAGCTTTTTGTAAAAAGTTGGAGATTGATCTGTCCTTCTCCTCCGCCTTCCATCCCGAAACTAATGGCCAAACGGAAAGGACCAACCAATCCCTGGAACAATATTTAAGGTGTTTCATCTCTGACTGTCAATTCGATTGGGTCTCATTCCTTCCCCTTGCTGAATTTTCCCTGAATAACCGGGTCAGTAACTCGTCAGGGGTCTCCCCGTTTTTCTGTAATTTCGGGTTTAACCCAAGGTTCTCCTCCGTCTCCCCTGGTTGTTCCAATAATCCTGAGGTAGAGGATGTTCATCGGGAACTGTGCACTGTCTGGGCCCAGGTTCAGAAGAACCTAGAGGCGTCCCAGAGCGCACAAAAGATTCAGGCGGATAGTAGACGTTCTGCTAACCCCCGATTTGTCGTCGGGGATTTGGTCTGGTTGTCGTCCAGGAACTTGCGCCTTAAGGTCCCGTCCAGGAAGTTTGCTCCCCGATTTATTGGACCTTATAAGATCATTGAAGTCCTCAACCCTGTTTCCTTCCGTCTGGAGCTCCCCCCATCCTTTCGCATACATGACGTCTTCCATGCCTCCCTCCTTAAACGCTGCTCCCCGTCCTGGTCCCCCTCGAGGATACCTCCTGTTCCCGTTCTCACCCCTGAGGGGGTGGAATTCGAGGTGGCCAAGATTATGGACAGTAGGATGATCCAGGGCTCCCTCCAGTACCTGGTCCATTGGAGAGGATACGGGCCGGAGGAGAGGACTTGGGTACCTGCCCGTGATGTTCACGCTGGGGTATTGATCAGGAGGTTCCACCTTCTCTTCCCCACTAAACCGGGTCCCCTTAGTAAGGGTCCGGTGGCCCCTCATAAAAGGGGGAGTACTGTTAGGGATCTGCCAGGTACTTCATCTAGGTATACTCCTGGGATTAATCAATCCACACCTGAGGTCAGACCTGTTCGACTGACACCATCTCCCACCAACAAGGGTGGCAGGCTCAGGAGTGGGAGAGCCTATCGCGGCCTGGTCTGTCGGAGTTAGCTCCGCCCCCTGTCCTTTATTACCTGCCCTGTTCTCTCCCTCAGTGCTTGTAATTCTTTTGGATTCCTGGCCCCACTGCTGCTTGCTCCAGCCTGCTTCTGCCGTGCTTCTGCCTTGCTGCAGTTCTGCTTGACATGCTTTGCTTTGCCCCTGGCTTGCTTCTGTCTCCGTGCCCGCTCGGGTGTACTCACTTCGTCCTGGTCCTGACTGTTCGTTCGCCGCTCCGTTTCCTTGTGGCGTTCCGTGGCTATTGCCCCTTCCCTTGCGTGTTCCCTGTTTGTTTTCCCGTGCACTTAGACAGCGTAGGGACCGCCGCCCAGTTGTACCTCGTCGCCTAGGGCGGGTTGTTGCAAGTAGGCAGGGACAGGGCGGTGGGTAGATTAGGGCTCACTTTCCCTTCACCTCCTTCCTGCCATTACAAAGGGTTAATAAACTTTCTAAATGCTGTTATGAATACTTTGAGGGGTCTAGTTTCTGAAATGGGGTGTTTGATAAGGGTGTCTAATATATGGGCCCCTCAAAGCAACTTCAGATCTGAGCTGGAAACTAAAAAATAAAATAAAAATGAGGCAATACTTTGCTTCTTACATTATACTGATAATGAGCCGTGCCCACCCCGAGATGACCCCAGTTTTGACCGTTTGTATAAACGGAGACCCCTATTGGACCGTTTCAGTGCCCGGTTTTCCCAAGCATACACCCCTGAGAATTGTATTTCTATTGATGAGTCCTTGGTACATTTTAAAGGGAGGGTTCAATTCCGCGAGTACCTGCCGGGTAGGAGGGCAAGGTATGGCGTGAAGATGTATAAGCTGTGCGAGAGTGCATGAGGGTAAACCTACAAATTTAGGATATATGAAGGAAAGGACACCAGTATTCAGCCCCCAGAATGCCCCCCCCCCCTTACTGGGAGTTAATGCAAAAATTGTGTGGGATTTGGTGCACCCACTGCTGGACCAGGGTCACCACCTCTACCTGGATAATTTTTATACCAGCGTCCCACTCTTCAACTGCCTCACTTCCAGAAGTCCTGCGGCATGCGGCACTGCTAGAAGAAATCTGAGAGGCCTCCCTAAGACTCTGCTTGGGCAAACAAGAAGGGGTGAGAGCTGGGCACATTCTAGCAGCAACATATTGTGTGTCACGTACAAGACAAGAGAGATGTCCCACCAGTACCCATGTACCTGTACGAGGTACCAGTACAGAGACCCCCAAACCAGACTGCATCCTGGACTACAATAGGTACATGGGAGGGGTGGACTTGTCAGATCAAGTCCTGAAGCCCTACAGTACTTCTGGAAGCGGGGCCACACGCATCGTACCAGGGCAACACTTTTTAGGAGAAGTTCCCCAAACTGGCAAGAAGGGAAAAAGTCAAAAGAGGTGCAAAGTCTGCTATAAGAGGGGGATACAGAAGGATACAATATATCAATGTGACGCGTGTCCCGAAAAATCAGAGCTCTGTATGAAAGAGTGTTTTAAAATTTATCATCCATCCCTTTTTTTTAATTTACCCCAGTTTTACTCGCTCTGATCCACTTCGCACAGCTTACCCCTCCTCATCTTTCCCCTCTGAGCCCTGCTGCGTGCCCAGGCAGCTGATAACAGCCACATGTAGGGTATTGCCGTACCCGGGAGAACCAACATTACAGTTTATGAGGTGTATATCTCCGGTGGCGCATGCTGGGCACAATATATCGGACACTGAATTGGCATATATGTATAGAAAATTGCAAATTTCACTCTGCACCAACTGCTGCGCATTATCTTTTACACAATACCTGTGGGGTCAAAATGCTCACTATACCTCTAGATGAATGCCTTAAGGGGTGTAGATTTTAAAACAGGGTCACTTCTCGGGGGTTTCAACTGTACCGGTACCTTAGGGGCTTCTGCGTACAAGACTTAGCACCAGAAAAGCTCCAGTATTCCAAATGGTGGTCCTTTCCTTCTGAGCCCTGCCATGTGCCCAGGCAGCTAATAACAGCCACATGTAGGGTATTGCCGTACCCGGGAGAACCCACATTACAGTTTATGGGGTGTATGTCTCCGGTGGCACATGCTGGGCACAATATATCGGACACTGACATGGCATATATATAGAAAATTGCAAATCTCACTCTGCACCATCTGTTGCGCATTATCTTTTACACAATACCTGTGGGGTCAAAATGCTCACTACACCTATAGATGAATTCCTTAAGGGGTGTCGTTTTAAAAACGGGGTCACTTCTCGGGGGTTTCAACTGTACTGATACCTCAGGGGCAGTGGCGTAACTACCGCGGTAGCAGCAGTAGCGGCTGCTACGGGGCCCGGGGCTTGAGGGGGCCCGGTGGCGCCGCTAGCAGCCGTTATGGCTACTACAGCGGTAGCGTCGCTACTGTGGGGCCCGCGACGCCGAGCCTTACACAGGCCCTCTCATGCCTGTAGGTGTCGCTAGCACCGGAGGGGGCCCCAGTGCTAGCGGCAGCCAAATACATGTATTAGCACTGAATGGCCGGGCATGTTCCGTGCCTGACCATCCAGTGCCTTACAATGACACTGATTGGCTAGCGGCGCGATGACATCATCGCGCCGCTTCCATGCTTAGAAGGTGCTGATTGGCGGGGCAAGTCATTCTGCCCCGCCAATCAGAGTCATTGGAGGACGCTCGTTCAGCTCCTGCAGACATGCTCAGAAGAGAGCATGTCTGCATCGCCAGTGAACAGCGTGGGAACCGGAGAATGTGAGTATGTCAAGTTTTTGTTTTTTTCCCCTCATAAAAATGTGAATGGCATTATCTATAGTGGGGGGGGGGTCATCTTTATGTGGGCTATTATATATAGGGTTCTATATGTGGGGCAGTAGCTACAGGGGGGTCTATATGTGGGGGTGTGGGCCACTATATACAGGGGGCTCTATATGTGGGCCATTATATACAGGGGGCTCTATATGTGGGCCACTATATACAGGGGGGGTCTATATGTTTGCCACTATATACAGGGGGCTCTATATGTGAGCCATTATATACAGGGGGCTCTATATGTGGGCCACTATATACAGGGGGGTCTATATGTGGGCCACTATATACAGGGGGGGGTTACCTGTGGGGCACTAGCAACAGGGTGGCTATATGTAGTGCACAGTCTACAGGGGTGGGCTATATGTGGGACACTATATACAGGGGGAGCTATATGTGAGACACTATGTACAGAGGTGGGCTATACGTGGAGCAAGAACTATAGGGGAAGCTATATGTAGGGCAGCACCGTGGCTCAGTGGTTAGCACTATTGCCTTGCAGCTCTGGAGTCCATATGTGGGCACTATCTATAGGGGCTTCTATGTAGGTCACTATCTACAGGGGCCACGTTGTGTGTTTGTGACAGTTATATTTAGATGTGTTGAGAATTTTAACTTTGTTTACAGGTGCAGAAATGTTTTAAAAGTGAGAAGCTGAAGACATCTGAACGGAAAACTGCAGAAATGGGTCATGGCCGGTAGAAATCCATCATAGATGTCTGAACCGGAGGGAGAAGAAAAGAACTAGAATCTGAGACGTCACCGGTGAGTCACTTAATGTAAATGTTTATTCTGCCTCTAATCAGTATTGTAGTCACTGTATGATCTGCAGCGAGATGATGGTGGTATGATTTTTTTTGTGAAACCGCATCTCCCAGCATATCCTTATCATTGTTCAGGCCATGCTGGGAGCTGTAGTTTTACGCCGTACAAACCTATACGCAGTGGCGTAACTACCGCTATAGCAGCCGTAGCGACTTCTACAGGGCCTGCAGCATGAGGGGGCCCGTGCCACCCGCCGGCACGGCCCCCTCCCATGGCAGCAGGCTCCGCTAGCAGCCGCAATGGCTGCTACAGCACGACGCCACTGAAGGGGTTGTTCCTACATAAGACATGTATCCCCTAATCACAGGATAGGGGATACATGTGTGATCGCTGGCAGCGATGAGGAGAACGGGGGACCGAAAGTCCCCCCTAAGTTCTCCATGACAAACCTCGGACTTCCGGGGTCTGTGTCGGCAGCTCCGTAGAAATGAATGGAGCGCCGGTCGCGCTTGTGCGCATGCGTGACTAGCGCTCCTTTAATTTTTATTGAGCTGCGCAGACGCCGGAAGTCCGAAGTTAGTCATGGAGAACTTCGGGGGACTTTCGGTCCCCCATTCTCCTTATCGCTGCCAGCGATCACACATGTATCCCCTATCCTGTGGATAGGGGATGCATGTCTTTTGTAGGACAAACTATAGGCCGTTTTTTTTTGGGGGGGGGGGTACATTGCGTTATCTACAGAGTAGGCTGTATGGCATTATCTACAGGGGGGGCTGTATGGCATTCTCTACAGGGGGGACTGTATGGCGTTATCTACAGGGGGGCTGTATGGCGTTATCTACAGAGGGGGTCTGTATGGCGTTATCTACAGGGGGGCTGTATGGCGTTATCTGCAGGGGGCTGTGTATGGTGCTATCTATAGGGGGGCGCTGTGTGGTGGAATCTATAGGGAGGCACTATCTACAAAGGGGGGGGGGTTGCGTGATACCCAGCAGAGGGGGGGCCCTAGTCAAAAGTTTGCTATGGGGCCCAGTCTTTCCTAGTTACGCCCCTGTTCAGGGGCTTCTGCACACATGACTTAGCACCAGAAAATTCCCAGTAGGCCACATGGTGGTCCTTTCCTTCTGAGCCCTCCCATGGGCCCAAACGTCAGTTTATCACCACAAATGGGGTATTGCCGCACTCAGGACAAATTGGGCAACAAAATGGGGTATTTTATTCCTTGTGAAAATAAGAAATTTTAAGCCAAAACTACCTCTTATTGGAAAAAATTACATTTTTTTAAATTCACAGCCCAATTCAAATAAATTCTGTGAAAAAACTGTGGGGTCTAAATAGTCACAACACCCATAAATGAATTCCTTGAGGGGTGTAGTTTCCAAAATGGGGTGACTTCTGGTGGTTTTCCATTGCTTTGATACCTCTGGGGCTCTGCAAATGCAACATGGCACCCGAAAACCAATCCAGCAAAATCTGGGCTCCAAAGAACACATAGCGCTCCTTTCCTTCTGAGGCCTCCCATGGGCCCAAACGGCAGTTTATCACCACAAATGGGGTATTGCCGCACTCAGGACAAATTGGGCAACAAATTGGGGTATTTTATTCCTTGTGAAAATAAGAAATTTTTAGCCAAAACTACCTCTTATTGGAAAAAGTTACATTTTTTTAAATTAACAGCCCAATTCAAATAAATTCTGTGAAAAAACTGTGGGGTCTAAATGGTCACAACACCCATAAATGAATTCCTTGAGGGGTGTAGTTTCCAAAATGGGGTGACTTCTGGTGGTTTTCCATTGCTTTGATACCTCTGGGGCTCTGCAAATGCAACATGGCACCCGAAAACCAATCCAGCAAAATCTGGGCTCCAAAGAACACATAGCACTCCTTTCCTTCTGAGGCCTCCCATGGGCCCAAACGGCAGTTTATCACCACAAATGGGGTATTGCCGCACTCAGGACAAATTGGGCAACAAAATGGGGCATTTTTTTTCCCTGTGAAAATAAGAAATTCTGATAAAAAATGACATCTTATTGGAAATATTGTCATTCTTTTAATTTCACAGCCCAATTCAAATACGCGCTGGGAAAAAACTACGGGGTCAAAATGGTAACAATAACCATAAATGAATTCCTTGAGGGGTGCAGTTTCCAAAATGGGGTCAGTTTTGGGGGATTCCTACTGTTTTGGCACCTCAACACCTCTCCAAACCTGGCATGCTACCTAAAATATATGCTAATAAAAAAGAAGCACCAAAATGTACTAGGTGCTTCTTTGCTTCTAGGGCTTGTGTTTTATTCCACGAGCGCAGTAGAGCCACATGTGGGACATTTCTAAAAACTGCAGAATCGGAACAATACATATTTAGTAGTGTTTCTCTGGTGAAACCTTCTGTGTTACAGAAAAAAAATTGAATAAAATTGAAATTCAGCAAGAAAAATGAAATTTGCAAATTTCACCTCCACTTTGCTTTAATTCCTGTGAAATGCCTGAAGGGTTAAAAAACTTTCTAAATGCTATTTTGAATACTTTGAGGGGTCTAGTTTTTAAAATGGGGTGTTTTATGGGGGTTTCAAATACATAGGCCCCTCAAAGCCCCTTCAGAACTGAACAGGTACCTTAAAAACAAGGCTTTTGAAATTTTCTTAAAAATATGAGAAATTGCAGTTTATGTTCTAAGCCTTGTAACGTCCAAGAAAAATAAAAAAATGCTCTAAAAACTATGCAGATCTAAAGTAGACTTATGGGAAATGTGAACTAGTAACTATTTTGGCAGGTATAACCATCTGTTTTACAAGCACATGCATTTAAGTTCGGAAAAATGCTATTTTTTCAAATTTTTCTCTAAATTTTGCAATTTTTCACAAATAAACACTGAATATATCGACCGAATTTTACCATTAACATAAAGCCCAATGTCTCACGAGAAAACAATCTCAGAATCGCTTGGATAGGTTTAAGCATTCCGACGTTATTACCACGTAAAGTGAAATATGTCAGATTTAAAAAATGGGCTCTGAGCCTTAAGGCCCAAACTAGGCTGCGTCCTTAAGGGGTTAAAGGGAACTGTGGTACAAATGTCATAGAGGAGTCTCCTTATCTGGATCTCTATTAGTTAGAGTGGAGAGCCGCTAAAATATCTCCAGCCAGGGCCGGACTGGGACTTAGGGCGGGTTCACACATGGCGGATTTTCACTTAAATTCCGCTGCGGACACTCCGCAGCGTTAATCCGCAGCGGAGCCGTTTCTCCATTGACTTTCACTTTAATTTCGCAGTGTTCGTTTACACGATGCGTACAATTCCGCTGCGGAGCATAGGCTGCGGAGCGGAATGTGGTGTCCGCAGCATGCTCTGTCTGTTGCGGAGCAGTGGCGGACTGGTTGCGGACTCATGGCGGAATTTCTCCATTGACTTCAATGGAGATTCTAAGTTCCGCAATGAAGTCCGCAGCTGTCATGCACATGTTATGTGTGGTGCGGAGCGTATTGGTTTTTTAACATGACATTTCTTCATTCTGGCTGGACCTATGTATTTCTAGGTCTACAGCCAGACTGAGGAAGTCAATGGGGCTCCCGTAATGACGGGAGCGTTGCTAGGAGACGTCAGTAAATAGTCACTGTCCAGGGTGCTGAAAGAGTTAAGCGATCGGCAGTAACTGTTTCTGCACCCGGGACAGTGACTACCGATCCCAATATACATGTATCTGTAAAAAAACATATAAGTTCATACTTACCGAGAACTCCCTGTTTCTGTCTCCAGTCCGGCCTCCCAGGATGACGTTTCAGTGGAAGTGACGGCTGCAGCCAATCACAGGCCAAGCACAGGCTGCAGCGGTCACATGGACTGCCGCGTCATCCAGGGAGGTCGGGCTGGATGCCGAAGGAGGGACGCGTCATCAAGACAACGGGCGGTAAGTATGAATTTCTTTTACTTTCACTAGGGAAAGTGCTGTCCCTTCTCTCTATCCTGCACTGATAGGGAGAAGGGAAGCACTTTTCCTGCAGTCCGCAGCGGCCAGTCCGCATCAATTTTCTGCACATTTTGTGCAGATCCGCAGCCGTAATCCGCAACCCGGATTAGGTGCGGCATTGATGCGGACAGTTGCGGAGGAATTCCGCCATGTGTGGTCATGCCCTTAAAATCAGCCCTGGCATTTTTAAGCATACAGGCCCACCGCAGGCCATACGCAGCCACCAGTGTTGGGCTGGAGTACATGGGACCACCTTTCAGCTATACAAGACATGGGGAGATTTACTAAAACCGGTGTAAATGAAAGAGGAATAGTCCTGATAGCTCCAACTCCAACGAATCCACTGCCCTTCCACGAGAATAATGAACATGCTCATTATTCGAAAGAATTTTTTTTGCAGAGCGGAAAAAAATTCAAACAGACTTCTTTCCACTGCATGTGAATGGGGTATAAAATAGCCCATTCACTTGTAATGGATGCAGAATGTTGGTAGGTTTGAAAGGGATTTATGTGTGGAATCAGGGACTTAGTCCTAATCAAATCCTGATTGCGTGATCATGGCCTAATACTGACGTATAAAGATTGCAAATTATACCAGGATACAATGCTAAAATATCACCATACTGTAACTAAATAGTATGATTTATATTTTATTTTCAGCCATGCACGCACGCACGCACGCACGCACACACACACACACACACACATGCTAGACGCACAGATGTAACCCACAAGCTGGACACATGCTGCATTCGTGCCACTCACACCTAGGACACATGTGCACGCACACCACTAACACCTAGGACACATGCACACGCACACGCACACCACTCACATCTAGGACACATGCGCACGCACACCACTCACACATAGGGCAGATGCGGGCGGATGTGTCCTTAGGTGTGCGTGCGCACAACTCTAAGGCCTGATTTACACGAGCGTGTGCGTTTTGCGCACGCAAAAAATGCGGCGTTTTGCATGCGCAAAAGGCACTTAACAGCTGCGTGTGTCATCAGTGTATGATGCGCGGCTGCGATATTTTCTCGCAGCCGCCATCATTTTGACACTCCGTTTGGATGTTTGTAAACAGAAAAGCACGTGGTGCTTTTCTGTTTACATTCAGAGTTTGACAGCTGTTGCGCGAACCACGCAGTTCGCACAGAAGTGCTTCTGTGCGAACTGCGTGGCTTTCACGCACCCATTGACTTCAATGGGTTCATGATGCGCGAACAGCGCACAGAGAAAGGACATGTCGTGAGTTTTACGCAGCACATAAGCGCTGCACAAAATTCACGCACTGTCTGCACTGCCCCATAGCCTAATATAGGTGCGTACGACACGCGTGAAAAGCACGCTCGTATATTACGCTCGTGTAAATGATGCCTTACACCTAGAACACATCCCCCACTTACGCCTAGGATATATGCCGCACATGCACCACTCACACCTAGGATATATCCTCCACTCTCGCCACTAACACCTAAGACATATGCCGCACGTTGTTAACCCGCACCAAGGACACATGTTGAACACGCACTACTCGCACGTGGCACAGATGCTGCACACACCACTCACATACTAGACACATACCACTCACACGCTAGACACGTACCAGACACTAGACACATACCGCATGCACTACTTACACTGGACACATACTGCACACACCACACAAATGTCAACACACATACCTCACATAACACTTACACACTAGACCTATACCACAAATACCACTCACACTCAAAACAACACGCACACAAATGCCACTAATACATTAGAAGAAGGCACAAAACTCAGACAAATGCATATTTGTGCTCAGGGGGCAGTAGAAAGAGCAAACCCATCACTGATTGGCTGATTCTCAGCCAACCAGCGTTCGGTTTGATTTGTACATGCAGACTGGGCACGTACTGATTCTCCTTTTCCTCTGCGGCGCCAGAGAGATGCGCTAATGAGCGAGGCATCAGTGCAGAAAACGGGTCTAGAGCTGATTAGCTGTGGCTCGTTCAACAAGCACTATACTTCATTTTTGCAGTGCTCCTTCCCATCATTGCAGAGTACCCAGAAATAAATCTCGGAAAGATGTGGTTTCAAACACCAGGAGGCAGCAGATACTGTAATGTTGGTGCTTGTGTTCACCACTGTCCGTAGGGCCGATTCTAGCTTTTCTGCTGCCTGGGGCGAAAATTGAAATGGCGCCCCCCAGATTTTTATTGACATCCCCCTGGCTGTTCTACATCACTAGCAGCCTCCTCCAACTCTTGTGGATTCGCCGTTGCCTTGTACTGGCATGCGTGGTGCAGCCGGGCAGAGTATACCTCGCTGCATGGTGTGTGCCCAAGTAGTACAAGGCAATGGCGCATCCAAGAAAGTTGGAGGAGATAGGTAGTGATGTATAACAGCCAGGGGAATGTAAATCAAGCATGGAAAGGTGGGTTTGGAGGCAGGACTCTGACTCTTCAGGATAGCGGCACCAACTCATGACCCTTTAATGAGTAATTAGCATACAGCGTGCGCCGGTTTAAAAGTTGATTTTATAGATTTTTCTGCATCTGAAAACAACATACAGGGTAGTGTTTGGAAATATTGTCAGGTCCTGTATTACCCCATGGTGGCGGTTTAAGGGGTTAAAACTACCAGACAGGTTCCCATTAAATATATAATGAATTGAAAACAATTTCCTCTGCCCTGCAAATTTGTTATTATAAATATATTCTATATCATTATAGCAGAACCAAGCTCTGACATATCTGGCTCCAGAACCAAGCTCATACATATATACAGCTCCAGAACCAAGCTCATTACATAAATACAGTACCAGAACCAAGCTCAGTACATAAATACAGAATCAGAACCGAACTTAGTACATATATACAATATCAGAACCAAGCTCAGTACATATATACAACACCAGAACCAAGCTCAGTACATATATACAGCTCCAGAACCAAACTCAGCACATATATACAACACCAGGACCAAGCTCATTACATATAGACAGCACAAGCACTAATACAGCTCAATTTAGTGCAACCCCTGCCATATAGGTTTTTACGACGTAAAACTACAGCTCCCAGCATGGCCCGAGCAATGGTAAGGATATGCTGGGAGATGCTGTTTCACAAAAAAAAAGCATATCATAATCATACCACCCATCATCTCGCTGCAGATCATACAGTGACTACAGTGCTGATTAGAGGCAGAATAAACATTTACATTAAGTAACTCACCGATGACTGTCTCAGGTTCTAGTTGTTCTTTTTATCTTTTCTTCTCCATCTGGTCCAGACCTCCATGATGACTTCTCCTGTCCACGGCCCATTTCTGCAGTTTGCTGCTCAGATGTCTTCAGCTTCTCACTATTCAAAAATGTCTGCACCCTTAAACGAAGATAAAATTCTCATGGTGACACACACTGTAAATGTGACACACACACCTAAATATAATAGTTCCATACACTGCACCTCTAATTATAATAGCACCATACACTGTGTCCCAAATTATAATAGCACCATACACTGTGTCCCTGATTATAATAGCACCATACACTGTGTCCCACACACACACATTGCTCCCCATAGATAGTGCCCTCCCTTAGAGACCCCTGTAGATAGTGCCCCACATATAGCCCCCCCCTGTAGATGGTACCCCACATATAGCACCCCCAGTATATAGTGCCCCACATATTGCTTCCCTGTAGATAGTGTCCCACATATAGCCTCCCCTGTTTATAGTGCCCCACATATAGTCCCCCTGTAGATAGTGCCCCACATATAGCCCCCCGGTATATGGTGTCCCACATATAGCCCCCCAGTATATGGTGTCCCACATATAGCTTCCCTGTAGATAGTGTCCCACATATAGCTTCCCTGTAGACAGTGTCCCACATATAGCCTCCCCTGTATATAGTGCCCCACATATAGCCCCCGGTATATGGTGTCCCACATATAGCCCCCCAGTATATGGTGTCCCACATATAGCCCCCGTGTAGATAGTGACCCACATATAGCCTCGCCTATAGAATGTGTCCCACATATACAGTGAAGGAAATAAGTATTTGATCCCTTGCTGATTTTGTAAGTTTGCCCACTGTCAAAGACATGAACAGTCTAGAATTTTTAGGCTAGGTTAATTTTACCAGTGAGAGATAGATTATATTTAAAAAAAACCAGAAAATAACATTGTCAAAATTATATATATTTATTTGCATTGTGCACAGAGAAATAAGTATTTGATCCCTTTGGCAAACAAGACTTAATACTTGGTGGCAAAACCCTTGTTGGCTGTAATGGCAGGAAGGAGGTGAAGGGAAAGTGAGCCCTAATCTACCCACCGCCCTGTCCCTGCCTACTTGCAACGACCCGCCCTAGGCGACGAGGTACAACTGGGCGGCGGTCCCTACGCTGGCTAAGTGCACAGGAAGACAAACAGGGAACACGCAAGGGAAGGGGCAGTAGCCACGGAACGCCACGAGGAAACGGGGCGGCGAACGAACAGTCAGGACCAGGACGAAGTGAGTACACCCGAGCAGGCACGGAGACAGAAGCAAGCCAGGGCAAGCAAGCAGGTCAAGCAGAACTGCAGCAAGGCAGAAGCACGGCAGAAGCAGGCTGGAGCAAGCAGCAGTGGGGCCAGGAATCCAAAAGAATTACAAGCACTGAGGGAGAGCACAGGGCAGGTAATAAAGGGCAGGGGGCGGAGCTAACTCCGAGAGACCAGGCCGCGATAGGCTCTCCCACTCCTGAGCCTGCCACCCTGGTTGGTGGGAGATGGTGTCAGTCGAGCAGGTCTGGCCTCAGGTGTGGATTGATTAATCCCAGGAGTATAGCTAGATGAAGTACCTGGCAGATCCCTAACAGTACTCCCCCTTTTATGAGGGGCCACCGGACCCTTACTAAGGGGACCCGGTTTAGTGGGGAAGAGGAGGTGGAACCTCCTGATCAATACCCCAGCGTGAACATCACGGGCAGGTACCCAAGTCCTCTCCTCCGGCCCGTATCCTCTCCAATGGACCAGGTACTGGAGGGAGCCCTGGACCATCCTACTGTCCATAATCTTGGCCACCTCGAATTCCACCCCCTCAGGGGTGAGAACGGGAACAGGAGGTATCCTCGAGGGGGACCAGGACGGGGAGCAGCGTTTAAGGAGGGAGGCATGGAAGACGTCATGTATGCGAAAGGATGGGGGGAGCTCCAGACGGAAGGATACAGGGTTGAGGACTTCAATGATCTTATAAGGTCCAATAAATCGGGGAGCAAACTTCCTGGACGGGACCTTAAGGCGCAAGTTCCTGGACGACAACCAGACCAAATCCCCGACGACAAACCGGGGGTTAGCAGAACGTCTACTATCCGCCTGAATCTTTTGTGCGCTCTGGGACGCCTCTAGGTTCTTCTGAACCTGGGCCCAGACAGTGCACAGTTCCCGATGAACCTCCTCTACCTCAGGATTATTGGAACAACCAGGGGAGACGGAGGAGAACCTTGGGTTAAACCCGAAATTACAGAAAAACGGGGAGACCCCTGACGAGTTACTGACCCGGTTATTCAGGGAAAATTCAGCAAGGGGAAGGAATGAGACCCAATCGAATTGACAGTCAGAGATGAAACACCTTAAATATTGTTCCAGGGATTGGTTGGTCCTTTCCGTTTGGCCATTAGTTTCGGGATGGAAGGCGGAGGAGAAGGACAGATCAATCTCCAACTTTTTACAAAAAGCTCTCCAAAATAAGGAAACAAATTGTACCCCTCTGTCAGAAACGATATTGACTGGGGCCCCATGGAGACGCAGGATGTGTTTCACAAACAAAGAAGCTAACGTCTTGGCGTTAGGTAGCTTCTTAAGGGGCACAAAGTGGCACATCTTGCTGAAGCGGTCGACTACCACCCACACCACCGACTTGCCCTGAGATGGAGGCAAATCGGTGATAAAATCCATGGAGATATGGGTCCAAGGTCTCTGGGGAATGGGCAAGGAACGTAGTAGGCCCGCAGGTCGGGACCTAGGGGTTTTGGACCTAGCGCAAACCTCACAAGTGGCAACGTAAGCCCTAACATCTTTAGGCAACCCAGGCCACCAATAGTTTCTGGTAATGAGGTGTTTGGTGCCCAAGATGCCAGGATGACCAGATAGAGCGGAGTCATGGTTTTCCCTGAGTACCCTCAGCCGGTATTGCAGGGGAACAAACAGTTTGTCCCCAGGGACGTTCCCGGGAGCTGCACCCTGATCAGCCGCGATATCAGAAGCTAAATCAGAATCCGTGGCAGAGACGATTATACCAGGGGGTAAAATACAAGCGGGATCCTTCTCGGAAGGAGGATTGGCCATGAAACTACGTGACAGAGCGTCAGCCTTAATATTCTTGGACCCAGCCCTATAGGTAACCAAGAAATTAAATCTGGTAAAGAATAGTGCCCACCGAGCTTGTCTAGGATTAAGCCTCCGGGCCGATTCTAGGAAAACCAGATTCTTGTGATCCGTAAGGACCGTTACCTGGTGTCTGGCCCCCTCCAGGAAGTGCCGCCACTCCTCAAAAGCCCATTTAATGGCTAGAAGTTCGCGGTTACCAATATCATAGTTACTCTCCGTGGGCGAAAACTTCCTAGAGAAGTAAGCACAGGGGCGGAGATGGGTGAGGGAGCTGGTACCCTGGGACAAGACGGCCCCCACTCCCACCTCGGAAGCGTCAACCTCCACAATAAATGGCTCCTCTTGGTTGGGCTGAATCAGCACGGGGGCCGAGATAAAGCACTTCTTGAGAGTCTCAAAGGCCTGGACGGCCTCAGGGGGCCAATGGAGGACATCGGCACCCTTGCGGGTAAGGTCCGTAAGAGGCTTAACGACGACCGAGAAGTTGGCAATAAATCTCCTGTAATAGTTGGCGAACCCTAAAAAACACTGTAACGCCTTAAGGGAGGCAGGTTGGACCCATTCCGCCACAGCTTGAACCTTGGCAGGGTCCATGCGGAATTCATGAGGAGTGAGGATTTGCCCTAAAAATGGTATCTCCTGTACCCCAAAGACACATTTTTCAGTCTTAGCAAACAGATTATTCTCCCGAAGGACCTGGAGCACCTTCCTGACATGCTCCACGTGGGAGGACCAGTCCTTGGAAAACACCAGTATGTCATCAAGGTACACAACAAGAAAATTACCCAGGTACTCTCTCAGGATTTCATTAATAAAATTCTGGAAGACAGCAGGGGCATTACACAACCCAAAGGGCATGACCAGGTATTCGAAATGACCCTCGGGTGTGTTGAACGCAGTTTTCCACTCATCCCCCTCTTTGATGCGGATAAGGTTATATGCCCCCCGTAGATCGAACTTAGAAAACCATTGGGCTCCCTGAACCTGATTAAAAAGATCCGGAATCAAAGGAAGTGGGTACTGGTTCCTTACGGTGACCTTATTCAGGTTACGATAATCAATGCACGGCCTAAGACCACCATCCTTCTTCCCCACGAAGAAGAAGCCAGCACCTACAGGAGAAGTCGAGGGGCGAATGAAACCCTTGGCCAGGCATTCTTGGATATACACCCTCATCGCTTCACGTTCAGGACATGAAAGATTAAATATCCTACCCTTAGGAAGCTTGGCACCAGGCACCAAATCGATAGCGCAATCGTAATCTCTATGGGGGGGCAACACCTCGGAGGCCTCCTTAGAAAACACATCGGCGAAGTCCTGAACAAACTCAGGAAGCGTGTTTACCTCCTCCCGGGGAGAAATAGAGTTAACAGAAAGACATGACATAAGACATTCATTACCCCATTTGGTGAGATCCCCAGTATTCCAATCAAATGTGGGATTATGCAACTGCAACCAGGGAAGACCTAATACCAGATCAGACGATAATCCCTGCATCACCAGTACAGAGCACTGCTCCAAATGCATGGAGCCAACCAGGAGTTCAAAAACAGGAGTATGCTGAGTAAAATAACCATTAGCAAGGGGGGTTGAGTCGATTCCTACTACAGGGATGGGATAAGGTAAATCAATACAAGGCATCTTTAGAGACATAGCAAAATCCACAGACATGATATTAGCAGATGAGCCAGAATCCACGAAAGCACTGCCCGTGGCAGACCGGCCAGCAAACGAGACCTGAAAGGGAAGCAAAATTTTATTGCGTTTCACATTAACGGGAAATACCTGTGCGCCCAAGTGACCTCCCCGATGATCACTTAGGCGCGGAAGTTTTCCGGCTTCTTATTCTTGCGCCTGGGACAGGTGTTCAGTAGATGCTTGTCGTCCCCACAGTAGAAGCAGAGACCATTCATTCTGCGAAACTCTCTACGTTGTCGAGGGGACATGGAGGCCCCGAGTTGCATAGGTACCTCCGAGTCCTCCGTGGAGGGGCGAGGAGACGGGACCTCGGGGGGAATCGCAGAAAAGTCAGAGGGGAGCACACTG
The DNA here is from genome assembly GCF_050947455.1 of Rhinoderma darwinii. Classification (NCBI taxonomy): domain Eukaryota; kingdom Metazoa; phylum Chordata; class Amphibia; order Anura; family Rhinodermatidae; genus Rhinoderma; species Rhinoderma darwinii. Next base: position 222,787,611 of record NC_134687.1, read on the forward strand.
AAGCGTTCTAGCTGACGTTCCCTGAGACGTCGGTCAAGTCGTACTGCTAGGGCCATAACCTGGTCAAGGGAGTCAGGCGAGGGGTAGCTAACCAGCAGATCCTTCAGGGCGTCAGATAATCCTAACCTAAACTGGCACCTTAGGGCCGGATCGTTCCACTGAGAAGCTACGCACCACTTCCTAAAATCAGAACAGTATTCCTCAACCGGTCTCCTACCCTGACGTAAGGTCACCAGCTGACTCTCGGCTAAAGCAGTCCTGTCAGTCTCGTCGTAAATGAGTCCGAGGGCAGAGAAAAAACGATCAACAGAGGAAAGTTCAGGGGCGTCAGGAGCCAAGGAGAAGGCCCACTCTTGGGGCCCTTCCTGGAGTCGGGATATGATGATACCCACCCGCTGGTTCTCGGAACCTGAGGAGTGGGGCTTTAGGCGGAAATACAGTCTGCAACTCTCCCGGAAGGAGAGAAACGTCTTACGGTCCCCTGAAAACCGGTCAGGTAACTTGAGGTCGGGTTCTAGAGGTGAGGTGAGGGGTACTACTAAAGCAGCGTCACCCTGATTGACCCTTTGGGCCAGGGCCTGGACCTGTAGGGAGAGGCCCTGCATCTGCTGGGTCAGGGTCTCAAGGGGGTCCATGATAGCGTAGCGTAGGAGAAATGGTAGACTAGGTAAGGGCTTGTAATTATGTAATGGCAGGAAGGAGGTGAAGGGAAAGTGAGCCCTAATCTACCCACCGCCCTGTCCCTGCCTACTTGCAACGACCCGCCCTAGGCGACGAGGTACAACTGGGCGGCGGTCCCTACGCTGGCTAAGTGCACAGGAAGACAAACAGGGAACACGCAAGGGAAGGGGCAGTAGCCACGGAACGCCACGAGGAAACGGGGCGGCGAACGAACAGTCAGGACCAGGACGAAGTGAGTACACCCGAGCAGGCACGGAGACAGAAGCAAGCCAGGGCAAGCAAGCAGGTCAAGCAGAACTGCAGCAAGGCAGAAGCACGGCAGAAGCAGGCTGGAGCAAGCAGCAGTGGGGCCAGGAATCCAAAAGAATTACAAGCACTGAGGGAGAGCACAGGGCAGGTAATAAAGGGCAGGGGGCGGAGCTAACTCCGAGAGACCAGGCCGCGATAGGCTCTCCCACTCCTGAGCCTGCCACCCTGGTTGGTGGGAGATGGTGTCAGTCGAGCAGGTCTGGCCTCAGGTGTGGATTGATTAATCCCAGGAGTATAGCTAGATGAAGTACCTGGCAGATCCCTAACATTGGCAAGCACAGCAGTCAGACGTTTTTTGTAGTTGATGATGAGGTTTGCACACATGTTTGATGGAATTTTGGCCCATTCCTCTTTGCAGATCATCTGTAAATCATTAAGATTTCGATGCTGTCGCTTGGCAACTCGGATCTTCTGCTCCCTCCATAAGTTTTCGATGGGATTAAGGTCTGGAGACTGGCTAGGCCACTCCATGACCTTAATGTGCTTCTTTTTGAGCCACTCCTTTGTTGCCTTGGCTGTATGTTTCAGGTCATTGTCGTGCTGGAAGACCCAGCCACGAGCAATTTTTTATGTCCTGGTGGAGGGAAGGAGGTTGTCACTCAGGATTTGACGGTACATGGCTCCATCCATTCTCCCTTTGATGCAGTGAAGTAGTCCTGTGCCCTTAGCAGAGAAACACCCCCAAAACATAATGTTTCCACCTCCATGCTTGACAGTGGGGACGGTGTTCTTTGGGTCATAGGCAGCATTTCTCTTCCTCCAAACACGGCGAGTTGAGTTAATGCCAAAGAGCTCAATTTTAGTCTCATCTGACCACAGCACCTTCTCCCAATCACTCTCAGAATCATCCAGATGTTAATTAGCAAACTTGAGACGGGCCTGTACATGTGCCTTCTTGAGCAGGGGGACCTTGCGAGCACTGCAGGATTTTAATCCATTACGGCGTAATGTGTTACCAATGGTTTTCTTGGTGACTGTGGTCTCAGCTGCCTTGAGATCATTAACAAGTTACCCCCGTGTAGTTTTCGGCTGAGCTCTCACCTTCCTCAGGATCAAGGATACCCCACGAGGTGAGATTTTGCATGGAGCCCCAGATCGATGTCGATTGACAGTCATTTTGTATGTCTTCCATTTTCTTACTATTGCACCAACAGTTGTCTCCTTCTCACCCAGCGTCTTACTTATGGTTTTGTAGCCCATTCCAGCATTGTGCAGGTCTATGATTTTGTCCCTGACATCCTTAGAAAGCTCTTTGGTCTTGCCCATGTTGTAGAGGTTAGAGTCAGACTGATTAATTGAGTCTGTGAACAGGAGTCTTTTATACAGGTGACCATTTAAGACAGCTGTCTTTAATGCAGGCACCAAGTTGATTTGGAGCGTGTAACTGGTCTGGAGGAGGCTGAACTCTTAATGGTTGGATGGGGATCAAATACTTATTTCTCTGTGCACAATGCAAATAAATATATAATTTTGACTATGTGATTTTTTTTTATATAATCTATCTCTTACTGGTAAAATTAACCTAGCCTAAAAATTCTAGACTGTTCATGTCTTTGACAGTGGGCAAACTTACAAAATCAGCAAGGGATCAAATACTTATTTCCTTCACTGTAGCTCCCCTGTATATAGTGCCCCACATATAGACCCTGCTTAGTGTCCCACATATAGCCTCCCCTGTAGACCCCGCTTAGTGTCCCACATATAGCCTCCCCTGTAGTTTGTGCCCCACATATAGCTCCCCCTGTATATAGTGCCCCACATATAGCCTCCCCTGTAGTGTCCCACTTATAGCTCCCCCCCACTGTAGATAATGCCCATGACACTTTTAACTGGAAAAAAAACAACTTTACATACTCACCTTGATTACGTTCCCACGCTGTCCTGTGTCAATGCAGGCCTGCTCTCTTCTGAGTCGGTCTGCTGCGGCTGAACGACGGTGCTGATTGGCAGGGCAGAATGACTTACCCTGCCAATCAGCGCCTTTCAACAATGGAAGCGGTGCGATGATGTCATCGCGCCGCTACCAGCATTGAAAGGCGCTGATTGGCGGGGCAAGTCACTGCCCTGACAATCAGCGTCATTGTAAGGCAGGTACAATTAGTGCATGAGGGGTGGCAGCGGCGACGGCTGGTTTCAGTGGCGCCGCCGCCCCCTCAGAGGCACAGCGAGCCACCGGCACTAACTGTATGGTCGGCCAGCAGGCGGCCCACTGTTCACCGGCCCATCTGGCATTTGCCAGAACTGCCAGATGGCCAGTCCGGCCCTGTCTCCAGCTCAGGAAGACTCAGATACCACATATCTCATGCAGTGGCCACTGTAGGAAAAATGTGCAGCTGCCCACATCTTTCCCAAGTGATAACAGCTGATCCTTAGCTCCCAACCATCCCGGCGGGACAGTCCCGGTTTTTCACCGCTGTCCCGCCGTTTTGGGCGGTCTGAAAAATGTCCCGCCGTGCCCCGGACCCTCCCTGTCACCAGCCACGCCCACCCGCCCCCGCAACGACATTATCCCTGTCCCTTGAGCTGCCTGCGCTCAGCATGACCACGTCATTGTGACGCTCAGCGCAACACAGCAGCAGTCTGCCTGGCGCGAGGGAGAGATGGGCGTAGCCGACACTCCGGAGCGGAGCACTGCAGAGAAAAAGAAACCACGGAACAGTGGGTAGAGAGTTTAAACAATTTAGTGCCTGGGAATACTAGCGTTTCTAAAATCATAAAATAAATGACATTATTTTATGATTTTATAAACTCCAGTGTCTCCAGGCACATTCTTTTTAAATCTAGGAAGACCCAAGTGGATGCCCCATATGGAGTTAAAAGGGTTTTCCAGTCCTTAGGATAGGCCATCAATAGCTGATGGGTCGGGGTCCGCCGATCATCTGTTTTAAATGCGGTGCAACGCTCACTGTGAATCGACACGAATGTAGCTGTGACTTACTGGTATTGCAGCCTTCTTTTCCGATTCACTTAAATGGAAGAGGTTTGCAATACTGTGAATCACCGCTACATCCGTGTCGACCATTCACAGTGAGCAAGAAGAAGTTAAGGGGAAGCAGCGTGCACCCCCTTCAAAACAGCTGATAGGCGGGGGTCCCAGGAGTCGGACCCCGACCAATGAGCTTTTAGAGACTGGAAAAACCCCTTTAAAGGGGTTTTCCCAGAACCACATGTATCCCCTATCCACAGGGGGATACATGTGTGATTGCTGGGGGTCTGACCACTGAGACCCCCAGTGTTGAGAACGGGTGACTGAAATTCCCCGAAGTGGTTCATGAAAATGAAGCGCTGGTGCAGTTGCTCGACCATTGCTCCATACATTTTTATGGAGCTGCCAGAAACAGCGGTCCCTTAAGTCCCATAGAAATTAATGGAGCGCTGGCCACTTCGGGGGACTGTCAGGCCCCAGTTCTCATTGCTGGGGTCCCCAGTGGTCCGACCGCCAGCGATCACACATGAAGTTCATTGATGTCTAGTTTATATTGCGGCGCAGGGGAGAAGACAGAAGACTGCTGGAAGTGAGTTTAAGATTTTTTTTTTCATATTACTAACTTAATTTTTTTGTTTTACAGGTTCCGCTGGACAGTTTGGACTGTGTTGTAGATTTGCTGGACTACTTCGATTATTTACGTTTTTGTTTTTTTTTTAAATAAAATGGTCAAAGAGGGTTATGTGGGGGTGTTTATTTCAATAAAAAAATATTTTCTTTTGTCTGTTTTTTTTATTTTTATACTTTATTAGCGCCTTAGTAATGCCAGTTTTCTGATTGACAACGTCCATTACGAAGGCGGGGCTTAGTGTTATCCGATGCAGAGGCCCATCTGTAGCAATGGTCGGGCACTGGGGCGGCCGCAGGCTGGTATAATTAGACTGGGAAGGGCCAAAAACCTTGGCCCTTCCCACCCTAGTAATGCTAAGCTGCTGCTGCTATGTTGTATCTGGCTGGATATAAAAAAAAAGGGCAACCATGTCGTTTTTTATTTAAAAAAAATAAATAAAAAATAATTGAAGAAAACGACGTGGGGCCCCCCTTTTTTTCTAACTGGATCGTACCCGGCTCTTCCCGATACCCCTGGTGGCGGTGGGCACCGGGGTAATAATGGAGGGTTAGTGCTAGCCATTTGACTTGCTAACATTAAGCCTTGCCTTAGTAATGGACGTCGTCAAACAGACAACTGCCATTACGTAAGAAAATATATTTTTATTGAAATAAAAACTCCCCACAAATTCCTTTGACCATTTTATTTTAAAAAAACATACGTACATCATCGCAGTAGTCCATCGAATCAACGACGTAGTCCAAATGGTTCAGCGGAACCTGCAAAACAAAAAAAAAAGTTTATAGTGTGAAAAATAAAAATACTTATACTCACCTACAGCAGACTTCTGTCTTCTCCCCTGCATGTAACTCTGCTACCTGTCAACTGAAAAGTCATCCACCACAGGGAAAAAAATTTCCCCATCAGGTGTTTCTTTGTGGTTCTCCGCCATGGGGAAGCATTTTTCCCTCTGATGGATGATTTTTCCGCTGACAGGTAGCAGAGTTACATAATGGGAAATTATTTTTCCCTCTCATGTCTAACTACTAGTTGACACATTCATTGTCCTCCTTAGGGAAACATTTTTCCCTCTGGCGGATGATTTTTACATTGACAGGTAGCACAGTAACCCGGCAGGAAAAAAAATTCCCCATCATGTAACTCTACTACCTGTCAACTGAAAAGTCGTCCAACACAGTGTCTCCCTCTTGACTTTCATCATTCTCAACCTTTTGGTGTGACTTGTAGCTGCTGCTGCTGCTGTAATCATGTCCTACCATTGTACAGTCACTCACAAAATGGCGCTGCACAGTGCTAGACAATTTGAAGACACCCCCTCCTGGCTTGTAGCTTTTGTTTGTAAGTCTAGAGATCCGCAGTGAGAATATGCTCTTGTTATTTGAAGGAGGAGCTGGGCGTGATTTTATGTGCTTGTGCGGGATATCGGGCTAATAGTGTCCCTCTTTTCCAGATTCAAAAGTTTGGAGGTATGGTTGATCACCAGTAAATTCAACTAACAGACCCGTGGTGATCAGCTGAATGCCAGCAGGTACTCATTTAGAAAATAAGTTGCCCAGATGGGACCAGTCCTAGACCTGCCCTCTGTCGAAGTGTGAATAGGCTGATTGGCACATTGACACTTGGGCTGCTTATGCATACAGTAAACTGTGTATTATACAGGTTCTTCTCAATGAATTAGAAAAAAGGCACTCATGAATTAGAAAAAAGTGAAACTCATATATTATATAGATGCATTATACACAGAGTGATCTATTTCCAGCATTATTTTCTTTTAGGCCCTGTTCACACAGAGTATTTTGCCGAGTTTTTTGGCGCGGAAACCCGCTCCGCAAAACTTGTCAAAAACCAGCCGAAAATGCCTCCCATTGATTTCAATGGGAGGCGGAGGCGGTTTTCTCCCTCGAGCGGTAAAACCGCCTCGCGGGAGAAAGAAGGGACATGCCCTATCTTCACGCGGTTACGCCTCTGACCTCCCATTGACATCAATGGGAGGCAGAGAAAGCGTATTTCGCTGAGTTTTTTGCCCGTAGCACTCAATGGGCGTGAGCGAAAAACGCAACGAAAATCGCGGCAAACGGCGTGCAGGAAGGTCAAAATCTGTCTCAAAATCCCAAACTGAATTTTGAGGCAGAATTTTCCTCCTGCAAAAAACTCTGTGTGAAGACAGCCTTAGTGTTGATGATTATGGTATGTACAATTATTATTTAAGTGATTACACATTGATTTAATTTTTTTTACAAGTCAGGAAATATTATAAATTAGATTCTGATTTATAACATTTCCATGTGCTGGCCACTAGAGGGAGCAGTTCCCAAAATTGCAGCATGTTCAATGTGGTAAAGCAACCTCATTGATTTATGCTGCAAATTTGGGGTGGACACATTCTCTCTAGTGTCCTCACACAATCCCCCCTCCCTTCTTCTGGCTAGTGCCAGGAGAAGGAAGGGTTTGAATCTTCAAACCTTCTACACTGTGTGCCGCCATTTTCTGAGCGACTGCACAGTGTAGGAGGATTACATACAGGGCTCAGCAGACACTATCACACAAACATAATACACACATTATATACACGAATATAATACACACATCACATACACGAACATAAATTACCTGCCCCTGCCGCCTCCGCTGGTCTACACTCCTATTCCTTGGGCCTGAACAGATGTATGTTCCGTATTCCATCTCTGTATGTGTCGTTAATCGACACAGACAGGAGTTGAAAAAAAAAAATTGCAGCCCCCATAGAGAAGTAAAAGTAAGAACAATGTAAAAAGTAGAACATGAGAACACAAATAAATAAAATTTATGTTAATATCATATTAAAAGCAATATGTAAAGGATCTGCCAGACACAGCGCCTGTGGTTAATCAGTCTGCATCTGCTCCTAGGTCTGATAGAGTGACTCGATCTGCTACTACTCAGGCTGGTAGGCTGAGGAGTGGGAGAACCTATCACAGCCTGGCCAGACGGTTCTAGCTCCCGCCCTCGGTCTATGTATACCTTCATTTGCTTCTTGTCTTTGCCTGTGATTCTCTCTTGTTTCCTGGCTCTGCTGCTCCTGCTATCATTATTGACCTCTGCTTCATATTGACCCTGGCTTTACTGACTACGCTCCTGCTCTGCGTTTGGTACCTCGTACACTCCTGGTTTGACTCGGCTCGTTCAATACTCTTGTTGCTCACGGTGTTGCCGTGGGCAACAGCCCCATTTCCCTTAGCTTCTGTGTACCCTTGTCTGTTGTCTGTCGTGCACATATTGAGCATAGGGACCGTCGCCCAGTTGTACGCCGTCGCCTAGGACGGGTCGTGCAAGTAGGCAGGGACTGAGTGGTGGGTAGATTAGGGCTCACCTGTCTGTCTCCCTACCCAGTCATTACATAATCACAGGCCCATATACCTTTTCTACCCTGGTTCCTACTACTACTATGGACCCCCTTGAGACCCTGGCTCAGCAAATGCAGGGTCTCTCCCTACAGGTCCAAGCCCTGGCTCAGAGGTGCGACCAGCGTGATGCTAACCAGCTAGTGCCCTTCACCTCACCCCTTGAACCCCATCTCAAGTTGCCTGACCGGTTCTCAGGGGACCGGAAGACTTTTTTCTCCTTTCGGGAGAGTTGTAGACTCTATTTCCGTCTTTGGCCCCACTCCTCAGGTTCAGCGAGTGGGTATTATTGTCTCCCGGCTCCAGGACGGCCCCCAAGAATGGGCCTTCTCCTTGGCTCCTGACGCCCCTGAACTTTCTTCTGTTGAACTTTTTTTTCCGCTGGTGACCTTACGTCAGGGTAAGAGACCTGTTGAAGAGTACTGTTCTGACTTTAGGAAGCGGTGTGTAGCTTCTCACTGGAATGACCCTACCCAGTCATTACACAATATGATAATAAAACTAAAAAAATTTCAAGACATCTTCCCTTTAACCCCTTCCCGCATTTTCACGTACAGTTAGGTGATGGGAGCTGGTGTTTTCCCGCAATTCCACGTAACTGTACGTGAAGGAGATGGAGCTGGCTCAGGAGCTGAGCCAGCGACATAACCGCCGGGTGACAGCTGTATGTTACAGCTGGCACCCTAAGGTATCGGACAGGACCGGAGCTAGCCTCCGATCCGACTGATTAACCCCTCACATGCTTCATTCAATAGAGATCGCAGCATGTGAGTTTATAGCCACCGGCAGCCAAGCAACGTGATCGCTGGGTTGCTGGTGGCTGCAAAGGCGATCGGAGGCCTAATACTTACCTCCCGGTTTGCCAGCAACGAAATCCTCCTATGCCCCGTCGGCGGCGGGGCCCAAAAGGCTTCCGGTACCATCAGCAAGATGGCCCCGGCTCAGCTTCCGGCTCAGAAGCTGAGCCGGCGTCATCAGCAGTGAGTGTCCGCTGTATGTTACAGCGGACATCCCTCTGTAAAGGCAGGAACCGTCCGATTCCTGCCATTAACCCCTTCAATGCAGCGATCCAATGCAATCGCTGCATCAAAGTCGTTTGTATCAAATCGGCAGCCTGCCATGCGATGGCAAGCCTGGCGACTGCTACTATGGCAACAGGAGGCCTAACAATGGCTTCCTATCTGCCATTACGGAAGCCGATTAGGCCCCGTCCGCAGGCGGAGCCTAATCAGCTTGCTGTCGGTGAACAACTGACAGTATTTCATACATTGCACTACATAGGTAGTGCAATGTATTAGAACATCAAACAAACAGTTGGACCTTCAAGTCCCCTAGTGGAACTAAAGAAAAGTGTAAAAAAAAAGTGTAAAAAAAGTAAAAATAAAAGTTGTAAAAAATACAATAAAAGTTTCAAGTAATAACACAAAACACAATCGCCCTTTTTCCCTTATCAAGTCATTTATTATTGAAAAAAAGAATAAAGCCATACATATTTTGTATCGCTGCGACCGTAATGACCTGAACGATAAAAATATGATGTTATTTATTCCGCACAGTGAACGCCATAAACAATAAAAAATACTGACATAATTGCTATTTTTTGGTTACTTTGTCTTCCAAAAATTTAAATAAAAAATTATCAAAAAGTCGCATGTACCCAAAAATGGTACCTATAAAAACTACAGCTCGTCCCGCAAAATACAGCTCCGTCGACGAAAAAATTAAAACCGTTATGGCTCTTACAACTTGGCGACAGAAAAAATCCATTCTCTTTACAAAAGTTATTTTATTGTGCAAAAAGTTATAAAACATAAAAAAGTGCTATAAATTAGGTATCGCCAGAATCGGACTGACACGCAGAATAAAGGTAACATGTAATTTATAACGCATGGTGAACGCTGTATAAAAAAAACTAAAAAAATATGCCAGAATTGGTTTTTTGGTCACGTTGCCTCCCAAAAAAAAAAGGATAACAAGTGATCAAAAAGTCGCATGTACCCCAAAATGGCACCAATAAAAACTACAGCTCGTCCCGCAAAAAAAACAGCCCACATGTCACTACGTCAATAAAAAAATAAAATTAGTTAAGGCTCCAATAAGTCAGGAAAGCAAAAATATGCAGTTGTGCCGACCCGAGGGGAACATTTCTTCTGTTTCAAGTGGCAAATTATCAAGGCCCCCAAAATTAGGGAACCAGGAAGGGTAACGCCCAAACATATCTGCTGGAAGTGACGGTGCCCGTATTATACCAGGACAACACTTTCCCAGCAAAATTCCCCAAACTGCAAAGATGCCGAGTGTGGACCAAAAGGGGAATAAGTAACGACCATTTATTAGTGAGACACCGGCCTGTGCAGAAAAGATTGTGTCACAGAGTAAGGGTATGTGCACACACACTAATTACGTCCGTAATTGACGGACGTATTTCGGCCGCAAGTCCCGGACTGAACACAGTGCAGGGAGCCGGGCTCCTAGCATCATACTTATGTACGACGCTAGGAGTCCCTGCCTCGCTGCAGGACAACTGTCCCGTAGTATAATCATGTTTACAGTACGGGACAGTTGTCCTGCAGCGAGGCAGGGAGTTCTAGCATCGTACATAAGTATGATGCTAGGAGCCCGGCTCCCTGCACTGTGTTCGGTCCGGGACTTGGGGCCGAAATACGTCCGTCAATTACGGACGTAATTAGTGTGTGTGCACATACCCTAACACACATCTATGGATTATTTTATTGTTTTTTTTTTACCCCATTATTATACCACCTGACTATGCCCCTTATATACTCCGCCCCGCTTACATGTACCCCCACATTATAAACGGAAACACCAGTAAGACTCCAAACAAAACTAATGTCAGGGTTTCTTTCCCTGTTATTTCACACCGAATAACCACCTCTGTAAGTTGGAAACTGAGGGCATGCATGGAAGAAATATACCAGACAAAGTTGTTGGTAAAGATCCTCCCTCAGTGAAGTAGGAAGTACAACTGAACTTTATTGAACAAAGAGTTACAAAAAAATCTTCTCTGTAGGAAGGTGGGACGTGCTTAAGCCCCATTGGCTCTATTCAGTTGTGAGTTCATCTGTACACTCCTCTTGCATTCCAGGGGCGGTGTCTTCCATAGGCGTGTACCTTATGCAGACTCCATCTTGTTGCATACATTCAAATTCTTTGTGAAATATACTGATATTTAGTTTATGTAAAGTAATAATGTTTTTGCAAGCAATATACAAGCTAATGATCCCTGACACTACTACCAAGCAAAATCCACGCTCCAAAAGCCAAATGGCGCTACCTCCCTTCTGAACCCTACAGCGTGCCCAAACAGCAGTTTTCTTCCAAATAAATGGCATCGCCATACCAGGGAGAACCTTTTTAACAATTTTTGGGGTGTGTGTCTCCAGTGGCACAAGCTGGACACAACATATTTGCCACTGAAATGGCATATCTAGGGAAAAATGTAAATTTTTACTTTGCACCTTCCGCAGCGCAATCATTCATGGAAAAGGCCTGTGGGGTGAAAATGCTCACTACGCCCCTTAATAAATGCCTTGAGAGGTGCCGTTTCCAAAATGGGGTCACTTCTCAGGGGGTTTCTTTTATTATTTCACATCTGAGCCTCTACAATTGTGAACCAATACTTTGTAAATTGCCAAATTAGGCCTTAATTTTACATGGTACGCTTTCACTCCGGAGCCTGGTCGAATGTCCAGGCAAGAGATTAGGGCCACACGTAGGGTGTTTCTAAAACCGGGAAACCCCCCAATGATGCGTGATTTTCGCGCAGCCGCCATCATTATGACACTGTTTGTATGTTTGTAAACAGAAGAGCACGTGGTGCTTTTCTGTTTTCAATCATACTTTTAACTGCTGTTGCGCGAATCACGCGCACCACACGGAAGTGCTTACGTGTGGTGCGTGTGATTTTCACGCACCCATTGACTTCAATGGGTGCGTGATGCGCGAAAAAAACTGAAATATAGGACATGTCGTGAGTTTTACGCACCGGACTCATGCTGCGCAAAAATCACGGACTGTCTGCACGGCCCCATAGGCTAACATAGGTCCGTGTGAGTGGTGTGAAAATCCCGCGCGTATATCATGTTCGTGTGAATCCGTCCTAAGGCTGGATACACACGAGCGTGCCGTTTTTGCGCAGGCAAAAAACGCAGCGTTTTGCCTACGCAAAAGGCACTTAACAGCTCCGTGTGTCATCACCATATGATGCGCGGCTGCGTGCTTTTCGCGCAGCCGCCATCATTATGACACTCCACTTGGATGTTTGTAAACAGAAAAGCACGTGGTGCTTTTCTGTTTTCATTCCTTTTGACAGCTATTGCGTGAATCACGCTGTTCGCACGGAAGTGCTTCCGTGTGAGATGCGTGGTTTTCACGCACCCATTGACTTCAATGGGTGCGTGATTCGCGCAAAACGCCGAAAGAACGGACATGTCGTTACTTTTTTTCAGCAGACTCACGCTGCGTAAAAATCATGCACGTCTGCACGGCCCCATAGACTAATATAGGTCCGTGCGACGCGCGTGAGAATCACGCGCGTTGCACGGACTTATTTCCTGTTCGTCTGAATAAGGCCTAAGGATGATGGGAGCCCAGCAGTGGGACCTCCACCGATATCAATGTGACGGAATTTCCTGGATATACTGTCACTTACTTTCTATGATAGGAAAACACGATATTCCCCCTAAATAGCCCTGTAATAAGGGGTTAATATATTATTGTACAGGGTAAAGGAATCTAAATAGCGCATGTGTTGTGCTCAAATACATTTGTTCATAGACGCTAATATACAAATGAGGATGGGGAAACCTCCCTGTGACGTATTCAAACTGCGACTTCATTGTGCGACACAGCTTACTTTTTTTTTTCTTGGAAAACTTTATTGAAAGACAAAGAACAATCACAATGTAAAATCTTACCGACAAAGCCGGCGTGTGTGGGAACTGACGTCGCGGAGGCGAGAGAAAGGCTGCGGGCTGATTGGTCACCCCGAGTCCGGTAGTTTGTTGCGAGTTTCTCGTCACACGCCGTAAAACTGTGAGTGAATTTCACCGTCGTAAACGTTTTGGACCATTAGAGATGATACATGTGGCAGTACATCGTTGTAGCCGAGGCACAGGCTGATCCTTGATGTGCTCTCCGTACAACGAGACAGGATTACCTGGTGTAAAATCTGGTTGTGTTACGAGGGTAGGATATCCACATAGTGGGCACATGGAAAGCTCGTGTGAGCCATCAGTGAATCACAGATCTACAGTGTAGTGTTAGTTATCCCCTGAGCGGTCTATATACTGGTATTTACATATAAGCCACTGCAACTTCACTGGAGGGGGATTGTTTTTTCCCCCTCACTAAAGGTAGGTGACAACTGAAGTGTTTTCAGGATCTCTGCTTGCTGTCATTCTATTGGAACCTTCACTTCCATGGGATAGAATGATGTGATCACACAGGTGCACGACTTGTTAAAGGACACAGTCTGTGTACATAAAGGCCATGCAGCCGAGAGGCAAAAATCGCGCGTGGCTTTTGGCGGTACAGGTTGAGCACGTGGTTTTATTATGCTTCACTTGTAAAAGCTGCGTGCCGAAAAATTGCATGTGTACAAGCACCCTAAGGGCTCATTCAGGCGAGCGTAAGACTTGTCCGTGTGCGGTGCGTGGAAATCAGTCACAGCACACGGACCCATGTAATTCAATGGGGCTGTTCACACATGCGTTGTTTTTCACGTAGCGAGTGTCCGCGGCGTGAAACTCACTGCATGTCCTATATTGGTGTGGTTTCACTATGGGTGCTTGAAAACCACGGACCGCATACAGACGACATCCGTGTGCTGTCCTTGTTTCACACCCCAAATAGAAAAGCAGAGAAATAAAAAAAAAAAATGAAGTGCTTGTATGGATGTTAAACGCAAAGCACACCGATGCCACTATGCAACGCACATGGACAAGAAATGTAGGGAAAATGCTGCGCAAATCGGACTCGCTCGTCTGAATGTAGCCTAATGCTAATGAGCTGTGCACCTGTGGCCATCACATGACTAGGACAGATTTTGCATCAGTTGAATGTAAACAATGAAGCTTCCTATTGAAGGACACCAAGCAGAGATCTTGAAAATTGTGAGGAATTGATACAGTAAGTATTTTGGAAAATTGTATAACTTGGAATAACATTTATTTGCTGACATACCCTTTTTAGGCTGAGTTCACACCAGCGTTTGTTATTCCGTTGTTGAGTAGAACAAGGGAAAAACGAAGCACGGTTCCATTTCACCATGGACACCACCATTGACTCTGACGGTATGTTCACACAGCCTATTTTCGGCCCGAAAAATCTGAAGCAGAACGCCTTGATCTCAATGGGAAAAACGGCGTTCTGTTCCGACGTGCCGTTTTTATACGTGGCCGTTTTGAAAAACGGCCACGTAAAAAAACGGTTGCGGAAAAGAAGTGCATGTCACTTCTTGGGATGTTGTTGGAGCCGTTTTTCATTGACTATAGAAAACAGCTCCAAAACAGGCGTGAAAAAGGCCGCAAAAATCGCGAGTGGCTTAAAAAACGTCTGAAAATCGGGAGCTGTTTTCGGTTGAAAACAGCGCCGTGTTGAACATACCCTTATGGTTTCTGTCTGTTTTTACCAAAAACAATAGCTCAGCATGCTGCGCTATTGTATCCGGTATTCTCAGCCGGATCTGCGATGGAGGCCCTTAACGGAGCCTCCAACACAGATGTGAATGAGGCTTAAGGCCTTATTCACACGACAGGGACCGAGTGTCGGCTGTTTTTCCCGGACAGTTTGCATCCGTTCCAGGCCGTTTTTAACGGCCGATTTTGACCCGTTTTGCATCAGTTTTTTTCCCTGTCTGTTTTAAAATCGGATGAATTTAATTTGTAAATTTTTGCCACACACTTCCCTCTGTAGATACTGCCACAGCCCCCCTGTAGGTAGTGCCGCACAGCCCCCCTACCTGTCTGTAGATAGCGCCACCGTTCCAGAAGTCCCTGACTTAAATGTCCATATATGGACAGTGAAGTCAGGGACTTCTCCTGGAGCGGAGACACCGGCCACAGGGTCGGGGATTCCGCATCAGAAGTCGCTGATGTTACTGTGTCCATATATGGACACAGTGACGTCAGGGACTTCTGCTGGAGCGGAATCCCCAATCCCTAGCCACCGCGTTGCCGAAGCTGTGGCCGGGGATTCCGCTCCTACAGGGAGCAAAAAAAATACCCTCCTCCTCCTCCTCACATGCACTTCGCACTGTGAGGAGGGAGGGAGTGAGCGACGGAAGACATGGCCGTTACTTGGAGCACATTCAAGTGATGGCCGTGTATTACCCGGCACCATAGACTTCTATGGTGGCCGGGAGAACGGCCGAAAATAGGGCATGTCCCATGCCGGGTTTCCCGGGCCGTCAAAAAATCAGTCGTGTGAATAGCCCTATTAGTGGTCTATTGTTCCTACTGCAGCTATGTGACTGACGTTTTTTGAACGGCCGTCACACGGCCGGGAAACCCTGTCGTGTGCATAAGCGCTAAGACTAGCATAATTTCTGCTACATTGTACACTGTGTAAATAAGTGTAGGTTCATGTTTGGATGTAAATAACAATCCAAACCTATTAGTCGTTGTCTGGTCTCTATATTTTGTATATCTCTGTGAAAATGTGTGTGTCTGTGAATATGTTTTACAATTCTGACGGGCTTGGTCTCCTTAAATGTGCTATAAAAGGGCAACACACGTGTATATGTGTTGGGGGGGGAAAAGGTTTCACAATGTTAATGGCCGTGTACAGTGGTTTCCTAACACACGATTGTGGCATTACAGGACAGCTTACTAATGTCAATCGCAGCACCACGTGCAATGAGTTGCTCAACAGTGTAAACAATGGGGGAGACTTAGCAGTTGCCTGTACAGAGTAGAACTATTCATGAATTATATAGTATACCATAAAAATTAATTTTTCATACATGTTTAGTTTTCGGAGAGCCCGAGTTTTGTGATGTGTTTCTAGGCAGTGTTCAGCAATACTTGTATTAATTATGTCTTATGATACTGCAGTTTTTAGAAATGCTGGAGCGGGTACCGCCGAACTTCATGAATTTGGCAATATGTAATAAAATAGAATATAGGTATTTTCTCTGAAGTGTTAGATATGATTTATAGTGCTTATATTTCTTTAAAGGGAACGTGTCGCTAGAAATTTTTATTTTTTTTAGATAAACAATTATTTAAGTGATTACACGGTTTTAATTTTTTCACAAGTCAGGAAATATTATAAATTAGATTCTAATTTATAACATTTCCATGTGCTGGCCACTAGAGGGAGCAGTTCCGAAAATTGCAGCATGGTCAATGTGGTAAAGCAACCTTATTGATTTATGTTGCAAATTTGGGGTGGACACACTCGCTCTAGTGTCCTCACACAATCCCCCCTCCCTTCTTCTGGCTAGTGCCAGGAGAAGGAAGGGTTTGAATGTTCAAACCTACACTGTGTGCCACCATTTTCTGAGCGACTGCACAGTGTAGGAGGATTAGATACACTGCTCAGCATACAGTATAACACGAACATACACACACCTCACATACACGAACATAATACACACATCACATACACAAACATAAATTACCTGCTCCTGCCGCTGCTGCCACCTCCGCTCCTATTCCTTGTGCCTTCGCTTCCTTGAACATACGGCTGGAAGCCACGGCCGGAAGTCGTCATCTTACTGTCCGGCAGCGGCTTCCGGTCCACATGAGAATGGCGCCGGATTTCGCTCTGCAAACGAGCTTCGTTTTGGTCTGTGTGGGAGTGGCGTATGCTTCAGAGAATGGAACGGCTCCGTTCGCTTTCTCTATGGGGATGTATGTGCCGTATTCCATCTCTGTATTTGTCGTTAATCGACACATACAGAGATGGAAAAAAAATGGCAGCCCCCATAGAGAAGTAAAAGTAAGAAAAAAGAACACGAGAACACAAATAAATAAAATTGATGTTAATATCATATTAAAAGCAATATGATAAAAAAATAAAATAAATGTCATGACACCTTCCCTTTAAAACTGTACTATCTTTTAATAGCACCATGGATCCTGCACTCCTGAGAGATCGCGAGCTCTTCAAGAAGAGAGCTTTGAGTACTCCTGCAGTGGAAAAACGCTCATCAGAGTCTTCTAAGAAGAAGAAAGCCAAGCTTGATATTGGTGGGACATCCAGTTCCAAGCAGAGCTCAGGTTAGTGTATCTGACATTTTTTGCTTATGATCACATACACATGTTTGTCACATTTTGTGTGTGCTGTACAGCTTGACACATCAACTTTATTTCATGGGGTGTTCCGACCCTTAGAAAGCACTTGTTTCTGTAATAGTGACGTCACTGCTACAGCCAGCATAGCACCGAACAAAACGTCACTGATGTGTTTAACGAAGATGCGGCAGGGAGCCCCGTTTTTTTTGTCGAACCCTGTCATTGACTGTAATAAAATAGTCCCAGTGGCTAGCATTAGGGCAGGGTGCAACTTTCAAATATAGACCCCATCTCTGCAGAGATTGTAGACCCGGGATGGGAGCTGTGGAAGAACTGCGGTTTGTTACCTTACATTGCATCCAGGAAGTTTTCTATGTGCTGAAGAGCCTATCTTATAGTATTGGTGCTTCTGCCCCTAGAACTTCTTGTGGATGGGAGGCATGTCTGCACAGAGGCAGCATCAGGAAAGAGTGTTTACTACAATGTTGCTCTCTGCCCCAATTCCAGTCACAGGTCTTATATTTTTATAGTATAGGACCAGGCTAGACAAACCTCAGGAGCACGGAAGACAACCTGCTTAGAAGTTTGCATATGGTGCCTTACTTTTTATGTTGTCTATTGATGTCTATGAAATATCTCTACTTTGGACGTCCTCTATTTGTTAGAAGAGTTTCTTGACAATACGCAGGTCACCGTGTCCCCCTTACTGGGACTGCCAGCGGTCAGATGTCATCTATGGGGAAACCTGGCAGTAAGTGTTCAGTTTCCCTGCAGCGCCATCACAGGTGAAATTGAGTATTACACAGTGCCCATTCATATCAATGTTTTGTCTGTGTAATTCAGGACAGGTCCTACAGAGTGAGACACTCCCTTTGTAGCTGCTCTCCACTCTGAATGAGAAACCTCCCTCTAGTAGCTCAGAATTCAGGCGATGTATAGTATATTGTTTTTGGAGTGTATATACTGTATAGCATTGCTAATTAGACAAATATATAGAAGTGTTTAATTGGCACGACATATAGCTCTGTATGGTACTTTTAATTAGGCACTGGTTGGTATGGTTATTTGTACACTGTATGACAAAACAATACATGGGACGCCAACCGGAGGTATTACACAGGGCAAGATCCAATGTAAAGCTGCCCCTTACTGAGAGGGGCTTTCACAGTTGTATGTCTCCTAAAGTATTATTGCCTATGCTTGTATGCTAGTATATACCTCGTGTTAAAATGAAAAGATGACTAAAACAGTTTTATTTTGTATTTTTTTAACTACATGTTAGTATAAATCTTGTTTAGCTGAATGACCAGAAATGTCTGATGGGTATTGGTGGTGATGTGCGGAATAACTCTTCCAGGTGAGGGTGAGAGCAGGAAGAAATATCACCGCCTTCCAGTGACCCGAGCGGTCTGATACGTGAACATTTGTACATTACCAATCAGAGATGATGTGGTGTTTGATCACATTTAGGGGGTTCTTATTTCGTTTGTCTTAAAGGTGAGAAGATGAGCAGTTACAGATCTCCTCATCCACTGTCTGATATGCCCACTTGTCGACTCTGTGACTCGAATGTTTACTGGCATTTGGATCACTGGATTTTTGGTCTCTCTTAGTTTTGATGATTTTGTGAAGATATATGCATGAACTCTGCACATCTTACCTGTAAAGACCAGCAGGTTGTGGACCCACTATCCTACTCGACCGTTTTGACTTAGCTAATGCCCTTAGAGGTGGCCCTAAGTAGCTTCCGCGGTATTCACCCTTTAACCTCCGTACGAGGATCTGGACTTCGCTGCGGAGAGACCACCAGGTCGCTACATCTTGAAGTGGTCCTGGTGTGCGTAGCAGCTGGCCCAACAGACCAGGAGACAATAGTGTAGTACACAGAGGCCTTGGCAGATGATACCTTGGCAGACGGGTGTGGATCAAGTCATAGTTCACAACAGGTAGTAAGTCTTAGGTAGCTGGATACAAACATGCAGTAGATAGCAGGATAGAGACTGGTGGCTGGATGGGGACTGGTGGCTGGATGGGGACTGGGACAAAGTTGCTCAGGCACCAGGTGATCAGAGGAGCTGCCTTAAATAGGCCTGGAGCAACAGGGATTGGATAGGGAGGTTTTTAAATGCGCGTGCAGGCACTTTAAGTTTCGGTCAGGGCCTTAAAGAGTCACCAGTTGTCTGGTCCCTTTTCTGAGCGTTGCTGCTGGCATCTCCATCCCTCACCACTGGCATTACATTTTGCTTTTAGGAGGTGTTGGGCGTCTAAGGCTTTGCTTGTGTCAGACTCTTGGCCCCAAACGTTTTTGTTCTTTAGGGAGTCCTTCATATTGCCTAGTGAATAATCTATTCCCGGCTGCCTAGCTAAAGGTCTAGTCTGCCAGAGACCAACTTTATCATCCTCTATCGCACCCCCAACATGTCCATCCCTGTATTTTGAAAGGAGACATGATGTTGAAATAGGGAAGTTGTTTGGTGGGAGAGGAAAAGGGGGGGGGGGGGGGACGGACCTGGAAGGAGAGATGGTGGGGGAGATATTCTAAACTAATGCAAGGGAAAAGTTAGTGTCAGTTATATTCTCCTGCCTGCGCTAACATTGGGTGTGGAGAGACGCTCCTGCACGCTGAGCAGTTCTGTTTCCGTGGCACAAAACACTCCGGGCGTCGTACGTTTGCCGCAGCAACAGTACTACCCAACGTGGAGGAGCTTCACCCCACGCCTGATGTTAGTTCGGGCAGGAGAGTATAACTGGACTGACACTTCAAGTTCGCTATATCAGCCAATCACTTTTCAGCTCATTTTTCAGATTCAACCAACAGCTCTACTAGTTTTAATACAAAATATGGTAGTTTTTAATCTCCCCTGTTGTGTCCCTGTCTAAGGTTTTCTCTTGATATTAATCACAGAAGATTAGATGTCTCCCTTTTCATTTTCCTGTAGAAAGAGCTGACCCTATATATGCGTATAGTATAGAGTTAGGAGCTTGTAATAATACGAATATGACCAAAACATTAGAGGCCAATGGCTTACTCATATTCGTATTTTTCGGCCTATAAGACGCACCTGACTGACGCACCCAGGTTTTAGACAACAGAAAATAATTTCATATTTTACAAAGAAAAAACTATTGGTTAAAAAAATAATTTCTTCAGTTTCACCACATTCTGAGAGCCATAACTTATATTTTCCCATCGTTCGAGCAGTGTGAGGGCTTATTTTTTGCAGGGACGAGCTGGAATAGTTCCTGCCGGCACATCATGAGTCGGGACGGGGTTAAGTAAGAAGCGATCAGGGGGCCTGGTTCTGCCGGGTCCCTTGACTGCCGACTATAAGGGTATGTTCACACGGCCTATTTACGGACGTAAATCGGGCGTTTTTGCCCCGAATTACGCCCGAAAATAGCGCCTCAATAGCGTTGACAAACATCTGCCCATTGAAAGCAATGGGCAGACGTTTGTCTGTTCACACGAGGCGTATATTTACGCGCCGCTGTCAAATGACGGCGCGTAAATAGACGCCCGCGTAGAAGAAGTGACCTGTCACTTCTTTGGCCGTATTTGGAGCCGCTATTCATTGACTCCAATGAATAGCAGCGCTAATTACGGCCGTAATGGACGCGGCGTTCAAGCGCCTGCACATGCCGGTACGGCTGAAATTACGGGGATGTTTTCAGGCTGAAACATCCCCGTAATTTCAGCCGTTACGGACCCCCGCCGTGTGAACATACCCTAAGACGCAGGAACTTTTTATCAAGATTCTTGCTAAAAACTGCATCTTGTAGTTTGAAAAATAGATTTTTTTTATATATACATAAACATACACACACACCCCACCAAAAGTTCCGGAACACCCTCATAACTTTTGAACGGCTCGAGGTAGAGGGTTGAAATTTAATGGGGTCATACAATCTACCAGTTAACGCCAAAAAAAACCCCACACCCTCCCCCTTTGGTGCGCTGTTATGGGCGGGGGCAGCAAAATCTTAAATGGCACGGGGGGGGGGGAGTAGAGTGGGCGCTCATTTGAAAGCGATGCTGCAAACGATTTTGAGATATGATTTTTTTTTTCACTGAGATATTTAACGTTAAAGTTATCATCTTCATTATCGACTACCGCCAGTGTTAGCATTACCCAAAATGTACCACGCGGGTAAAATCCTAAGTGTGCGTGTGTGAGCTTGGGAATGTCACATCGAGGTGACTTTAAATTACGTATTATTACAATCGGCCTCGGTGATACAAAATGGACCTTGTCTACGATTGTAACATGATTTCATGTGTACACATTTCGGTAGTCGCTTGTGAATTTCAGAGAGCGCTAATTCAGAGAGTAATTTTCATTTTTGAACATTTCTATTGTCATATCACAAAATGCATTTGACCCGAAAGGATCACTTTATTGATCATGAGAGGGTATGGCGAAGAAAAAATAAGATCCTATCAAGAAGTAGCGGCTTTATTCAATGCCACTTATCCTATCCATGATCCAATTTCATTGTCAACTGTTAAAAGAACTGTTCATCGTTTCGAAATAACCGATTCAATTAAAGACGCACCAAGATCCGGAAGACCCAAACATGCGAGTAATGATGAAAAAGCTTTAGATGTTCTGCTCACTGTACATGATAATCCTCATACATCTGTCTCGAGTGGAGCACAACAAGCGACTACCGAAATGTGTACACATGAAATCATGTTACAATCGTAGACAAGGTCCATTTTACGTAATACCTTGATGTGACATTCCCAAGCTCACACATACGCGCCCACACACATTTAGTATTTTACCCGCGCGGTACATTTTGGGTAATGCGAACACAGGCGGTAGCCGATAATGAAGATGATAACTTTAATGTTAAATATCTCAGCAAAAAAATAAATAAATCCTATCTCAAAATCATTTGCAGCATCGTTTGTGTATTGAAAGGAGCTTTCACATGAGCCCCCACTCGACCCCCCCCCCCCCCGTGCCATTTAAAATTTTGCTGCCCCCCATTAAATCCCACCAAATTTCAACCCTCTACCTTGAGCCGTTCAAAAGTTATGAGGGTGTTCCGGAACTTTGTGTGTGTGTAATCCAGGGACTAATATATATATACACAAAATGCAAAAAACAGGCAGCACTCCGTTGGTTTTAGGTGAAAAAAAAGTGGGTACTTTATTGCCGCATATGGGGCAATAAAGTACCCACTTTTTTTTCACCTAAAACCAACGGAGTGCTGCCTGTTTTTTGCATTGTATATCATTGGGATCCTGGTCTGTTCCCTTGGGCTTGCACCCACACTATACCGGTGCTGCTGGATCTGCTTGTTTATTTATATATATATATATATATATATATATATATATATATATATAGTCCTTCTTAATGAATGAGAATATCATCAAAGAGTACATCTATTTCAGTAATTCAATTTAAAAAGTGAAACTCATATATTATATAGATTCATTAGACACAGAGTGATCTGTTTCCAGCATTGTTTTCTTTTTAATGTTGATGATTATGGGAGCCGTTAATGAAAACTCAAATTTTAGTGTCTCAGAGGATTAGAATATTATATAAGCCCAATTTCAAAAAAGATTTTGATATATAATATTCTAATTTTCTGAGACTAAATTTTAGGTTTTCATGAACTGTTCCCATAATCATCAACATTAAGGGTATGTGCACACCAGAAGTGCCTTTTACGTCTGAAAAGACACTGTTTTCAGGAGAAAACAGCTGCCTCGTTTCAGACGTAAAAGCTCCTCCTTGCATTATGCGAGGCGTCTGTGACGCTCGTAAATCTTGAGCTGCTCTTCATTGACTTCAATGAAAAACGGCTCAAATTACGTCTGAAAGAAGTGTCCTGCACTTCTTTTGACGAGGCTGTATTTTTACGCGTCGTCGTTTGACAGCTGTCAAACGACGACGCGTAAATGACAGGTCGTCTGCACAGTACGTCGGCAAACCCATTCAAATGAATGGGCAGATGTTTGCCGACGTATTGTAGCCCTATTTTCAGGCGTAAATCGAGGCATAATACGCCTAGTTTACGTCTGAAAATAGGTCGTGTGAACCCAGCCTTAAAGAAAAAAATGCTGGAAATAGATCACTCTGTGTCTAATGAATCTATATAATATGGGAGTTTCACTTTTTAAATTGAATTACTAAAATGTACTTTTTGATGATATTCTAATTCATTGAGCAGGACTAGTATATAAAATGTGTGTGTATATGTTCCGTTGGCTTCTGAGGAGTGATTGATCTTATAAACTCTTCCTAAAAATGTAAAATGGCTACACAGGTAAAACAATAATAAACTAATAAGGGAAATGGTGTATTTTAGTAAGTAAAACAGTTCCCCAAGTAGCACATTTGCATATACAGACATTATATTACAGTTACATGGTTTTTATTATGGTACTTGGATTAATACTGTGACAAATAATGTAAGCTTTTATGCAAATTTCATGTCCATATATTTTCGAAGTCTCAAATTAGTTATGTTCTTTATATTACCTGGCAAAACAGCAGTATAGAATCATCCTGTTCCACTATGACTGCAACCTATGGTAAGACAACTTGTAAGGGTATCTAAACAATTCACGTAAGAGTGGAATAGATCATGGCTGGCCCAAGAAGTGTGCACTGTCCTAAGCAGATAAAGAAATGGCGTCTGCTCACGGATTGTCCTCTGGAACGAGTAGCGGGCCATCCTCTGTCAGGTGTCGGAGCTACACAACTTCGGTTTTGCGCTTCTTCATGTTGCTCATCAGAGCTCTTACTGGGTTTGGTTCATTCTCTAGATCTTTGACGGTCTTGTGCTTGGCACAACAGCAGCAGTCCAGCATTTCATAAAGAAATGCCAGGAGGACCAGAGATAGTACAGTCAGGATAAACAGCACCAAGATTACAAAACAAGCTGTGTTCCAGCCATCATGGAATGGATAGATCTTCTGAACCTGGAACCCAATTTGCTGCTGGATCAGGGTTGTCTCATTTTTCCAGGAGCCAAGAGATGACATCTTGTTAGGCACTCTTCAGGGAGTAACTGTAAGAAATGGTAATAGCAATGAGTACTACTGTACAAGTACAGTGAAGGCTCTCCAAAAGACCACCTCTCGAGAAGACCACTCCTAATCTAGACTAGATTTTTTGTGACCGATTTTCAGTTCCTTTACATCCTTTATTTATTGGTCCTTTTCTTTAAGAGGACCACCCCTCTAGATGACCATTTCAAGTTCGGGGGAAATTTCTCAAACAGGTAATTGGCTTTTAGGCTAGGGCTACACAGTGACTCTGCCCGTGAATCGTGGCGCCCTGCATGCATTGCTGGTAATGAAGGTCAATGTGGCCGCGTCACGACCTGCAGGTTGCAGTGACCGCAACATGACAGCATTTTCAGATTTCTTGTCTGTCGGGCCGCAGTCGCTGCAACCTGCGGGTCGCAATGCGGCCAGTTTGACTTACATTACCTTAGATGCAGGCAGGGTAACACCGCAATCTTTGGACATGCGACCTGTGTTGTGGCAAAAGTCGCCGTGTAGCCCTGGCCTTACTTTATACTCTGTGATACCACAGTATTACAAGATAATTCTGCCACGTTATTACCTTTTTATCACACATCCTCAACTCAATGGAAACCGGGGAGTACCCATTGCATCAGAACTGGAGGTTTTACTTTAACCATGGCTGTTTCATAAAGGTGTTACGTTTTCAGGATATTACGTTTTTTTATACCATTTTGAAGTGGAAGAAAAGTATTTGTTCATTTTTGTTTTATGTGCTCTATTCTTATTGTCTACATTATGTTGAAATGTATTCCCACAACTTAGATATAGGAGTGGGACTGGGATATAGGAGTGGGACTCTTTGTTTTCGTACTGTTATTGTTGTTTTTTACCTGGTGCATACATTGTGCTTAGTGTACGCAACAGATCACTGTACACCGGACCCCTACCCCTCATCAGTGTTGTCTAAGGCATACCACCCCTTTAACATACTTATGTAACTAAAACTTGATAACCTGTGCAATCAATTATTAATGGCGTTCCGCTAGCTTAATAGCTATGTAAACCTTTGAATGGCAATTGTCCAGTCGGTATGATTAGTGCAACTTTCTAAGCTGTTTTTATTTACAGCAAAAAATTAATTTAACTTTTTGCTGTAAATCTCATAGAAACATTAGTGAAAGGTCAGGATTCTGAATACACATCACGTCCTGGCTGGATGTAATGTATATTCACTGTCAGGACACTGCAGTAACGTTAGTGTTTGTGTATGTGGCTGCTATATCGCTATGTGCTGTGTAACTAAATGGAGAGAAGTGTATGACGCGGATTGGTCAGCGTCATACACTCCTCTGTACAACACCCACTTGGCCAAAAAGTAAAACACGCCCAGTTGTCCAATAAGAAACTCATTAGCATAAAGCTAATATAGGTCATAACTCTGTCAAAAATGATCGTTTTTCTAAATAAAAAAACACTGCTGTGATCTACATTATAGCGCCGATCACATCATGTACAATATAGGCCACTTATAATGTGGTGACAGAGCCTCTTTAACCCCTTCCCGACATCCACCGTGTATATACGGCGCACGCCGGGTGGGGGAATATGGAGCGGGCTCACGGGCTGAGTCTGCTCCATAGAGCGAGTGTGTCGGCTGTGTGTCCGGGTTACGAGCGGGATCGCGCTTTAGCGCGATCCCGCTTGTTTAGCCCGTTAAATGCCGCGTTCAATAGAGATCGGCATTTAAATGACTAAAAACAGGGAGACGACCCCCTGTAACGTCTCAACGGCACCCCCGCGGCGAAATTGGGGGGAGCCGTTGGTTCACACGGCTACCTGGGGGTCTGACTAAGTCCCCCAGGTCCACCATCTTGGTACTCCTATGAAGCTCTGCTTCATAGGAGACTGTCAGAATCACGATATACTGCAATACATTAGTATTGCAGTATATCGTGCAAGCGATTTAACGATCGCTGGTTGAAGTCCCCTAGGGGGACTAATAAAAAATGTAAAAATTAGTTAAATAAAGTTTTTGTTTTTTTTTTGTGTCAAAAAAAAAAAAAAAATATTAAAAGTTCAAAAATCCCCCTCTTCCCATTTTCCCCCTAGAGCATAGTAAAAAATTAAATAAACAAACATAATTGGTATCGCCGCGTCCGTAAAAGTCTGAACTATCACAATATATCATTATTTAACCCGCACGGTGAACGCAGTAAAAAAAAAAAAATTGTAAACGCCAGAATCGCTATTTTTTTTGGTCACCTAATCTCCCATAAAAAAATGAAATAAGTGATCAAACCGTCACATTTACACCAAAATGGTATTATTAAAAACTACAGCTTATCCTGCAAAAAAAATAACCCCTTATACAACTTATTCAACGGAAAAATAAAGACTTTACGGCTCTCGGAATTTGGCGAAACAAAATACATTTTCTTTTTTACACTTAGGTTTTTACTTGTAAAAGTAGTAAAACATAGAAAAAACTACCTATATTTGGTATCGGCGTAATCGTATTGACCCATAGAATAAAATTAACGTGTTGTTTTAATTGTACAGTGAATTCCGTAAAAATGGCGCGCACAAAACTATGGCAGAATCGCAGTTTTTTTTTCATTTTCTACCCCACAAATAATTTTTTTCCCGTTTCCTAGTACATTATACGGCAAAATAAATGGTTCTACGAAAAACTACAACTCGTCCCGCAAAAATCAAGCCCTCGTAGTACTATATCGATGGAAAAATAAAGGCGTTATGGCCTTTGGAAGGTGGGGAGGGAAAAACGAAAATGAAAATCTGAAAAAGGGCTGCGGAGTGAAAGGGTTAAACCCCATTCACTGAATTGTATATCAATGCTCTCATAGGAAAACTGGGCTGTTATTACAATTTTGTCATTAAAATGGGGTATTTGCCTTCTGAGGCATTTATGGCATATCCACAAGATATTTCATACATGTCTGATAGGTGTGGGTCTCACCTCTGGGACGTTTGCCTATCGGGAGAACAAGGGTCTGCTGTTTGCTCAGCTTTTTCCGTAGCTGTCATAGACGTCAATGGAGAGGGCCTAACACAAATGCAGCCGCCTCTTTAATGACTTATATGGAGAATGTCACCTGGGAATCGGCTAACTGGGGTCAGTAAAACCCCGTTCTTCCAATAGGTGAGAATCCCAGAGGTGGGACCCGCAACTATCAGAAAATTCCTAAGATGGGAATACCCCTTTAATAAATATGTTTTTTTTAAAAAATTAAGATTTTTGTTCCTAGTACCATGGCCTAAGTTAAAGGGCCAAATGGATGAAGCTGTTGAAAATCTGGATAAAAATCCTAAAATACTGCCATTTTTATTTAATTATTTTTTTTTTGTCCAACTAAACTTTTTCTGCTATTTGCCTATCACAACATTAATTCAACTCTTAATTTAGAAACATCGGGTATCTCTAGGGTTAGGTGGAAGATGCATTTGTATTCCAGCCACTGTCTACATATTGAAATTTCTAAATTGGATCCATTTCTTTATAGAATTATTTGTGCCTTCTGTTTTACAAAGCCTAGACACTTCAGTGCTGGGAAGTTTCAGGCTCGCTCTCATAAATGAAGTACGCTCTCATTAATTGTGGATGTCGCCGCTCGCAGTGGATTTGCAAGTCATTTTAAGGAGCCCAGTAGGACGTCATTTATTTGCACTAATAAAGGCCTTTGTTTTAACCCGCAACTGCCTACTGAAAAAAGTGTATTTCACCGTAACATGCTCGGAGATGCCTGCCAGACTTTAATAATTCATTGGTAAAGCCGTCGTCTTACATTGTTTCAGAAGCTCATTATTTTCCCTATAGCATATTATTTTGGGCTTTGTTCCATTCTCTGCTTCTGTCAGTTACATTTTGTATGTCATTTCTTGGTTCTTCATGTGTTGTACTGCTGAGGGTGGTATATGAAATCGGGAAAACTCTTTACCATGATTGGAGGGCATTTTCTTTCTTATCCCCCCCCCCCCTCACAGATATACAAAAAAATAACCTGGGTAATTTAGAAATCACAATGGAACACATTTGTGCTAGCATAGTAGAATAATACTAGTTGGGTCCGCTCACATGTAGCTTAAATACTGCGGATTTTCCAGTAGCGGCAAAGTGGTTGAGATTCGAACATTTTCATCCACCTGCTGCATAAATGCTGAGCGGAAAAACTGCTCAGAAATTGACCTGCGATGCGGTTTTTCAACTCGCAACATGTTCTTTTGTATTTGCGTAATCGCTTATTTGTTGCGGATTTACCCCATTGATTCGATGCGGAGGTAAAACGGCAACAAATAGCAGATGTTGCATGCGGTTTTTCGGCCAGAGTTGCCTGCGGGGACCAGGGTGGATACACTGTGTTCTTTTACGTGGCGTATCTGCCCTGTGTTCACACAGGGTGGTTACGCTGCGTAAAAGCACACCGCATATCCGCACTGGTCCTGCAAGGAAATTCCGCCTGAAAAACTGCACCACCGCAGTGCAGGTTTTCGGCTGGATTTTCCGGTGGGGGAAAAAGTTTCATACTTCAGTCATGGTGACGTGTCCCTCCGCCGTCCTGCAGCCTGGCCTCTAGGGATGACTTTTCATCCCATGTCACCGCTGTAGCCTGTGATTGGCTGCAGCAGTCACATGGGTTGAAATGTCATCCCTGGATTCTGGGCTGGATGCAGGAGCAGAGAGATCTGGGTAAATATGATATATTTTTTTCATTTTATTTTTTGTGAATTTCAATCTTTGCAGAGAAATCACAGCTTTTCCGCCCCAAAATTCGCAACATCTGCTATTTTGTTGTGGGTTTTACCTGCACATTGAATTTAATGGGGAAAACCCACAACAGAAAAGCTGCGATTCCACAACGTAAATTGACATGCTGCGGATTTGAAAAAAATGCACCGTAGGTCAATTTATAAACGGTTTGTGGCTTGTTTTTTTTTTTATTCAACATGTGGATGAAATTTGTTCAAAGCTCATCCAATCTGCTGCTACTGTAATACTCTGCGGATTTTCCTCAATTAAATTAGTTGTCGTAAGTCTGCAGTATTTATGCTACGTGTGAACCCGGCCTTATAAATCTGATTTTTCTATGGCCATACTTGCATATTTAAAATTATGAAATTAAAGTGTACTTATCATTGTAACCTCTCTTCATAAATCCGTAAATATAAATGTATGAAGCTTCGTAATTTATTAGATCAGGGTAAAATTGGCACCTTTTTCAGTAGTCCACCTTTCTCTGCCTGCAGGCTCTTTGCAAATGTTCAGAAATCTCCTCGTGCTTCAAAAAAAATCAAGTCTATTATGAAACCATAAATAGAAGACAGGGAGGAAGGAAGAGGAGGGGTACACTGCTGCAGTGTCTCTCCCTCTGTTTTGACACTGCATGCTGTGAGAGGGGAGGGAGAGTTATCTAATTCGCTCAGAGCACAACTGTGATGTCATACCAGGAAGAGCCTGTTTACCCAGCAAAAAGAAAATGCACATTTTGAGAAGCCAGCGCAGGGGAGCAAAATACACATTTCTGCCTGTAGTACATCTAACTTTTATTTTTAACAATAGGTAGATTTTAAAGGACCGATTAACCTAATATACAAAGTAGAACATTTTAAATTAAGTCACTAATAAGGTTTGCAAATATATGTGTCAATTTTATGAAGGTCCTCTCCTTCAGTAACGAGACCTGTAGCTGTGTGAGAAGGGTGGGTTTTCAGCTTCTGGATGTAAACAGTGTATGTTTGAAATCACGGTCCGCAACCAGAGAGCTTGAAAAAATGTTGTTAGGATCCATTACACAATGTATCTGTTATAACCGTATAGGCTACTGTAATGAGGAAACCTATGACGCCAGTGTGAACAGAACCTTCTATGTAATTATATGGTCTACGCAGAATAGTATTTTTTTAGAATATAATTTTTATATGTTCACTTGTGTAACATGGCCTAATGGTAAAATAAATAAATCTTGTTTCAATCTGATCTGGTTTAAATGTAAATATCACCATTCAGATTTCATGTTTTCTTTTGTTAGTTCTAAGCTGCGTTGTGTAGATATATCATTATTCCCTCAGACGTTTCCATATCACTCCATCAGACCGCTATAATGTTATTTCCATGTGTCACCAGAGGATAAAGTTATGTTAGAATTTGTCAGTATGGTGTCCTGTGCTATCCACTGTTGTAAAAAACAAACTCTCACACATAAAATACTCTTAGGGGTTAGCAGACTTCTTTTGTTTTTTAACCTCATACCTTGGTGGGCCGATTAGTGGCAGTACTTGGCAGGTTTTCCACCACTTCATTGCGCAAGTCACATTAAAAGTCTACATTGTGCCTGTGTACGAGGCATCCTAAGCTTGCTCAATACCCGCTCTGTTCTTATTAAGTCCAGAGTCAACGCAGCCGTCTACCAGGAAATTTTACAGCACTTCATGCTTCCCTCTGCTGACAAGCTTTATGGAGATGCGGATCTAATTTTCCAGCAGGACTTGGCACCTTCCCGCACTGCCAAAAGTACCAAAACCTGGTTTAATAACCACAGTATCACTGCTTGATTGGCCAGCAAACTCGCCTGACCTAAACCTCCTAGAGAATCTATGGGGTTTTGTCAAGAGGAAGATGAGACACCAGACCCAACAATATAGATGAGCTGAAGGCCGCTGTCAAAGCAACCTGGGCTTCCATAACACCTCAGCAGTGCCACAGGCTGATCGCCTCCATGCCACGTCGCATTGATAACACCTCAGCAGTGCCACAGGCTGATCGCCTCCATGCCACGCCGCATTGATGCAGTAATTCATGCAAAAGGAGCCCCGAGCAAGTATTGAGGGCATATACTGTACATACTTTTCAGTAGGCCAATATTTCGGTATTAAAAATAATTTTTGAAATTGGGCTTGTATAATCAAATTTTCTGAGACACTAAATTCTGGGTTTTCATTAACTGTTACCATATTCAACATTAAAAGAAAACAATGCTGGAAATAGATCACTCTGTGTGTAATGAATCTATATAATA
This sequence comes from Rhinoderma darwinii, assembly GCF_050947455.1. NCBI lineage: Eukaryota > Metazoa > Chordata > Amphibia > Anura > Rhinodermatidae > Rhinoderma > Rhinoderma darwinii. The sequence continues at coordinate 222,818,823 of NC_134687.1, forward strand.
TGAGTTTCACTTTTTGAATTGTATTACTGAAATTAACTTATTCTAATTCGTTGAGAAGGACTAGTATATAGAAGCAGCAGCATGGAGGACATTCTACAGCAGTAATGAGCAGTGTATCTGTGAATCCAGATAGAATGGTCTCCTCTCTTCTCCCCCTCCCCTCTTCATACACGTGTCTGTTTCTCTCTCAAATCTGCTCCTCCTCCCACTCTCAATAAGCAGCATCTGTGTGTCTCTCTCTGTCGCTCCTCCTGCTCCCCCCCTCTTTATAGACTTTTATTGGCAGCGTGTATGCTTCTGCTCCCCCTCTCCATAGTCTATGGCCAAGCAGTGAAGAGACAACCCCATTCTTATCCCTGATATTTTTGCCAGAGGACAGAGTGGCTACTAATATACTTTTTTATTCTGAAAGACTTGTCATATCTTTGCATTACATGGGCAGACCATTATTTCAGAAGACAGCATGTAATGATTCCTTTCTCCTGTAGAGATGCATGATGCATCAAAACTTTGACACCGTGCACCCCCAAACGGTTCGATACCGTTTTCATGTATTTCAATACTAAGCTGTGCGGTCGCACAGCTGAGTATAGTAACACATGAATGTATAAGAGCGGGGCTGCGGCTGTGTAATACCGTGTCCTGACAAGTGCGTGCCGTCACGATGATGCAATGCGGCCAGTGCTGCACTAATGAGCGGCGGCACTGAAGACCGAACATGGCGGACGCACAACAACACACCCCCATGTTCTGTGTTTAGTGCCTGAACCACCGCTCATTAGTGCAGCGCCGGCTGCATCATCTCATGCTGTCCGCGCGCGCACTTAATGTCGGCAGAGGGTCAATGGCTCTATTACACAGTCGCAGCGCTGCTCTCTAACGGCAGAGATCAGAGAAACCTCTCATCTCCGCCGCTATTCCCCTGAATGCTGCGATCAAAGCTGACTGCAGCATTCAGGGGAAAATGAGAAGGAATCATTTTGTGACGAGATTGAGGGACATACCATATATGGTCAGACAGCCGATGGTCCATTGATGGACCCCAGGGCTGTCTGACCATATTTCCTGTTGCTGGGGCATACTTGGGTATGTCCTAACAACTGCCTGTGTACTATCCGTACACAGGCTAATGTACTGGCATATAGATATGCCAGTACATAAAAGTTTAAAAATGAAAGTAAAAGCAAAGTAAAATTAAATAAAAAAGAATACACATACACCTTTTTTACAATAAACATTAAAATAAGTCTCAATAAATAAAATATACACACATTTGGTATTGGTACAGCCGTAATAACCTGCACAGCCGTAATAACCTGCACAACAATTTTTTTGCCTCATTTATGATGTGTACGTTGTAAAAAAACTAAATAAAAACTGCTTTCTTTCACTTATTGTGAGGCACGAGGTGTGATGAATTTAACCTCCATGTGCCTTACATTAATAGTAATTAACCCCATCATGTACCTTACACATTAACCCATTATGACTGAGAAACATGATGGGGTTTATTACTATTAATGTGAGGCACATTCAAAATTCATCGCGCCTCACATCAGAAAATGGAAGAACTTTTTTTTCTTATTCTTACTGTTGGCAAAGTATCGAAATCGCAATACTACACAAAGTATCAGTACCGAAGTCCAAATTCTGGTATCGTGACATCCCTATTCTCCTGTGATGGAGCTGCTGTGGAATGTAACACTTTCTTACACGTTCCCACAGAGATTGGGAGAGTCACTTGTGTACTTATAGATCATAGACTAAATAACAGCATGCAATGTCAATCAGCTGCTTCTAAGGCCCGGAAGATATTGTCGTGTATTAAGAGGCATGGACCCGCGGGGCAGAGATATCATATTACAACTTTACAAAGTCTTAGTCCGACCTCATCTAGAATATGCAGTTCAGTTCTGGGCTCAGTTGAAAGAAAAGGATTCCCTGGAGTTGGAGAAAATACAAAGAAGAGCAACGAAGCTAATAAGGGGCATGGAGAATCTAAGTTATGAGGAAAGATTAGAAGAATACATTTATTTAGTTTTGGGAAGAGATGTCAGTGGGGATATGATAAATCTATATAAGTATATTCATGTTCTGTACAAAATATATGGTGAAAAACTAGAACCATGTGAAATCCCCTCAAAAGACAAGGGGGTACTCCCTCCGTCTGGAGAAGAAAAGGTTCAATCTGGAGAGGCGACAAGCCGCCTTTACTGTGAGAACTGTGAATCTATGGAATAGCCTACCGCAGGAGCTGGTCGCAGCAGGGACAGTAGATGGCTTTAAAAAAGGCTTAGATCATTTCCTAGATTAAAATAACATCAATACTTATGTAAATGAATAGAATTTTAGGCCTTTTTTTTTATTATTATTATTATTATTTTTATTTGTTTTAATCATGCTAACTAGGGCTGGGCAATTAATCAGAAAAAAAAAATAAACCGAAATTCAGCGCAGATAACAGAGGTCATCTTGCGCATTTCTTTTTTTCTTTTTTTTTTTATCAGTTTCAACTATATTTGCATCCTCAGGACGTAGATACAGTTGAACCCAATAGTAGAGCAGTGGACCGTCCGTTCCCTGCGCTACTACTCCCTGCATAACGCTGACCGCTCACGGCTCAGCGCAGACAGGCGTGATGACGTCATTGCCTCGTGCCTGTTTCTTTGTTGAGCCGTGTGTGGCTCAGCACGCATGTATTTAGTCTGCTGCACTCCTTCCATATATACTGGCTTTTCAGGTAGCTTGTTTGTTCACGGTCCCCTCAATGCCCACCTCATTTACTTCTCGTTTAGCCTCAATGCCCGCACACCACGGCGAGTGGACAATTCACGCCCTAATGGTAAATACACGGGTGATGGGAGTTATAAACAGGGATGATTGTGGGCTGGTATATATAAGAATGATGGGAGTCCCTGTATATTACCCCCATAAGCCCTGTATAATACAGGAAAGATGGGGCTAATATACAGGGATGATGTGGGTTATATACAGGGACTCCAATATTCCTGTATATAAACCCCCATCATCCGTGAATATACCATTGAGGCGGGCACTGTCCGCTTGCTGTGGCGCGTGGGTATTTATGCTAAACAAGAAGTATATGGGGCGGGCATTGAGGACACACTGGACCAATAGGATGCTTGAAACGCCAGTATATGGCAAAAGTGCAGCGGAACCTGAAAATATGCGCCAAGCCACACATCGGAGGAGCAGAGAGATGTCCTGCACTCGTCATTGGAACGGGGTTATGTGAGTATGTATTTTATTTCTTTTATTAGACACTATTGGGGCTGTGTGGGGCATTATACCGTGTGATGGGCAGTGTCGGGGGTATATTATAAACCGTAGTATACAGCAGGCTCGGGATCTATATTAACTAATTGGCGTTGCATTCAAATAGGGGACGGGGCATGCAAAAAGGGTGTGGCCTATAAATTTGTTAAATTGTGATCTAGGTTATGTGTTCAATTGATCGAGATTTTGATTTAGGTCATAATCGCCCAGTCCTAGTACTAACTATGTAACTATGATTCCAGTTTTCACTGTGGATCCCTACAGCAGGACACCCAGTGATCGGCTAATCATCAAAGTACTGGGAATTTTCAAAGCTGATAACCCCCTTTGGCGAAATGTTAGTGGGTACCCTCTCAGCCAATCAGATAAGGCGAGAGAGTTTGTGATGGCATCTTCTAGCTGCATCGACTTTAACTACTGAAAAAGTCTAAAGCACAGACTCCTTTTATCTACATAAAGGGTGTGCAATCCCTTGACTCCTTTATTGGAGGTCCCAAACAGTCAGCAGGACATTGGATCTTCTTTTCATTCGAATGTAGGGACAGTTTTGGTTTTATCGCTCAGCATTAAGGTTAAGTGACTGTATTAGTTTGGTAGTGATGTATGGCTTCTGTGAGAATAATGCAGTTAGGCAGCAGTTTTATATGTTCTGCATAATCTGTAGAATGATTGGGATTTAATATGTCGTTTAGTCATGGAAGCGAATGAATAATACATTGGGGTTGTTAATGGAGCAATACTCCTTGTATAGGCTGGAAGGACTTAGCAGGTCATTGATGCTTGTGATTCTTTATTTTTTTTTAAGGCCCAAATGTAATAAGCAATGAAATTTCATGATTGTTACATTGGTCTATAAAAAGGCTGCAATGTATACAAACCCCTCGAGTTTCTGTCATGGGGCACATTTTTGAAAGCTGCCGCCACCATCTCCATTGTGACCATTGGGGAGTGGCATTTCAATTCTCAACTACAAAGTGAAAGATCACCGACATTACTAGTACAAAAAAGGTCAGAGGTCGTATTGGCTTGGAGACGTATGCTGGGCAAGTGAAGCAGAGCAGTATATGACATGGATTGATTTTACCCAACGACCCTGGTTACAAAACCTATTTTACTGGTTGTGGTGTGAAAGAAATGAAGTAAATGTATTTCGAAGCTTTGGTGTGGCTATGTGTGCTGCTAGTAAGGCTCTATGGCTTGTATGATCCACCCAGAGAGCCTGCAGATGTTTGTGTGACTGGCTAACAGAACGGGATGTTGGCCATGTTCAGAAAGAAAGGGTCCATGATCCATCTGCATGCTGAATATTTCATGTCCCCATCTCCGCACAGCTCATCGCATCCACTATGCAGCCAGAGGAAGGAAGGGGCTGCGATCTCCTGCCATTCCCTCTATTCTGATTACAATACATAGCAAATATGTGTATTTATTTCTATGAACCTACCTTCCTGTGCGAGAAGCTGCCGGGCTCTGCTGTGCTGCTCAGTCTAGATAGCTCAGCACAGTGTGGATGACACAGAGCTTGGCTGCCATTGGACAGAGCGGAATGCAGCCAGCAGACTGTTCCACTGCTTCATTAGCATCTCATCCCTCCACCCAAAGAACTGTGCGACTCCATAGGGGAAGCCTGCCTGCCTTTCTGGAATTAATGCTCCGACATCCTGATTGATGTGCTCAGAGCCAGAGCTCATCTTCAGCATTCTGAAGGGGTTAATTTAGGGTTTTCTTTCTACATGTATTTACCCTAGTCAATTGCTTATAGTTTGGTTTTTTTTCACGTACATACCGTGAGATTACTTAAGCATCCTATTTAAAGAGACACTCCAGTGATTTTTTTTTATTTTTTTTTTTTTTTTATTTAGTTCCCCCCCGGTTTGTAAAGTACGTTTTGGTAAAAGGTGTGGGGTAGCTCATCCTCTTACCGGGCGCTCTGTTACCGAAATATTAAAGCTGCAATATTCAAGCTACAATGTCTACTGTGTGGTCCAGAAGTCTCTTTCACTGTACATCCCTATGAGACTCACATTGAGCGTCTCCTAGGAATGTATAGTGAAAGAGCCTTCCGGACCACACAGCACGTGACATAATTGCGGCCAAGATATTTCGGCAATAAAGCGCCTAGTAAGAGGATGACCTGCCCTACTTTTTTACCAAATGTACTTTACAAACCGGGGCCACAATTAAAAGCATCACTGGAGTGTCTCTTTAAATATGTAGGTCCCATTGACGGAGGCGGCTATATATTGTTATGCTTGCATATGAGATTAGAAGAAAAATAAAGTGATCGACGCTTTCATAACTATAATAACAGGCGGTACAGTAGACTTGCAGGAAGGTTTTGTATTATTGAAAAATAATTTGAAAAATTTACAAGGAAAAATGGGCCGAAATTCTGTGACAAATTGTGCCCAAAAAGTGGAGCAAAGCCGATAATGCACTCCATGCAGTATTGATCAAGCAGGCGGGATCCATAGCAAGCCCTGTATATATTCCCTCTCTAGGGAGATGAATGTGCATTCAGTTCTTTGGGCTAAACAGCCAATGCCACCCTGAGATGAATTTTGGATGAATGGACCACATTTATCTAATGTATCTTTGCGCATTTTTTTTTTATTTTTTTTGGTGCATTTTAATCTAAAATAGTGTCTAATCCGTTTTTAAGGCATATTTAGTAACCACTTGCGCCACTATTTAGAGCCATTTGCGCCATGCACATCAGTTTGCGATGTGAAAAGTGAGCATGGCATGCTACTTGGCCAATATTTAGACATACATAATAGAATATGTGGTTTATTAAAAAAATAGCTTCTCTAGACCCAGATCCAGACGCAGACCCTGGTGTAGAAAGAGTAATTTTAGCCATTGTGAAAGGTAATGGCAGTGATGTATCTTTGTCAGATTCAGCACATGTAGTAATAAATTTGGCGCTATATATGTCAAAATAGTCTAGCTTTAACTTTTATATATATATTGGCTTTAATGATGCCACGTTTGAGAATTGTAGGCCAATAACTTTGTAAATAAGCCTAAAAACTATTTCTCTAATTCCTGAGAACCTCCATATGTTGATACATCTGGTTTGCATGTGTTTATTAAAGGCTATGTAAACCTTTGAAAGGCAAAAAAAGTTTTTTTTAGAAAAAGGTGTATCCTTGTATTATGTGGAATTTTGTAATTACTTTTTTATTAAAAATTTGTTTTACTTCACATTAGGGATGTCACGATACCAGAATTTGGACTTCGATACCGATACTTCGTGTAGTATTGCGATTTCGATACCAATTCGATACTTTGCTAACAGTAATAATAAAAAAAAAAGTTCTTACATTTTCTGATGTGAGACGCGAGGTATGATGATGAATTTAACCTCCACGTGCCTCACATTAATAGTAATTAACCCCATCAAGTTTCTCAATCATAATAGGTTAATTTGTAAGGTACATGATGAGGTTAATTACTATTAATGTGAGGAACATGGAGGTTAAATTCATCGCACCTCGTGCCCCACAATAAGTGATAGAAAGCAGTGTTTATTTTTATTTTTACAGCGTACACATCATAAATGATGCAAAAAAAATTGTTGTGAAGGTTATTACGGCCGCGACAATATTGAATGTGTATGTTTTATGTATTGAGACTTATTTTAATGTTTATTGTAAAAAAAAGATGTATGTGTATTTTTTTTTAAATTTAACATTACTTTAAGTTTTTTACTTTATTTTTTTTACTTTAATGTACTGGCATATATCTATATTACACATAGTACACAGGCAGTTGTTAGGACATACCCAAGTATGCCATAACAACAGGAAATATGGTCAGACAGCCCTGGGGTCCTTCAATGGACCCTGGACCGTCTGCCCATATATGGTATGTCCCAAGGGACATACGCTGAATGCTGCAATCAGCTGTGATCGTAGCATTCACTGGAATAACGGCGGAGAGGTTTCTCTTATCTCCGCCAGCGGGGCTGCGGCTGTGTAATAGTCATTGCCCTGCTCTTGACAGGAAGTGTGTGCGCGGTCAGCATGAGGTGATGCGGCCGGTGCTGCACTAATGAGCGGCGGTTCAGGCACTGAGAACAGAACATAGGGGTGTTTTGCAGAGCGCCCGCCATGTTCTGTCTTCAGTGCCGCCGCTCATTAGTGCAGCGCTGGCTGCATCGCATCATCCTGACCCCACGCACTTATCAGGACTCAGGAGCGCGGCAATGACTGTATCACACAGCCACAGCCGCAGCCCCGCGCTCATACATTCATGTGTTACTATACTGAGCTGTGCGACCGCAGAGCTAAGTATCGAAATACATGAAATAACGGTATCGAACCGTTTGGGGATGCAGAGTATCGAAACAGTATCGAAGTTTCGATGCATCGTGCATCCTTACTTCACATTGAAGTTCATAACTAAGGGCCTGTTCACATCACCGTTCCGGAGTTCCGTCGTAGGTATCCGTCGGGTGAACCCCGCAACGGAAAGTGAAAGTGAAACCACAGCTTCCGTTTTAGTCACCATTGATATCAATGGTGACGGAAACATCGCTAATGGTTTCCGTTCGTCTCCATTCCGGCAGATTTCCGTTTTTCCGACGGAATCAATAGCGCAGTCGACTCCGCTATTGATTCCGTCTTTAAAACGGAAACCATTAGCGATGTTTCTGTCGCCATTGATTTCAATGGTGACTGAAACGGAAGCTGTGGTTTCACTTTCACTTTCCGTTGCGGGGTTCACGCAGGACCCACTGTCACTGAAGCCGTCCGGTCCGTGGGACTTACGGATTTAATGAAAAGCACTAGATACAGCTGCAGTGTATAGAGAATACAGAGCAGCTGTATCTAAAAAAAAAAAAAAAAAAAAAAGTAAGGCCTTATTCACACGAGTGAAAAACAGGCGTGCGACGGTTGTTCTTTTAACGGTTGTTTTTCTAACGGCCCGCGAATAATGGCCGTCAAAAAATAGGATGTTCTATTTTTGGCCGTTTTCACGACCTGGCGGCCCCCATAGAAGTCAATGGATCCGTTTTTAACAGCTGTCAATACATGTAACAACCTTTAAAAAACGATCTGTGACATGGGGATTGGCAAGGGAACTCCTAGTTCCCTTGCTGGGTATCGGCGGCTCGATGACAACGATGCAGCGCCGACCTCTGCAGGTGCGGTCTCTCGTCTTCACGGGTTCTGCGAAGGCGACGGGATGACGTCCTCGCGCCGCCTTCGCAGATCACGTGAAGAAGAGACCACGTGTGAAGACGAACTGCATCGGTGAGTGTCATCGTGTCGCCGCAGATCCCGTGAAGACGAGTGACCTTACTAGAAGAAGGCAGCGCTGCATCGGTGAGTATGTAGGGCATTCATGTCGGGCTGTGTGTCGTCATATACAGGGAGGCTGTGTGGCGTCATATACAGGGAGGCTGTGTGTCGTCATATACAGGGAGGCTGTGTGTCGTCATATACAGGGAGGCTGTGTGTCGTCATATACAGGGAGGCTGTGTGTCGTCATATACAGGGAGGCTGTGTGGCACGATATACAGGTGGGCTGTGTGGCACGATATACAGGGAGGCTGTGTGGCACGATATACAGGGAGGCTGTGTGGCACGATATACAGGGAGGCTGTGTGGCACGATATACAGGGAGGCTGTGTGGCACGATATACAGGGAGGCTGTGTGGCACGGTATACAGGCAGGCTGTGTGGCACGGTATACAGGCAGGCTGTGTGGCACGGTATACAGGCAGGCTGTGTGGCACGGTATACAGGCAGGCTGTGTGGCACGGTATACAGGCAGGCTGTGTGGCACGGTATACAGGCAGGCTGTGTGGCACGGTATACAGGCAGGCTGTGTGGCACGGTATACAGGCAGGCTGTGTGGCACGGTATACAGGCAGGCTGTGTGGCACGGTATACAGGCAGGCTGTGTGGCACGGTATACAGGCAGGCTGTGTGGCACGGTATACAGGCAGGCTGTAAATAGTGTCTAGGTGAACATTTGACCTTCCTTTGGTTGTTTTCAGGGGGCTGGGACAAAAAAAGCCTGACCGATGAAATTCATCAGTTTTTTTAACGGCCATGAAAAACGGATGCAAAGCTGATGTCAAACGGCCATTAAAAACGGACAGACGGACTGGAAATGGATAAAAAATTTAGAGACACACTGATGCAAAATGGCCATGAGAAACTGACCGTTGCAAAATTTGCCTTTCAAATGTGTACATAGCCTTTATGTGTAATTTTATGAATCAACGTTTGTGTAAACTCAATATCGTGGCAAACAAATTCAGATCATGGATAAAAGCATATTGCAGTTTCTGGTTAGTGTCCAAGATGATGCATCTCTGGGATTGTATTTCAGGTGACTAACTTTTAATGCTTCTTTGATAGATGGAAGCAATGGATCATTTAACCTCAAGAGCCTTTCTGGGTCTTCCAACTACAAGTTTGGAGTTCTTGCAAAAATTGTCAACTATATGAAGGTAATTCTAGTATTGTTTTATTTAAATTAAATCTATACGCAAGCCATCTTTGAGGTTGTCATTTATAAGCATTTTAGAAATCAATTTTGTACCCACCTTATACTCCTCGCCGCGGTGCTGGTATAGGCATATCAAATCTAACGTGTCACTTTGAGGTAATCACTCTGGAATGGTTTTACTTATCCAAGTGATTTTTCGTAACACATTGTAAGTGGTAAATTTTGGTCGATCGGTTTACTCTTTATAAAAAATTCTAAAATGTAAAGAACAATTGCCATTTTCCTACATTTGAAATCCTTTACTTTTAAAATAGATAATGATACCACACAAATTATTAAATAAGGCTTACTACATGTCTTTTTAAATTAAATGACATTTATTTCAGTAACACAGCAAGTGTTAACAGAAAACACAGCAGACTATTTATTACACAGATTCTGCCGTTTTCAAAAATATATCACATGTGGCCCTATTGTGCTACTGGACTCAAACACTGGCCTCACAAATGAAGGAGCACCTTGTGAATTTTGGGGCCTCCTTTTTGTTAGGATGTTTTCCAGGCACCATTTCATGTTTGAAAAGGTGCCAAAACGTTAGATACCCCGCAAAAGACACCCCATTTTGGAAACTACACTCAAGAAATGTATCTAGGGGTGTGGTGAGCATTCCGACCCCACATGTTTTTCATAGAATTTATTAGAATTGGGCTATGAAATGTTGAAAATTAAAAAAATTAAATACATTTTTTTTTTCCAATATGTACATTTATCTCAAAATTTTTCATTTCAACAAGGAATTCAAGAGAAACCCCCCCCCCCCTAAAGATTATTAGCCAATTTCTCATGAGCATGGCAATACCCCATATGTGGTTCTAAACTGCAGTTTGGGTACACTGCAGGGCTCAGAAGAGAAGGAGCACCTTTTAGCTTTTGGAGCACAGATTTTGTTGGAAAAGTTTTCTTATGCCATGTCGCTTTTGCAAAGCCCCTGAGGTACAAGTACAGTGGAAACCCACAAAAAGTGATACCATTTAGGAAACTATGCTCCTTAAGGAGTCCATCTGTGGTGTAGTGACCATTTTGACCCCACCAGGGTTTCAGCAATTTTATTAGGATTGGACTGTAAAAATCGATGTTTTTTTTCCTTTTTTTTTTTTTTTTCCTCAATAATATGTCGATTTAGCTCAAATCTTTCAAGGACTATAGGAGAAAAAGCACCCCAAAGTTTGTAGGGAATTTTCTCCGGAGTACTGAAATTACCCATATGTTATCGGCTAAATGAATAATACAATTATCCATGGATAGTGACATACACTTTGAACCAGTCCTTTATGCACAGGCCAGTTTTTTGTCGACGGAGCTGTGTGAGGGCTTGTTTTTTGCGTGACAAACTAATTTTTATTGGTACCGTTTTGGGGTACTTACGACTTTTTGATTTTTCTGGAAACAAAGTGACCAAAAAAAATGATTCTGGCATTTGTTTTTTTTCATTTTTTTTTACAGTGTTCACCGGGCAGGATAAATTATATTTTTATAGTTCAGGTCTATACGAACGCGGCAATACCTATTATGTAGGCTTTTTTTGGTGTGTTTTTTTATTTTTCCCCTAATTATAAAGGACTTGATCAGGGAGACAGGGCGATTTATTGTTTTTATTACATAAAACGTTTCTTTTTCTAAAATATACATTTTTTATTTTTTTACACTTACTAGGGGACATGAAGATCTGATCTTCTGATCACCTGTACAATACACTGCACTAATGTATTTCAGTGTATTGTAGCTGTCATTTTACAACTGACAGTCAGTTACAGTATTTGGCAGGACCTAATAGGCCTTCGTACATGGACGACCAGGAAGCTGTGTTAGTTCTTGAGATACAGCTGCTTTGTATGCACACAACCAAGTGTGCCGTCCGAGTCCCATCAGTGATCCGAGGAAAGATAGAACATGTCATATCTTTCCTCGGACCGTTTTTCACGGACCCGATTCACCCGCTAAAGTGAATAAGTCCGTGAAGACTATCGGGTGCCACTCTGATGCCGTCAAAAACGGCCCGAGTGGCAAAACGGTTGTGTGCAAGAGACCTTACGCTGAAACCTGTATCCGTCAGTTCCGCGGGACTGATAGGATCAGTGACAGCAGGTCCTGTATGTCTGTAACACGCAGGTTCGAGCTGTTACCAATCACAAGTAAGTTCATAAATTATATATGATTAATAACAGGTGAATCTGACCTGACCGATTCAGGTTTCAGTGCAAGAAACAGCTGCTGTGTATTCAGGAAACAAAGCAGCTGTATCTGAAAAAGTACAAATAATTTTTGATAAAAAGTAATTACAAAGTTGCATCAAATACACTGTTTAAAAAGAAACCATATAGTTTTCAAAAGTGTACTTGGCCTTTTAAAGGGGTCATTGTGCGCCAGTGGTATCTGTCAGACGACGGATCTATTATGGAATACAGGGAGCAGATGTGCCTTACTAGTAAAGCAAATGTTTGCTTCCAGCCGTATAATGTATAATTCTTGTCTTCTAAGGCTGGGTTCCCACAGTGCAGGTTTGCTGCAGATTTTGCCTGCATTTTGTAAGCCAAAACCAGAATTGGATCCAGGAGAGCAGACCTATAAGGCCTTTCTTTATATATTTCCTCTGTTTAGATTACATTCCTGGTTTTGGCTTTAAAAATACATGCAAAATCTGCCGCAGATCTGCACCAGTCTAGGCACCCAGCCTAAAGGTTGGCATGATGGTAAATCTGATGGTTGCCACTTTTTGCAAATAAGTCACTGTACTCTACTCTATGCAGACACGACATCAGCGAGGTGACACGTATCCGCTGACATTGGAGGAAATCTTGGATGAAACACAGCACCTTGACATTGGGATGAAGCAAAAGCAATGGCTGATGTCAGAGGTAAGGATAACCTAATGGTCGTTTGGTAGATTTCTTAACATAAAGTATTTAATTGAAGAGCTGTTACTCAATGTTTTCCAAGATTGGAAAACTAGGATACGTATTGTAGTTCAGGGCATGCTTTTAATAATTACTCTAATTAACCCCTTGATAACCAGGAGCCATTGAGGTCTCTGTCCAGAAAAAATTGTGCACCGCGGCTAAAAACGCAGCGAAAAACGCTTTCTCTACCTCCCATTGATGTCAATGGGAGGTCAGAGATGTAAACGCCCCGAAGATAAGACATGTCGCTTCTTTTTACGGTACGCGGGGAAAAAACCGCCTCTGCCTCCCATTTAAATCAATGGGAGGCGTTTTTTTTGTGCGTTTTCAGATGCAGTTTCCGCGTCCAAAAACTCTGTGTGATCATTTTTATTTTTTATTTTTTTTGGGTTTCTTAGCCCTTTTTTTTATTATATGTATGTGTCATCACGCGGTATCAATAGTGTTATCACATTTTTTTTCTATTTAATTTTTTTCTTGTTGGGGAATTTTGAGTTAATAGAGGGGTTCTGTGTTCAGAATCTCAGCTTTTATTAAGTGCAGAGCAGTTACAAAGTTTATCTCTCGCTCTGTACGACCTGTCCTGTCCACCATTACAAAGACTACCCATTGATATGAATGGGCACTGTGTAATAAATAATTTTTCCCTGCGGTGGTGCTGCAGAGAAATTGAACACTTACTGCCAGGCTTCCCCACAGATTACAGCTGATCGCTGGGGGTTCCTGCAGGATTACACTTTGATCCACTTATTGTCCAGGGACCCTTCTAACGTGTCGATTCCCCAAAGCGTAGAACCCCCCCCTTGTAGGGTCATGCCCTCAGAAACGTACTTTGAAGTTTCTCTCTATACTTTTGACCTTTGGTTAATCCGTTCAGCTTTGTGCATTGATGTGGGTGAGCCGCAAAGCATTGTTTGCCGATGCCCACGTTTTGGAAGTGTTGTTTTTTTTTTTCCTTTACTGATTTTTGTGGATGTGCGTCATGCGCTCAACTGCAGCTGTGATAGAGACAGAGAAACAGACATGGGTCTTCTCCGCACATGTTCTCCATGTGCGCCAAAATGGAAAGTCTTACATGCACAGAGAGAAAGCTATTGAACAGGAGAATAGGGAAGGAACTGTGCATGCTCGTTCATTGAGCGAGAACTACTGGATGATGTGTCTAGTAGCAACGGAAGGTAAACGGAGAAAGGCATTGGCATATGTAGGGGGTTGACAAGTGAAATTAAGTGTACTTGCAAAGAATTATGATTTTAGGTTTAGAAGACACTGAGCTGGCAATTTGGTTTTGGGAATACCCCTTTAACATGTGCCCATCTCTGCTATTACAAATTTACAAGTCAAAATTAAATAAACTTTGTTTTTTCATCAAGCCACATAAATGACGCATTGTTTAGATTTGATGCCTGTGTGTTCTGAAAACCTGTTATTGGAAGACGTGCTTATGTGACGGAAAAGCCTGGGGATAGGAATGTGAATGTTTCCTTATTTGCTAAGGAATAAGTAAAGGAGATGTATGCAGGTGTGGACACTCGCCTCTCTGACTACAGGGATAACATCAGATTTTAGTCTCTTCCCCTTGCTTCAGAACCACTGTATTGATCTGTAGAAATCGATAGGACTAGATAGAAATCGAGGAGGAAAAACCTACTGTTATTAGGGCAGCATTTCCCCACTTCCACAATATCAATGATCTTTTCTGTGTGAAATACATCTAGCATTTAAAGGGGTTGTCCCATCAGAACAATCTCTTCTACTTAGAGGCTCTGTCACCGGATTATAAGTGCCCTATCTTGTACATAATGTGATCGGCGCTGTAATGTAGGTAACAGCAGTGTTTTTTTATTTAGAAAAACGATCTATTTTCACCAAGTTATGACCTATTTTAGCTTTATGCTAATGAGTTTCCTAATGCCCAACTGGGCGTGTTTTACTTTTGACTAAGTGGGCGTTGGAGAGAAGTGTATGATGCTGACCAATCAGTGACCAATCAGTGTCATACACTTCTCTCCATTCATGTATTCAGCACATCGTGGTCCTGCGTAGTTCACGATGTGCAGTCACATACTCACACATTAACTTTACCGAAGTGTCTTGACCGTAAATAGACATCGCGTCCAATTAGGACGGGAAGTCTATTCACAATCCTGACACTTCGGTAACGTTTGTGTGTGACTTACTCCCACAGCACATCGAGATCACACTGTGCTGTCATTTACAGCGAGATTACGCTTGCTGTGCTGTAAAAAAACACACACACACACACACACACACACACACACCCACAAAGTGTAGGGATTGTGAATAGACATCCTGTCCTGGCTGGAGGTGTTGTCTATTTACGGTCAAGACACTTCAGTAATGTTAATGTGGGTGTATGCGACTGCACATAGTGAACTATGCAGGATCACTATGTGCAGAGTAAAAGTATGTGGAGAAGTGCATGACGCTGGTTGGTCAGCGTCATACACTTCTCTCCACAACGCCCACTTGGTCAAAAGTAAAATAGGCCCAGTTGTATATTAAGAAACTCATTAGCATAAAGCTGCAATCGCTCATAACTTGGTTAAAAATTATCGTTTTTCAAATAAAAACCACTGCTGTTATCTACATTACAGCGCCGATCACATTCTGTACAAGATAGGGCACTTATAATGTGGTGACAGAGCCTATTTAAACAGCTCCCTCGACAATGAGCTGGAACGCTTGTCAATCCGCTCTTCTCACTGGCGCCTATGCATTGTCACAGACCATGTCGTTTTACAAGGCACTTATTAAAGTCAATGGCCTGACATGTAGTCTTTGGCGAGTCCTCCCTCTTTCAGCTCTGACTAATAGAGGAAGGGACCCCCTCCTCACTATGACATCCATATACCCTAATGGGGCATATGGACAAGGGATGTTCTGATGGGGTAACCCCCCTTAAAGAGTATTTTCTTTGGTAAATATAAGTTCTTGAGTTGTTCATTTTTACAGATACCGATATATGTGATAAATCTGTGTGACCGTCTTGAAATCTGACAGGTATGCAGTAGTATGGGGGATGTTTCATTGCATAACTAGACAGATTTCATATAGGAGTCACCACCCCTGTGGAAACTAATGTTGGCCACATTGTCACCATTTTCTTCACGACGGATATAACTAAGGAATGGCTTGCCGTAGTGCATGTGCCGGTTCATAACTTCTCACTATACATATATTGTGTGTACATTTCCAATAATTGTACAGAATGTGTGTGTGTGTGTATTTTTTATATCCTTCTGTTTTTCTTTTAGGCTCTGGTGAACAATCCTAAAATTGATAATATTGATGGTAAATATGCATTTAAGCCCAAGTACAACTTAAAAGACAAAAAGGCACTATTGAGGCTCTTGGACAAGCACGATCAGAGAGGACTAGGGGGAATCTTGCTGGATGATATAGAAGAAGGGCTTCCTAATGCACAGAAAGCTATTAAGGTATCTGCTCTATCTCAGCAGTGCATTGATTTATTTTTAATCACAATTTTATTTTTTACAATAATACAGCTGACAAAAATCCGTGCACAAATGAATAGTAGTGGTTTAATATCATAACAAAAAGTTCATATTTATTGAAAGCTTAAAAGGCTGACCAAAGGAAGAGCAGAGCAGTAGGTGTCTCTCCTGTTTAATTCATATAAAGGGTTATCCAACCCCAAACTTTTTTTTCCTAACACCCTCTCTTGTTAAACTGTGTTTAAGATATTGACTGCTGCTTAGTGGTTGTCATCCGTGCCAATGTTACAAATATGCACACAATGCCATTGATTTTTACCGAGGTCTTTGCATAAACATCTCCAGAATCCGCCCTTTTCTTACAGAGGAAACCGCCAAAACTCTCATCATTGATCTGATTCACTCTCGTCTTGATTACTGTAACTCATTACTAGTCGGTCTTCCCCTCACTAAACTCTCCCCTTTCCAATCTATCCTCAATGCAGCAGCCAGGCTCATCTTTCTGACCAACCGCTACACCAACGCCTCTACCCTGTGCCAATCACTCCACTGGTTGCCCATCCCCTTCAGAATAAAATTCAAACTTATTACTCTTACCCACAAAGCTCTCCCCAGTGCTGCACCTCCTTACATCTCCCTCATCTCGGTCTACCACCCTACTCGTGTTCTACATTCTGACAACGACCTTAGATTAACATCCACCGTAATCCGAACCTCCCTCCAAAGTTATTAGGAAGGCAAACCCCTTTAAAAAGTGATTGTCATTCTACTTGGTGTGTACTCTGATGTTGGTAGAATGAAACGGAGGGCAAAAAAGTGAAGCAGTAGCCCAAGGCAGCCAATCAGAGACCTTTTATCATCTTCTAACTTGCACTGAAAACAATTAAACTGGAATGTGGTTGCTATGGACAACACCATTTGTCTGCTCTCGTTTTCATATGTGGTAGACAGTCTGTAGTGGTTTGGCGCTGAGCTTTTCCATCACACAGAGGAGCAAAGCCGCAGCACTGCTGAACCTTCTTATTAATTGCACTTTTGTTTCTTCTAAATACAAGGTTGTACCTTTTCTATTCATGCAGTCAAAAAGAAAAAACTGCAGCTTGTCCCTTACTCTAATATGGCTACAGCTCCATTTTAGCGCAGGGCTCCAAATGGAGAATACAATTGTCGCAAATGCAACCGGAAAGAGAATTTGGCTCTTACAGTTCTAGACTTTGAAGTCCAGTTTTTTTTAATTTTTTTTTTTTTTTAAACCTGTAGCGCTTTTATGAGAAGTCTTCACATCAAACTGTGCAAAACATTTTTTATATTTTCTATGTACTTCTTTTTCCGCAAGGTATTGGGAGACCAAATTATCTTTGTGACAAGACCAGACAAAAAGAAAATCCTCTTCTATAATGATAAAAGCTGCCAGTTCACTGTAGATGAAGGTAAGACTTTCTCCTAAACTATGGCCATGGGTTGGAAGTCTATAAACTGAAGTGAAAATCCGCCGCAAGTGACAGTGATCTGCTATGTATGTCCATGGACCAGTAAGTCTGTTTTCACTGTTGGGGTATGTTCACACAACTTATTTTCAGGCTAATTTTGGAGTGTAAAAAGCCTCGTATTCTGCTCTAAAATACACTTGCTTTAAGCCTGCAAACAGTTTCCCATTGATTTCAATGGGAAATACACTTTGCTGTTCACATGAGGCTTATTTTTACGCTGCTGAATTTAAAAAACGCCTCGTAAAAAGAAGAAAAAGAAGAGTCCACCTGAAGGGAAAAAAAAGCGGCTCCAACCACTATAATTAAAGTGACACTCCACTTAAAAGCTGAGAATCCTGCTTCTGCCCAGTGTAGGCTCCATCCCCAAAAGTTTTACCCAAATCCGTTCCACGTTGATCTGGAGATTGCTCGGAGCCTTTTCTGCAAGCATGTAGCGGAGAGTTATTTCCAAAACCGTTTCCCAGGTGGGCCGTGACCACTGCTGCCCGGTACCTGACTGTACTTGCAGTGACCTGCAAGAAGAACCCCCACTGGATTGGCAGGAAACACGTTATTGAAACTTTTGGGTGAGTTTGGTACCTCCAGCCTGGGCAAAAGCTTTATATTCAACTTTTGCCCAGAGTGTCACTTTATAGAATAACTTGCTCACCGCTGTGGTTCTGTTTCAGGGCATAGGCTATTTATTCATTGAAATTAGTATATAGAAGTCGGCAGATTTTAACTTTATCCACTGGGTGGCAGCAGATGGCATGAATACCCTTCTTCGCTCACTCGACTCTTGCAGCATGGGTAAATCGGACTGTTCAATCATTACCTTTCAGAGAATAAAGCCGCTCATAACCACAAAGACAAGACACTGATTGTAGAGACTTGGTTTAAAGAGGGTTCTGTACATGGAGCCTTAGCTTTATTACGCCAAACAACCCGCCATCCATTGACTTCAGTGGGAAATCCTCGTCTCTGTGCAGATGCACCGCTTTAATATCCACGTTGCGGAGAAATAAGTGATTATTGATGCGGATTCCATGTGTAACAGCTGGCGAATTTCCATGTGCTAATCCTTGTGCGGATCTACCGCACATCAAACTGCACGTGCGCAGCAGAAACCCAAGATGATCCGCCGATCCTGCAGTATATATGTGTTGGGTTTGCCTATGGTAAATCTGACTAGTGTGAACATATCCTTCCAATTTCTCACCGTTTTAAGTATCTCTGCTTGATATCAGTGTATGGAAACATTGTTTACATCTAAAGGCTGAAAACCTTACAGACCTAAAGCATCAGTCGATGGTTTATTATATATGTATCCAATCCTCTGTAAGGCCTTTTTCATATTACGTTTTTGCCCTACGTTTAGTGTGTCTGTCAGGAAAGCTCTTGACGTACGTGCTAAATGGGTTCATAGAGCTCCATTATCCCGACAGAGGCCAGAAGTGTCCCTTTTTGACCTCCGTTAGACTGGTATAAATCGGTTTACCTTTTTTCAAGGTATGGAATATTCTACGGGATACCGCAAAAAACCCTGCAGTATACATTTTTCAACATAGCAACCTATGGGTGATGTGTGCCACTGTATGGTATCTGTCTCAGGCATCCGTTAAACGTATAAGTCATTAACTTTTCAATAGCGTTTCATGACGTTTACGTTAAACGTATCTCATAATAGTCTATGGGTGAAGGAGGCCACTGCTAGGCATCCATCTCCGCAATCGTTTAACTGGAACTTTTCTCCACGTATACTTTAAATGTAGGCTAAAAAAACGGCATGTAAACAGGGCCTAAGCGAAGCCCCCACAGCAATACTAATGTCTTTCATTTAGATCTAGTAATTCAAGTGACAGGATTTTTTCAAAAAGGTTTGTGGTAATGATGTCAGAGTTTTTTTTCCTTTAGTTTCCCACTGCATAAAATGTTCTTTTTCGGCCTAGTGGCAGTAAATGGCCCTCTAGCAGTATCCTCGAAATCTGTCCGCATCCCCATGTGTCACGAGTCCTGCATGCGGTGTAAATGTAGGGCTAGGCCAGCATGAAAGGTTTTTGCTGATAAATGAAAGCAGCGGTTTGTGGCTGAGGCAGCTTTTTATTCCTATTACTCTCTCCCTATCTCCTCCCTTAACCAAGGTCTGGAATACCAGGAATACCACAGCAGCGTCTGGCACTGTTCACTCTCCCTTTATTTCTGGACTTCAGCGTAACATACACACTGTCAACAAGCCTAGCCCACAATTCATGCAGTGCCATCTGTTTCACCTGCCATGAATTTACTGCCAACCACAAATAACTATATACAAATAATGGTGTTGCCACTATAGGTAACACGAAGGGAAAGGAAATAAAATTCTGCATCTAATCTATTACATTCAGGTCAAAGAATCATTTCACTATAAAGCAATAAAAAATGTAGAGTACCTAGGGACAATTAAAGGACGAGTGTCGCAAAAAAAATGGTTGTTTTTATATCAATTTGCTTTTAGCGTTTTATTAAAAAATGTTTTATTTGTGTGTTTGTGTTTTACTTTTACTTTTTTTTATTTTTTTCTCTTTTTCTTCTCTATGGGGGCTGCCATTTTTTTTTCCATCTCTGTATGTGTCGATTAACGACACATACAGACATGGAATACGGCACATACATCCCCATAGAGAATGCGAACAGGAGCCGTTCCATTCGCTATGCTGTACGCCGTCTGTGTGGGAACGGCGTATGCGCCACTCCCACACAGTCCAAATGGAAGGTTTTTGGCCGAGCGACGTCCGGCGCCATTTTCTTGTGGACCGGAATCCGCGGCCGGACAGTAAGATTACTACTTCCGGTCGTGGCTTCCGGACTTGTGTTCTAATGCAAGCACTTGGAGCGGAGGGAGCGGATGGACCGGAGGGAGCGGACGGACAGGAGGGAGCGGCGGCTGCAGGAGCAGTTAAGTTATGTCTGTGTATGTACGTGTTTTAGTGTGTGATTACTACTGTATGTAAACCTACTACACTGTGTGTTCGCTCAAAAAATGGCGACACACAGTGTAGGAGGTTTGACCGTTCAATCCCCTCCTTTCTCCTGGCACTAGCCAGGATAAGGGAGGGGGGATTCTGTGAGCTCACTAGAGCGAGTGTGTATTCTCAAATTTTGCAGCACAAAGCAATGTGGTTGCTTTACCACATGCCAATGCTTCAATTTTGGGAATTGCTCCATCTAGTGACCAGCACTGGGAAATGTTATAAATTAGAATCTAATTTATAATATTTCCTGACTCGTGAAAAAATTAAAGAAATTAGAACAATGTTTAATCACTTAAACACTAACTGTTTAACTAAAAAAAAAAGCGACACATTACCTTTAACTAAAAGTAATAGTGTAAGCATTGCTTTAAAGGGGTTTTCTGGTTTCAGTAAAGCAAAGGAACACTCCAGTGAATTGGAAAGTACACCCGGTAAAAGGTAGCGCACGATTTTTACTATTCATTCCTATGAGACGCTCAATGTGAGTCTCATCGGAATGTATAGTGAAAAAAAACGAATGGTCAACACAGCAGACTTGTAGGAATCGGGCACTCGCATGACATAACGGTGGACCGGGAACGGAGCATATAGTTCGCCAACAAAGCGTTTGCTAAGAGGATGACCTGCGCTTCCCTTTACCCAATGTACGTTCCAAACGGGGGTGGTGATAAAAAAAAAATTCACCTGAGTTTTCCTTTTAATGTTGTTTTTTTGATTAAAAGGTATACAATTTTCCAATATACTTTCTATATTAATTCCTCATGGCTTTTAACCCCTTCCCTCTTTGGCCACTTTTGACCTTCCTGACAGAGCCTCATTTTTCAAATCTGAAATGTTTCACTTTATGTGGTAATAACTTCGGAATGCTTTTACCTATCCAAGAGATTCTGAGACTGTTTTCTCGTGACACATTGGCCTTTATGTTACTGGCAAAATTTGCTCGATACGTTCAGTATTTAATTGTGAAAAACACCCAAATTTTGCGAAAAATTGCAAAAATTAGCATTTTTCTAAATTTAAATGTATCTGCTTGTAAGACAGGCATTTATACCACACAAAATTGTTGCTAATTAACATCACCCATATGTCTACTTTAGATTGGCATCATTTTTTTTGATCATCCTTTTATTTTTCTAGGACGCTACAAGGCTTAGAACTTTAGCAGTAATTTCTCACATTTTCAAGAAAATTTTAAAATCCTATTTTTACAGGGGGCAGTTCAGTTGTGAAGTGGCTTTGAGGGCCTTATATATTAGAAACCCTCAATAAGTCACCCCATTTTAAAAACACCAAGTATTCAAAACCGCATTTAGAATGTTTTTTAACCCTTTAGACTTTCACAGGAATTAAAGAGGCTGTCACCACATTATAAGTACCCTATCTCCTACATAAGGAGATCGGCGCTGTAATGTAGGTGACAGTAGTGCTTTTTATTTAGGAAAACAATCTATTTTTACCACATTAGGAGCGATTTTAGCTTTATGCTAATTAGTTTCTTAATGCCCAAGTGGCCATGTTTTTACTTTAGAACAAGTGGGCGTTGTGCAGGGGAGTTTATGACGCTGACCAATCAGCGTCATGCACTTCTCTCCATTAATTTAGACAGCGCATAGTGACACTGGGTTGTTCACGATGTGCTGTCTTATACTGTCATATTAACGTTACTGAAGTGTTTAGACCGTGAATAGACTTTCCTTCCAGACAGGACGGGATGTCTATTCACAATCCCGACACTTCGTTAACGTTTGTTTGGTACTTACAGCAGAGCAAGCGTGATCTCGCTGTAAATGACAGGTTACAGCGAGATTACGCTTTTCTCTGCTGTAAGTACCAAACAAACGTTAACTAAGTGCATTGATTGTAAATAGACATCCCGTCCTGTCTGGAAGGAATGTCTATTCACTGTCTAAACCATTCAGTAACGTTAATATGTCGTTATAAGACAGCACATCGTGAACAACCCAGTGTCACTATGCGCTGACTAAATGAATGGAGAGAAGTGCATGACGCTGATTTCTCAGCGTCACACACTCCTCTGTACAACGCCCACTTGGTCTAAAGTAAAAACACGTCCACTTGGGCATTAAGAAACGAATTAGCATAAAGCTAAACGCTCCTAATATGGTGAAAATAAATCGTTTTTCTAAATCAAAAGCACTACTGTCACCTACATTACAGCGCCGATCTCCTTATGTAGAAGATATGGCACTTCTAATGTGGTGACAGAGCCTCTTTAAAGCAAAGTAGAGGTGAAATGTACAAATTTCATCTCATTTTTTTTTTTTTTTGCAGAAATTCATTTTTTATTTAATTTTTTTTGTAACCATGTTTTACCAGAGAAATGCAACTCAATATTTATTGCCCTGATTCTGCAGTTTTAGGAAACATCCCACATGTGGCCCTAGTGTGCTAATGGACTGAAGCACCGGCCTCAGAAGCAAAGGAGTACCTAGTGGATTTTGGGGCCTTCTTTTTATTAGAAAATATTTTGGGCACCATGTCAGGTTTGAAGGGCTCTTGTGGTGCCAAAACAGTGGAAATCCCCCACAAGTGACCCTATTTGGGAAACTACACCCCTCAAGGAATTTATCTAGGGGTATAGTGAGCATTTTGACCCCACAGGTTTTTTGCAGAAATTATTGGAAGTAGGCCGTGAAAAATTAAAATCTACATTTTTTTCAAAGAAAATGTTGGTTTAGCTATTTTTTTCTCATTTCCACAAGGGCTCAAGAAGAAGCACCACAAAATTTATAAAGCAATTTCTCCCGAGTAAAACAATACCCCA